>NC_137938.1:28024117-28481617 GCF_963969265.1 Rhamphochromis sp. 'chilingali' | reverse complement strand
AAGCATGGGGAGAAACCTCCAGCTAATGCAGTGGAGTTGAGTTAGGACTCCAAACTGAGTCAAAAATCGATATTTCTGCAGGGAGTGAGGGTTTACCAAGATCTGCGCACATGTTACTTTTGAGAATTTCCTGCAAACAAACCACAGTATCCTCTACACCAGGATTTGCTTCTACTTTATTTGATGTGTCTAGTATTTTGCTTAATGAAACTCTTTTTGGCTGATTATCTTATAAAATACCACTATAGTAGCCAGTGTTCTGCAGTAAACAATGGTAGCATTTTCTGTAAGCAATTAGATACATATAGATATGATATGTAATTGACATTACGGAGCTAGTTTGCTGGCTTTTACTTGCTCCACTAGCACTGAATTTGGACTGCATTTTGTCATTTATCTGCTTTTGGTCATGCTGACAGTTTCAACAAGTCTCGCTTTAAGTGCTTTTGAAAAACCCTAAACTCTGATCTTAGTTTCTGTTGAAGCAGATTTGTATTTTGTGTGTGTGTGTGTGTGTGTGTGTGTGTGTGTGTGTGTGTGTGTGTGTGTGTGTGTGTGTGTGTGTGTGTGTGTGTGTGTGTGTGTGTGTGTGTAGTGAATAAAGGGATTTACAGCAATTTTTCTCTAGTGGATTACTTCTAAAATAGATTTTGCAATGAATGATTTCTTTTCCACTCTGGAAGCAAACAGTCCGCAGTGTCATTAACCTTTCTACTTTACCTCAGAGTGGTAGATTTACATTAGCAGGCTGGAGACGTGAATGAGGTTCAGTTAAGGTCTGCATATTAGTCATGTTTATGAAATGCTTTCATTTAGCATTTTCTTCTTTTCATCCTTAAACTCCTCTACGATTTGATATCCTTCTGATAAAAGGTTCGATTCTTTGTTTGTGTGCTCTTTTGCTGATTCAGATCCTTTGTCATAAATTGCAAGTGGAGCCTCAAAGAAGAATAGCTGTTCCTTTATAATACTAATGAGGATCAAAATAGTCAAGCTGTGAAATAGGCTGGCATGCATTTTACTGCTAAGTCCATGTGTGATCTGCACATCTTTCACACCAGTGAAGCTCTTAAACGCTAAATTTACTAAATTTACCAATATGAATTGACCTTTGGTGAACGCTGTGTCGCCACATAGGTATAAATGAACTCCAGGTTATTCAAACATGTGATTACTTCAGAGGACATTGTTACTCATTAGACATAGCACTGGGAGCCCTATACCATCAAGTATAAGAAGGTGGGGCATACGCTAGCAATCTCCACATTGTGTTGAGCTTCACACAGCTGCCTCAGCCTCCCGCCACCTCAGTGAAGGAGAAGCCAGACCTAAACAACATGGACTTCAGTGGAACGTGGCAGGTCTATGCTCAGGAGAACTATGAGGAGTTCCTCAGGGCCATGGGTGAGAAAAAAGCTGGGCGGTAAAGAAAAAAATCGATTATTTTCAGTAGCTGAAGTTGTAGGTTATTGTGCATAAATTAACAATATACATGTGTTCTGCTTAACAGAGCTCCCAGAAGATGTCATCAAAGTGGCCAAGGACGTCAAGCCAATCACTGAGATCAAGCAGAGTGGCAATGACTTTGTCATCACCTCCAAGACTCCCGGAAAGTCCGTGACCAACTCGTTTACCATCGGCAAGGAGGCTGATATCACCACCATGGACGGCAAGAAGATCAAGGTTACTCATTTTTATTTAACTTCTTTTTTTATATGAAATATTATCTTGAATGCTAATTTACTTCAGGATGATGCAACTTTTGAGAGACTAAAAAAATGCTGCATTCTCTTTATTCGTGAATCATACTCATATTTAGTAAACTGCCCCATTTTGTGTTATGGCAACAGTACCACTGTTAAATTGGTCACTTATTGCTGCATCTGCTGCTTCTGTTTGACTAAAGTTCGGCCATCTGTGTCTAAGAATACTCCTCTTCCTACTGGAAAAGTAAAGTAAAATAAAATGACATGTTAGTGGGCCTGAAGATGTGAAGGGTTTAAATTCATTTTCTTGTCTGTTTTGAGGGTTTCTTTATGTGTATTGTCTCTTCCACTTCTCTGCAGTGCATTGTCAATATTGAGGGCGGCAAACTGGTCTGCAAAACTGACAGGCTCCGCCACGTCCAAGAGCTCAAAGGAGGAGAGATAGTTGAGGTAAAGTCCACCTTACCAGAATTCAGACAGTAGCAGCATCAAAAACCAAACAAACTATTTGCTGGATTATAATCTTAATATTGTCTGTAATTTAAAAGTGTTTTCTTTTCTTTATCCAATTTCAGACTTTGACCATTGGGTCGACAACTCTCATCAGAAAGAGCAAACGGATATAAACTTGGCAGCGAAGAAAGCAGTGTCTATTTAAATAAAAGTGTTGATTAAAAAGAGCAGCGTGTGTCATATTTCTGTCCCCTTATATTTGCAATGGTCTTAATAAGGTCATTGCTTTGTGAGGCCTTTTTTCTGTGTCTAACGTGTTTTATAAAATATTAACTAGGTAAACAAAAGATATCCATGCAAAGAAGCATTTGATAAAAGTTGTGTTTGCCATGTCGGCTATATTGAGAAATGTGCTTGTGGCTTGACGTCCACACCATCCTCTAGTGGACTAGCGGGTCTAATGCACGCTATGCCGTGATACTGGTTTGGATAGTTCTGGGGGCTTGAGCAGGCATAAATCAGTTTCTATGGTCAGTGTGGGGATTTGGCTTCTGTTTGATGAAATAAAAAAGTAATTATAAATCAGGAAAGGTTAAGGTGAAAACTTAAGGAAGCTTTAAGCTTATAAGGTTATTTTAGGGAAATTTTGGCAAATATTTTAAAACATTAACTTTTAGGGAATTACATTTAATTTCAGGACTCTGTGATTGCCATATATTTCTCTTATAATCACAGACAGTATGAAACAGATTTGTCACACATAAGGTCAGATTTTAGACTTTAAACTGTATTACATTTCCTGCTGATGAGGACCCTCCCTTTGGCCATTCACAATAATAACGTAATGAAATAATAGATCAACAATTAAATGGCAGTTATATACCATAGGAATTTCTGTGGATTCAAAAGACATTGAATTAACAAAAACTTTATAACTACATGACAGTCTCAGTAATGAACTAAATATTTTTCTTTAATTTTGCACATTTAAGTCTTCCAGTCGTGCTGACAAACTTATTTCGTTTGCTACTTAATTGTAATGCAATTAAACCTCTTTACATTCACAGGAAGAGGGAGTTTCACTGATCCAATTATGCTCAAAGTAGCCTATATGTGGTCCACAATGTAAACTGTCAGTTTGACATCCCTGTCTGAGGTCTGAGAAAGAGAGAGCAAGAGAGACCGTCGTGTTTTACTTCTAGGCATGCGCAGTGCCGAGAGAGCGCTCTGACTGACCACGTAGCCTGTCTCAGCTGCGGTACAGATAGCTGCAATACACGAATTCACGGCCTCTCTACAGTAGCAACGGGCCGCTGAAAAATGGCGAGATACCTGAGGCCTCCGAATACATCTCTTTTTGTCAGAAACATCGCCGACGAGTCCAGGTACGGTGTTACTTTCAACCCCGCCGGCGTGCAAGCAGGCATGGTCAGGCTAAATGTGACGCTAGTTAGTTAGCAAACATGTCAACGTGATGTCATCATCAAAATTAGGAAACTGACGTTAACGGTCAGAGAGTGACTCCGGACAGAGAAGCTGGCTACGGACAACACAACCGTGTAATATTTGGTAATACTTAGAAATAAGAAGCTGAAACATTCGTGTTGTTACTGAAGTTAACGCTACACCCTGACCTGTCTGAGGGGACAAAAAAAATAAACGACTGAAATACGTCTTTGAAACTGAACTAAAGGCTGGACAGCAGCAGTTCCTGCAAGTAAACTACAATATCTGTAGTTTACGCACTTTTGCACTATGCACTTTTTAATTATGGAATTTAATTTTATGTCCTTCCTATCATTAAAAAAATAATTAAAAATATTAAGGCAACACTTGAACATTACAGCCAATTAAAACTTCGGGCATATAAATAGTGAATTCATTTTATCTGCTTTGGTGCACGTGAAAGTGATAACAGGTGGATTGGAGAGGCAACAATACGACAGAATGGGTTTTGAAGGTGGTGGCCACAGACCGTTGCTCTCTCTATATCCCCTCTCACTTATTTTCTTGTTTTACTTTTTGCTGGTGCCCATGTCATTGCTGACATCATAAGACTGTGGTCCATTCGAGTTACAGAGATAGTCCACCTCTTACAGGATTGCACATCTTTAAGCCCTGTCACGAGGTTTGATTTGTCTCCCAGCACAGGCTTAAGACAGTGGAAGGGATCTCAATGCACTTCAAGGTGCTCTGTTTTCAAATTAAGTTCAAAAGGCCTTTATCCTCAGGGCATGGCTGTTTAAGCTTAAACAAAAAGTTCAGGCACTTGCTTGACTGTGCTATGAGAGTAAAGGCATTTTAAATTTTATTTTAAACAGAATGTCTTTTGAGTGTTTTGAAATTTTAGCCAATGCGTATCCTTTCCAAAGAGTCCCTCAAATAGAATTGGTATTATTCTGACTGAATAACAGTCAGGAGTGCTGACTGACTCCACAAGACTGTTGAGGCGATCCCAGAAGACAGCCCATTCCTTCAGGGGAGTTTCACGGGGCCATAGAAGGGAATTGACCCAGCAAAAGGACCAGTATCTGCTCCTTTGTGTGAAGATGAACAGAGCCTTGCTCATGTGTGTGTTTCTGACCAAAGACTATGTAGGGCATCCTTTAGTAAGACATGTGCTCACATGCCATACACTGTGTTTGGCATTACCAGACAACACTTAGAACTAGCCCGTTGTCTTCACGGATGCAAGTCCACAGTGAGTACATGTGCCAGGTGTGAGCGAGCCTGGAGATGCCATGACGAATGTCATGATGCCAGCTACAACATTGGCACCAAATCAGGTCAAATGGATTCACAATGGGTTATGCTTCCTAACTGGGGACATTGGTATCCCTAAGGTGTAACTGCCTTTGTGCTACATTGTTTCTGCTGCCAAGATTAAAATAAAAAATGTATTTGGAAATTAGCGTAATGAGTTCTGTTTGATAATCTAGAGGCCTAAATGTGAATAGTATGACTTAAAGTACTTATTATTAAAGATAATAAGTAGATTTTTAAGTGTGGTTGATTTCACAAAATAAAAAAATCACTTCTGTGAAAAGTGCCATATATGGGTTTTATGGCCGCAATGAATATGTGAAAAAGACAGTTTCTGGTTAAATTGCACAAATTCACCTTAAATGTCCTGATGAGGAAACTTCCTTATGAGTAAGAAAGTAATTCGGTTTATTTGCTGTTAAGCAATGTCCGATGCTTTGCTGGCGCCAACTCATGTGTATGTGCTGCACACTGGACTCGAGCCAAATTCATATGGTAGCCAGCAGAATAAATGTGCTTATTTCATGACACTTTAGGCCAGAGGATTTACGGCGTGAGTTTGGTCGTTATGGGCCTATTGTAGATGTCTACATTCCACTTGACTTCTATACACGACGACCAAGAGGATTTGCTTACATTCAATATCCTTTATTCTTTCAGTTTATGTTTGTACTTTTTCACTAATGGATTGTAAAGCATCAACTCTGATCTGTTGGGTGCAGTGAATTGAGTAACACCTGATTTAATATTTCCCTTTTAAGAGGAGTTTTTGTAATGTAATTGATTTTTTTGTTTGTTTTTTTTAATGCTTCTAGCATTAAATATACTCCTAACCAATATTTCTTCTGTTGTTGCCTCAGAATGGTAAAGATACAGGTATGGAGACCCCACACCAAAGAAAGTTGAAAGGCGGTTGTAGAGTAGATTCAAGCCAAAGACATCCAGGCGACAAGCAGTAGTGGAATTTGGAAAATAAAGACAGAGCAAAAGCATGAAGATACAAAGAGGACAAAAAAGAGCTTCCAGGCTTCCATTTGTCTACCAAAGGGAGGAAAAGAAAAGTGTTTATTGGGCAAAGACAAGCAGGAAACCTCAAGTTCTTCTGCCAAGGCTATAAAGATCAAGCTGAAGGTCAAGCATGTTAAAGGTAACAAGCCAGACTTTTTGTATCCTACCCAATCTGATCACCATTAGTATTTGTCTTGTCTTCACAATTTGAAGTCACAAATGGGCCTATTTTTAATGTTACATAATTTGAGTTGGTATTACGGAAGACGGTCAATTATAAATGAAAGAAATATGCTGAGATGATGAATTACTCTTATACATTTTTGGCCTCACTGATCCAGTAGCTGTGTGGTGTTTTTTTTTGTGTGTTTGCTTTTTATTTTACTTGTGTTGCAGCTGCTTGCTGTTTTTTTTTTTTTTTTATTATTATTGCATGCGTGCAGCTTTCAGCTCCACCTTTCCAAATTAAAAGTCCTTAACAATCCAGCATGTTTGAAGATGTCCGGGATGCAGAAGATGCTCTTCACAACCTGGATCGTAAATGGGTTTGCGGGCGCCAGATTGAGATCCAGTTTGCACAGGGAGACCGCAAGAGTATGACCCATTGGCATTCCTACTTGAGCTTAACTGCACCATCTCCTTTTGGGAAATGTGTTGTATTGTTACATAACCTTTTGATGTGGATTTGTCAATAAAGCCCCTAATCAGATGAAGGCCAAGGAGCGCCACTCCCCTCGCAGTTTCTCTCGCTATGAGGATGATCGGGATACCCGCAGAAGACGATCACGGAGTCGCAGTTATGATCGCCGCAGGTCCCGGAGCCCTTCTTTTGACCGTCGCCCTCGGAGGTCTGAGAGCCCTAGAGAGTGAGTTCTTGGCAACTTTTACGCCTTTTAAGGAATATAAGACATTAAAGTTCACCAAAAACATAATTATATAAATGTAGTGAGTGTGAAGGAGTGCTCTATGGATGTTTGCAGCTCTGAAAGCAGGCACTTGCAAAGGAGGAGGAAAAAAGAAAGGGGAAAGATGGAGGGGCAATTTATGACTCAATAGAGTGGGGGGGGGGACGTGTGTGTACATACTGGGGCTGCAACAATTCGAGTAACATGAATATAAATAAAATTCTCAATGCAAATTTTTTGCTTCACTGCTTTGTTTAAACTCTGTAGCACTCAGATGTCATTATGTAAGTGCAAGCGTTTCACACACGTTTTGTATTAAAAATAAATATGCAATAGAAATATATCTGGCGCACATGTGCAAATTAAAAAAATATTACAACATTGAGCCCAAGCAGCCCCCAATTTTTCAACAAAAAAACGGATAACACAACAGCAGCAGGGAAGATGCTGTCATAGTTTATCAGGGAGATGCCGTGTGGGTAGTTGGCACTCTGCCTCTGCTCTGTGTGGGTAGACAGTGCAGAGGCAGAGCAGTTACTGAGATGCTGAGCTCAGCTGGGGTTAAAGCAAACATTTTCTAGTGTGCAAAACAGCAGCACTTATTCCTGCAAGCATTATTAAAACCTTTATTTGGAAAAAGCTGGTGGGAGTTCTCCATCAAACCACCTGTTTAAAAGCCTTCAACGTGAAGAGAAGCAAACTCTGTAGTCATCCTCATTTTTGTTTTTTCCACAAGGAAAATCTACAGTAAAGCTACTGAAGTTAAAATATGGAGATGGGCTGTTAGCTTAGTCTGATAAGATGTTTAGATTAGGCAGCTAGCTAAAAGCTGCAAGCAGCTGTCCTACTTTATATCAGAGCAATACCTGCAACAGGGGTGACTCAACGAAATGGGGACATAGGGTTTAGTAACCCATATTTATATCAAAGCTTTAGTAACGTTATGCAATCCAAATCCACAACATAAAATATACAGTGTTATATTAATTGTATCAATATTTAATAATATAAAAATAAAAGTTTTTTTTCACAGGCTGGTCAAGCTATAGAAGGGCCAATAGCTGCCCTCTTTGCCACCGGAGAGCATTGAACAACACTTCAGGAATTTGGAGTTATCATAAATGTTAACATGCTAACATTTGCCGTTTAACTATTAGCAACTAAATGATAGCAACATTAGCCACCTGTCATCAGTAATGTAGCAGCCTGTGGACAGTGAGTCACAACTTATTATGGACAAATGGAGAACGACACAGGTTACTTGGCTGTGCAGTGTCAGGGGAACAATAGCTGAACCGAGCAGAGAATCCAGAGGTTTGTTGAACTAGATCTGAAGACCAGAGCTGAGGATCTAACGAGCTGCACACTGCAGCAGAGAAAATAGTGGTTTAAAGAGAGACTGTAGGCAATTGTGGACAAAATGACAAACTTTAACTTTTCTACTTACAAAAATGTTTTGAAAAATGTCTCATTTAGTTTAGCCAGCTGTGACTTGGCTTTGAAATTGTTTTGTGACAAAACCTGAGACAAAAACATGCATTAAAACATACACATGATCACACATCAAATCTACCTAATCCAGGAGCTACAACCCTGTCAGAACTTGCCTGCTGTAAGAAATCTTTTGTGTTTACATGTATGTATTCACGTATATAATACAAAGGGTGGGGTACTGCAGGGGCTGGCAGAATTTTACGTATATATGTGACTGTTTGTTGTTTTCGTTTGTTTGTTTTCTCAGCTTCAATCTGGGATTTTGCAAACATAACACTTTTTAGACATAACTAATTGTTATTCTGTTAAATTAGGACGTTATACAGGCAGGACTTTTTCTCATTTTCTTCTTATCCCTCACTTTAACGTTTTTGTTTGATTATTAGCTATTGCGACTGGCCACTACTTTAATGATAACGTAACAAGCGGTTAATGTGGCTTTTTCACAAATGTACTTTTAACTATAGCAGATAGATCCACATTAAAATTATTTGATTTGGCACAGTTTTTACACTGCATGCCCTTCTACACGTAACCCTCCCATTTATCTAGACTCTGGTCTAGGAGTGCACTAGCTTGTGACTGACTTGAGTTTGGGTTTCTGTCTTTCACTGTCTTTTACGTTTATAACTGTTTAATATGTCAAGGGTATTGAAACGAGAGCTTAACCAGCTTTTCAACATCCCTCAAAGAATTGCTCTGTTGACTATCTTGCAATTTTGGATTATGCAAATTAGCAACTTGCTATTCTCATGATGAGCTGGGGACCTATTCAGGTTATAGCCCACCTCTCAACCCTGAGATAGGCTTCATATCCTGCCCCTGCAACCCTGAGTGGAATAAGCGGTAAAGAAAACTGATGGGTGAATGATGGATTGAGGAAACATGGTGGGTGTATCACTCGTCTCTCTGGTGGAACTTTAAAGTAGAGCCTATATTTAGTATTAATTTCCTCATAATTACAAACTGATATGCAATACATTCCTTGGAATTCTGTTTTTTGTTTGTTTGTTTTTTACATTTAAATATTAAATTAATTGAAAGTTGTCATTACATTTAAAAAAAAAAAACAACAAAAACAAACAAAAACAAAACAATTCTGTGAACTTCATTTACCAAAATGTAAGTGAACACAGTCTGAAATGGCTCTCATGCTGTTGGCTGATTGCAACTTGGTGCAACACAGTTAACTAAAGCAGTCATTTAGCAAGTTTGGAGTGTCATTGCTTTGAAAGTGACCAATCACAATAAGACCAGTTCCTGCTGTGGTTCCTCCCCTCTGTCATTTAACTTTAAAGGAGAGCTTGTACACTCTGCAGTGTTCTGAGACGAATGTGCTGTGTGCCTGGTGGCTGTTGTGCACTTATTTCTATGTGCTGACATGAGTGAGTCTACCACCTCTTGTGAAATATTTATTTGTGACTATGTTTTAGTTATGATCTGCTTGTGACATGTGCCATAAATGTAGTTTCCTGTAATTGTGTGGGCCATGCGCAGCGTGTGAGAGGGCATGATGTTTGCAGGTTTGTACACAGAAACTTTGGACGATGTCCGAGCGTGGCAGTTTCTGCAGGAAACAATTTATGTAATAAAGAGGAAGCCATATACTGCTTGTATGTAGGCAAGCCATGCTGTAAGGATATAAAGTAATTCACTCAAACTGTACAGTAACTCAGCAATTTTGTTTTCTTGTTCCCTCTTCAGCTCTCGATCCTACAGCCGACACAGAAGAAGCAGAAGCCATGAAAATAACAAGTGGGCTCATTTCTGTCCTCTTGTATTTCAGTAATCATATAAACATGGCACTGTACTCTGTAATGATAGTAACTGTAATGATAATCCCAATAGGCACAAAGCTCCTCCCAGTGACCACCACAGAACGCACCATGAAACGGCCTCACACTCCACCTCCCGCTCCCCATCAGCGTCCAGGTCAAGACCAAAAGGTAAAAAGAGCCAGTCCAGGTCTCACAGCCCTGCCGAAGACTTCCACCCATCCCAGAAACAGTCTGTCAGGAGATCCCCATCACGCTCCTACTCTAGATCCATGTCCCGGTCACGCTCTCGCTCCAGGTCCTGGGCTGGACGCAAGTCTGGAGGCCACTGACAGACTGTTCTCCAAAGCCCTGTTTATGTTTCTCTAGAGGTTTCTGTTTAATGTTCACCTCTAGCCATTTTGGACATGCATTACTTCACATTGTTGGCTTCAATAATCTGGTTAATGATTAATTAACTGGTTAATAATGTTCTGTTACGTTCCTCCCAGGTTTTTTTGTTTTTTGTTTTTTTTTTTGTTTTTTTTTTCCCCCAGACGTACAAGCAGCAGTGACAGGAGAACCACAGTATGTGTGCACAAGATTTTTTGCTTTTGTAGCTACAAGCATTATCAGTATTGACTCTAGCGTGTATAACATTTGGTTCCCTGCTCTTGCTGCTGAGAACTGCACCAATTCCCTCCCACACAGAGAGAAGGCTACCTTCTGGATTGGGAAAGTTCGTAACAGAAGAATACCTTAAAGTTGTAAATTTAAAAAAAAAAAGATTGGATATAAGCTACTACTGTAGTGAGCTATGGAACTCATGCAGAGCAATGATTTTGTGCGTCACTATCTATCAATGTAACTGCATGCACTCAAAGTTGAATGCTTCAAGGTCCAACTGTGTTAAGAACTGCTGTTGTGACCTTTATGAAGAGACCAGGGTGCAAGTAGACATGTTAAAAGGTTGTATTTATAGAAAGGTGTGCATGTGTGAAAGGAGTCTTGTGCTTCCTGCTTTCATTTCTTATTTGAATACGGAGGAATCTCTTGCCAAAGGTAAATAAACAATTTTGTTATGTTTGTAAGAAAAGCACATTTGGCTCCTGCTTTTTTTTTTTTCTTTTTTTTGTGTACATGTGTTAAATTAAACTGAAGGCCTGCTTTGCCAGTATTCACAACATGCCCTGGTCTGGTTTAATTTCAGCAGGCCAACTTGTATACTATAGTTATTGTAATTGCTGTGACAATGAAAGATATGCTGATACAGCTGGTACCCAGAGTCATTTTGTTATGTAATAATATACTAAAGATAAGAATCAATTGTTTTTCGTGTCCCTAAGTAACTCCCTTGTTTAAACTGTTATACCTGATATCTTTTGACAATAAATACATTCTTACACTGCTCTAGTTGAACAAGCTGTGTTGTAAAGGTAGTGTCAAACAAGTGTTACTATATCAAGTCAAAAATACTCAAACACAAAGTAGGGGGGTAGGGGAGGGGATTTAATTTTTTGTTTGAGGTTTTTTTTTTTTTCGTTCAAGTTTTTCATCAATTCAAAGAGTGCTTTCTTGTTTTACATTTTGTAACAAATTAACACCAATTGTAAACAGGGCACATTTCATTGTTCTTGGTGACATTTCATCCGAGGGACAAATTAAAAAGCCAATTCACTGATTAAAATTTTGAATATGGAGACTGCCATGCATGATTTAGTCTGGGCAAGAAAAAAAGGTTTACATGAACCAAGAAAAGGCAGTAATTAAAATAATAGACATTTTCAATTGTCAGCAGGCGGAAGAACAGCCAAGAACTGAAAATGTCTGGAAAATATTTGGTCAACTTGGGAATTTCCACCAATGATTATGGTCAGTTTCAGTATGAGTTTTAACTTAGGCACAGTTTTTCTTTTTTGTAAAAAATAAAACAAAATAAAAAAGTGCTATGCTTACACACCATTGTAAGCACATTCACAACTCAAATCTATACATATGCAAGTCTCCTAGAGTCCAATTGGGAGTTTTTTTTTCTATTTTACTTGTTTTTCCCATTTAGCATCTTTCAACCTACACTGCACAATACACAATAAAAAATGTGCAATAACTCTGGAAAGATCAGAGTATAGGGGTACTGATAGATGCTATAGGCAGCTTTTTTTTTTTTAACAAAAATATTCTTCAGTATTGAAGTCAAGACATGACCTTAGCATGTCTCATACATTCAGTGTTATTACTAAAAATACTTTTGTCAAACAGGCCACAAACTTGGCCTGCAAATGTACATATGCTACAAGTGTTTTATACAGTTCATTATTTACATGGCTCTTGAACTCACAAGCTTTCATACTTTGTTTTGTCATCTTTAAGCTGGCCATGAATGGCTCCAATTCTGCAAAGGGAAAGCAAAGAGCCTCAACAGAGAACTGAAAGAGAATCCATAGAAGATAGTCAATTACGCCTCCGTTAATTGAACAGCATCCTGGCCTGTAACTTATGAAAAAAAGAAAACAGTCTGATTGCAGTGCAGAAGGTTAAGGGACAGAAGTGCAAGAGACAACAGGCAGCAAGTGTCTGTTGATTATGGGGTAGTTAACCATTGAGACTTAATTTGTAAACACAAACACCAGCCTCCTGTCTCACATTGAGGCGCTTGGGCCTCTTCAGAAACATTCCTTAGCTCTGTCTCGCCTTGTGCACAAAAGCATACAGCCAACAGGGCCAGGCAATGTGGGTTTTTTTTGAGAAAACAAAACTCAGTAGTCCCACATTTAAGCAAGGCCCCCTTCCGCATGTTGGAGCTGCAGGCACTGTCCTGAAGAGGCAGAGACTGAGGAGCAGTAACGGTACTGATCAGAACAGGTGATCAAGGAGACGTCAAACCATTCACTTCGAGTTGGCAAGTGGAAATGGCAACACTGCCTTCTGCCCAAATGTCCAAAAAAAGAAAAGCAAAACATTGCTTTGGTTATACACAGCACATTATACATCTTTCAACAACCACAACAGAAAGCACTTATACAAAATAATGCTATGATAAGAGTGCTGTAGACCTTGGACACACTCAACTCCAAGTGCATGTGCGCACAGCGCAGTAAAAAAGGGTACGTGAGTTGGTGGTCCAAAGCCAGTGTGCCATGGTCTCTTACTACCCTTCGTTTGAGGTTATACCATTAACCTGTAGTTACACTACAGCTCATCTCCTGTAAAATATCTTTTTTTCCCTGCAGAACTGCAGTTGAGTGCCTTCTTTAGCCAAACAATGAATGTGATATATAAACAACAGTGGGCCCTTGATTAAAAGAAATAAAATTGCTACAAATATGAACCTGCTTTAGCACCTAAAGCTTAAGGAGATAACTCCAAAGATCATTCTTCATAGAAACATAAATGAAACACCATGTCTGTCCAAAGAAGTGGACCGTAAAAGTGATGGGAATTTACCTGACTAATGTTACCATCCTTGTTTGGGGAAAAAAGCACACTCAATCTGCCTTGGCAGCCAAGATTAAAAATAACAAAACAAAACATAAGTACAAAGAATATCCAGTTTGTCATAGTCACAGAAACTCCGCTAAAGGCATCACCGACCAGCAAGGCTGCAATTCTGTAAATTTTAAATGATCAGTTTTTTTAAAATGGATGATAAACAGGAATTGCAAAACATTGCTCCTGTCAAGCATCCACCAACTTTGAAGGTCAGCCAAAAAAAGGAGAGAAAAAGAAAAGAGCTAGAAATACTACAGAACTGAGGCGTTCCTGGTGGGTGGGTCCATGCATTGGCTTATTTTTTTTCTTTAAATGAAGAACTGGTATCACCCCCATCAGGCCTGCACCTTCAGGAGGCTCTTGAGCTGGAAGGTCATAACTTCCCTGTTGTCACAGGAGCCGATAGGGAAAGACACCCAGTGACTAGGGGGTTTGGGCAAAACACTGGGTGAAGGTGGCTCACTGAATTTAGGCCCTGCATAGCTTGGGCTGCCTTGGGTTGCCAGGAGTGTGTTGAGATGAGACACTGCACCCTCCCAGTTCTGATCATAGTTGGTGGAAAAACGGACAGAAGCATTCTTCTCTGCAGACACGGCCTGCCGTGTCTCTGGAGACCTGTGGTAGGCAGCGCCTTTCTCGCTCCGTCGGTGGCCGTGGTGGTGAAGGCCCCCTGCCCCCCCTACGGATGCAGCTGCTCCGTTCTGGTCACGGCTTCGCTGCTTTGCCCGGCCAAGCTGGTGGTTCTTCTTGGCCAAAGGGCGCTCAGGGTGGGTAACTGGAATGTTGTACCTCTCTCCACCTCCCATACTGCTTTTGCTCTACGTGTCACCTAAATTGTGAGAATAGTATTATTAAAAATAAACTCTGGTTATACATTTCTATTCACGCTAATAATCTATGCAATTACAGCGCAAGTTGTTGACTACCAACCGCGAGCACAGGCGCACCACATCACAATAAAAACAAGTACAGAGACTACGTGCAGAAACACCAGACAGCGAGGCTCGCCCATCCCCCACACGGACACCAGGAAAACAGCGCCAGCTCACCTCTTTGTTGTCAGAAAGTTAACCGAGTAGACGTCTCTCTTCAATCTTTCTCCTCCAATCGGGCCCCAGGTCCTCGAAGTAGTCTTCTGTCTACCTCTCGCTGCACATTTGTGTCCAGCAGGGTCTGAGGTTTTCATGTGCCAATAAGCGTTGTTTTCTCGTGAAGCCGAGCTGAACATCAATTCACCTCGGCGCACGATACTCCAAGAAGTCGCCGACCCTTCGGGGCATTAACAAAAAACGCTTATCAGATATGCTAACTTGACAGGACTTAACGTCCATTAGATATGCTAAATAGACAGGACTCAACATAACAATAGCGCTCACAGTGTTGTGACGTGTGACTGGGAACTGACGTTTTCTTCAAATATTCTATTACATAACATTGAAGTACCGACAAAATGACATTTCCTCGCCATTACATTTATAAAAACCTTGCATATAACTTGTAATCTATAGCGATTATCACACGAAAATGTTATGTAAGAAAAGTGCGACATCATAGCCCACTCCTGTTTGCTCAGGCTGGGCTTAAACTGCGGCCAATTTTTCCCTTGTTCTTGTGTAGTAAATTAATAATAAAACGAAATAGTTTGTATACCCTTCATATAGGATCATTTAATTAATTAGCAAATCCAGTGGTTCAAATTCTAACGTTTTTTTATGATCTAGGACGCTCTACTTTGGCACAGAACCAAAACAAAGAAACTCGGTTTAATATGGCGACGAGGTACAAAACTGTTTCTTACCAACTTCTTCAGGCTTGGTTGTTAAAGCCTTTCGTCAGAAAAGAATTTACAGTTAGCTTCTAAACTCCCTCTACGGACTATGTAGGAAGCACAGCAAACTATATCTCCTACAAATCCGTCACTCTCGAAGCTTATTTGGTGTTAAAGGCCGGTGAAGAGATCTCACTTCTCTCTCTCCCGACTCAGAATTGCGACAAAATGGACTCTACAGCAGCGGTATGTACCCCCTTGCAACGCAAATCTAACCAATCATAAAGCGACTACGAAATAAACAACCAATCATCGAAGAGGCAGTCGACAAGTTGCCTGTTGCCAGACTGGTGACGTTAATTGCCGACCCTCCTCTCCTTGCCTTTGTTGGAGCTCGGGTATTTCCCGAGAGAAGTGAAATAAAGAAGGAAAAAACACCACTTTCGGGCTCTGGAAGTTAACGTAATAGACAGGAAATACCCGAGATGGCACGTAAAACATTACATAAAGGTTTAGAGTGAGCATAGAGGCAGTTAAGTGTTATGTAACACCAAGACACCAAGCATGTCCGCTACCCCTTCGGTTAGGTTGTAAACACGTCCAGTGTTTAGATTTACTGAGGTTTGTGCCACAGGAAACTGTTTTGGTTTGTTTTATCACATTTCTTGCTTTTTCAGGTTAACCCCTTTTATGCCCACTTGACACAGCAGCAACAGGCTGTAATAACAATGTCTATGAGCGGTTGTCCATCCCAAAAGTGTTTTGTTTTATTTAAATTCATTGGGTGGAGGTCTTAATAAGGGTTGGGGGGCTATATTACATATATTACCCTGTTTGTCCCTTTGATGTTGGTCTCACTTTTCCTCCCAATCTTTTCAAAGGACTTTGAGGTTTGACTTCCATGGCAGTCTTCCAGTAGGTTTTATGAGCGCAGGCAGGGCTAAGTGTCATCGCTCTGTGTCATCGAGGCCTTGCCTTCTTTTCTCGCCTGGATTTTTAAAGAGTTGCACAACGCTGCTGAAGGCTGAAGGCCATGGCAAGGCAGGACACTCCCCAAAGCAAAGTAATCTCTGAAATGGGGCTGTGCCAATCAAGAGTCAGCTATGTAGGTCACCCAGAGACTGGGTAGGTCGCTAGAAACACATGGGGGGGGTGGAAAGGACTACTCGCCATATTTGACTGGCTGCAGAAGCCAAGCAGTGTCAACACGTCACACAGATAGTGTACAATTGGAAAGTTGGATGGAAACTTTTTTCCTCACACAGAGAAAAAGAACAAAATTACAGATTATCTATTGGCCTGATTGTTTACGGAGTCCTGTTGGCCTACAAACAAGTGATTGAAGTTATGAATATGAACTTGAATGGTGCAAAATGTATGTCATATGCCCACACAAAGGGAAGTGGGGAAAGTACAGAAGCAGTTTCACACAGCTCAGCAATAAGTTCAACACATATAAAGAAAATCTGTACACTCAGTAAACATATTCAAATTAAACCTTGTACATTAGTTACTTAACAAAGAAACTTAATATGCTATAAAAGTAACACATAATTTACAGAATTTAAATATTAAAATGAAACCCATGGTGAAATTGATCTATAAGTGGGTTTGGGTAAAACAGGCACATTAAATTGGAGGTCCTTCTCATCCCTACTGTTATTTAAGATTTATTTAGTTAGCACCACAGTGCGCAGATGAAGTTGGTACACTCAGATAACACTTTTTTTTTTTTTTTGAAGATGTGCCAGCCGCAGATGGTTTTCTGTGAAAAATGCCCACAGAGCATATTTGGAATGAACCACTGAAACCAAACAGGAAAAAATACCATTTCAGATGAAAAAGTTATTGTTGACGTGTAGTTGACAGAACTATTTTCATATATTTATATATATATATATATATATATATATATATATATATATATATATATATATATATATATATATATATATATATATATATATATATATATATATATATATTATTTTTTTATTTTTTTTATTATTATTATTATTATTTTTAATGTGACTTTTAACAGACCACTGATTTACAAAACAGATGAGAAATAATGGCAGTTTTCAACAACATTTCTCAGGTTTCCCAGTTTCCGTCATTACATGAGCAAAGGCTCAATTCACTTGTATTATTTTACAGCTTTATGAATCTAACAAGCTGTTTAAATTACAAATACATTTAACTCCTTATTTGTTTCGACTAATGCTGGCATCACCACACCAGAAATAGCAGTGCATGATTTCTGAATTATTAATGACTTCCTTGCAATCACGGGTATGGGTTTCATTTTACTTTTTGGGGGCAGGGACACCAAGTGCAGGTTATCATCCAATAATTAGAATTTTCTGCATCTGCATGCATGTGCATGGCAGGTGTCATTTTTATTCACTATTTTAATAGAAAATATCTATTATTCTCATTTAAAGTATTTAAGTGCTTATGCATATGCTTAGATGGAGTATGTGTATGTGTCAGCATGACCTTGTGAAAACTGCTTAGCTTTGCTTAACGACGTTTCACTATGTTATCTGCTAACTGTTAGGGCGTAGAAGGACTAAACTCCCAAGATGACCAGTGCCAAGAGCTTCCTGGGAAAAGATAGTGGGAGTTGTTTTCTGCCCAGAAACAGCCCATTGGACAGAAACCTGTTGTAACTGGGAAGATACAGAGAGTTGTTTGTGAAGGTATAAAAGAGGAGCTGAGACACCCCAAGGGCAGAGCGCTCGTAACTCAGACCTGTGATGTTTTGATGTGTGTGTTCACTCTCCTGCATGCATGCAGTAATAAAATAGCTTGACCACAGCTGACAGTGTTGCAGACCTTTTTTTTTTTTTACAGAAAATTCCACAACACTACAAATGAGTCATCCAAGTTTTATGAACTCAGATTTTCATATTACAAATGACCTCTTGTATTCATGCAATGCAAGACCTTGTGTGCAGCAAAGCTAACATAAGCTGAGGGGCGTTGAGCCTGATGACCTACCCACTGCAGTGACCCAATTTAAATAGATAACACAAATCAATACATATATGTAGTCCTAATCCTATACTATGATAAGGTATGCTATTCCCAGGCGCTTTGTTACCTGTGACTGACGGAGTGGGATCCTGGTTATAGGCTGGCCTTGTATCGTCTCGTTCAGCTGTGCACTAACTTGCTCAGGAGTTATTCTTTCTTATAAAATTTGCTGCTGAACTGACTCGGTTAGTGGTGGGTAAGGGCCCAACAGGAAACTTCTGCACGTTTCAGCATGACTGCAGTTAAAAGACTGTTGCCTCAGACCTGAGAGCAGAGCTGTGTTTTTAATTCTCTTGTTGAGAAACAAATAGAACTTACGCAGTTGTGGGTTGTGGGAAGTCTGGTCAACGCTACAGGATGTGGCTGTGACCTATTAAAATATATATTCTCTTTACAGATAAACAGATATCTCTGTGAACTCCATCGAGGTTCCTGCGGCATTCATAATTCTCATGTTGAATTAAAAATTGTAGCTATCACTTTTCATATTTCGTATTCCCTCAAAAAGAACCCTGATCATGTCCCAGTTGAAGTGAAAGTAAACAACGCTCTAGATTGTCTGTTAAATTTCAATTTTTAAGCAAGTGAATATCCTTGTCCTTGTCATAATTAATTGATATCTTTCTCTCACTCAGTTATTGCAATAAACATACAGTTAGGTCCATACATTTTTAGACAGTTGCACTTTTTTTTTTGTAATTTTGTCACAGTACACCAGCACAGTAAATTTCAAATCGAACCGTCAAAATGTGATTGAAGAGCACAGTTTAATCTTTAATTTATGATGTATTTTAAGAAGTACAGCCATTTTTATACAGGTGTGAAAAAGATTGTTTTGAACAACAAAGATTAAAATGAACTTGTATCAGAATGATGACAAGATAAAAGTATGGTGAAAGAAAGGAACAGCTCATGATCTGTCTGTGAAATATGTTATATGTAGGCATGTGTGGCTACCGGTGGAACTGGGCCACTAGTATTTATTGATGTGACTGAGGTGCACAGGGTTATACTCTCTGCTCAGATCAACCAAATGCTGCAAAAGTAGTCAAAATGTGCTTCACAGTACAAATGAATAACGACCCAAAACACTCTGCAAAAGCAAACCAAGAGTACATAAAGACATAAAGAACATAAAGAAATTGGGCAATCTTGAATGGCCAAGTTAGTCACGTGATCTTGAACCTAATGACGCATGCTCCTCGGTTACTATAAAGATGCTATAAGTTGCCTTAATTTCTAATATGAAGGCAGAGAGACCCATAAACAAGCTGCAACTAAGAGGAAACAATTGGTGATATGCACAATTTCCAGGGGCACAGACACAAACAGTGGCAAAATTACAAAACTGTATTATTGTCCAAAACATTATGAACCTGAATGTAACTCTCTGCATGTCCTCCTTCATTACGTATATCCGTGAATCTTCCTTTTTTACTCCTGCCTGGCAGCTCCATTTTCAACCCACTTCGCTGTCCCTCCTCTGTACATGTCCAAACCGTGTCAAACCTGAGCTGTCCCTCTGATGAATTCATTAATAATCCCATCCATCCTGGTCACTCCCACTGAAGGTCTCAGCATCTTCAGCTCTGCCACCTCCATCTTCAAATCGTCCCCAAACCATACATCACCTGCTGCTATCCTTCTGTCACAAATCCCCCCTGGACACACGTCTCCACCCACTCCACCCCGTTTCCCATGACGATGTAATTGAAAGCTATTTGAGTCAGAGATTTAGATTTATCTGTGTGCTTTTGCAATTTTCATTTGGTGCGTTTCATTTCCATATTTAGAAGTCAAGCCTTTCATTTAACAAAAACAAAGTAAACAATTAAGCATGATTAAAGAATTAAGCATCCAAGTAATTAGATTTTTTGCCTGATCATTTTTTCCTGTGTTCTTCATGTCAGTGAACTGATACTGCTCCCTGAGGGTCTGGCAATCTGGAAATGAGGAGCGGAAATTTGATTAATGGATTTAATCCAAATCTGTCTGAAGCAGCAGAGCTGGCCCTGATGTTTGTGTCCAAGGCAATTTCTAAAAATGGATTGTGTAACAGGATGATGCAGTTCAACAGATAATTGAACATTTCAGCTTTTAGTCTGCCCTGTTGTCTGTCGTGTTTATGCTGCACCTGGACAGACAGTGAGCGAGTAGAAATCTTATTGAAGCTGTGCTGCCTGCTCCTAATCACATTTCCTGCTTTCTGTCCTGCTGACTTTATCAGGTCAAAGTAGGAGAAGACACAGCCCGTGCACCAGATATCGCTGCCTTTCCGCGAGACATTTTTTGTTTCCTTTTCTTTTAAAACAGTCATGTAGTAGAACACTAACTCCTTTCCTTCATGAAATTTGATATATTACTTAAATTCGTCAGACCCAGTTACCGACGCATGATTTTCTCTAAATGCTAAAATAGGTTGCTAATTTATTTCAGATTGCCTCGGGTATGTGGTTTAGAGATCTGATTAAATTGTTGTCAAACTAATGCAGCCTATTTTTACCACATGGGACTTAATCTAAATTAAATGACCTCATTGCTGAGTGGACTGCTTGTTGCATTTGTATCTCTAATGAATAATCTTTAAACAAACTTTTAACTTGTCACCTTTAGTCTGATGCTTTTGGCCAGTTTCCTGACTCAGTCATATTGCCTACTGAATCAGGGTTGCCTAGTATTGCCCCCTATGTACTGCCACCAGTACTACAATACAATGGGCGAGTGGACTACTCACATAAAAGGGTTTCAGGTCAAGTGAGTCAGTGCTATCACTATGCAGATAGTATTTGACTAGTTCAATTTCAAAATGCTGAACTGGACACTTGAAATCCTGTCAAAGTAGAGTGGCTCACATTAGAATGAATTTGGTGGTGAAATATAAGGATCAAAAATCAAACATGTAGTCAGATTTATTGAATTGCAACACACACACAGAGGAAAAAACTATAAAGTTGTCTGTTGTACGGGTTTTGATGAATGCTCAATCATCCAGGTAAGGAAATCCCAAAAGTAGCATTTTTAATGTAGAGGCCTTCGGTAAATGGTCTTTGATCATGAGAACTTGCATATTAATGATCAAGGAACTGACCTCATAGCCCATTGTTCATTAAGTTTCAGTCATTGTGCAGATGCATTGTTTATAAAGTTGGGGGAACTTGGAGTGAGCTAAGACTGAAAAAGTCACTTAAATGAGTGATGAAACGTTTCTACCACTGAAAACACTACGCCCAGATGAACATAATCAACTTTTATTTCCTAACAGATTTGTCGCAGTCTGGCGAGGGCAGACTGTATGAATTGACAAGAAGGACCCAAAATGCAGACTCCAAGGAACAGGGAACAAAACTTGAATGTTAACAAAAAGCGAGCCGTTTAATGAGGCTGGTAAAAGGTACAAACAAAAAGCAAGGCAAACTGAAGCAAAATTAACACAAATCTAAACTGGGAAATCTAAACAAACACCTGGTGTAAAGAACATGGCGTGAACAACAGACGACCTGACAAAGAATGACCAGAACACACCGACTAAATACACACAGGAGGATAATGAGGGAAATGGAAACACATGGGGAAACAGCTGACACACATGAACATAAGGACATCACAAGAGGAGAGCAAAACTAAAAACATTGAACATAGGAACATCGGACCTCTGCAAAATAAAACAGGAAACATAATGAGACGCAGACATGACAAACCTGCACTTGACAACGTAAGACACAGACATGAAACACATGAAGGGCAAGGGAGACTTAACAGGGGTTGGAAGACACAAGGGGAATCTAATAACAAATGAAATAGAAAAACTAATGAGCTTAACCATATACTATAAACATCAAAATAAACTAAAACTCAAAACACTGGGTCATAAGACCCAGGATCGTGACAAGATTATTTGTGAGTGCAGAATACACGTTTCATGTCTATCCACATTTAACTGTTCCGTGTTCTTGCACCATATTTGTCATAATATGTGTGCCAGCCAAATGCAGGATGCCAACTTTTACATCTAAAAATCTTTATACGGGTTTGTCGCAATACTGTAGTAACCATCTGTTTTCTTCCACTTATCCAATTCCTGGCTCATGTTGGGGGGGGAGTCTACCCCAGCTCTCATAGGGCAAAAGGCGAGGTACATCCTGGGCAAGTCAGCAGTCTACTGCAGGACAAACAAGAAAACCAAGGAATTAAAGCCATCTTTTTATTATCTACAATTCCTTTACTTCTATAAACTGCAACAAGGTGTTCTTCTAATCCTTCAAGCAATGTTTTATGAGTATAGAATTAATGAGTGAAGCAGGGGTAGGCAACTCCAGGCCTCGAGTGCCGGTGTCCTGCAGGTTTTAGATCCCACCCTAGGTCAACACACCTGAATCAAATGATTAGTTCATTACCAGGTCTCTGGAGAACTTCAAGAAATGCTGAGGCGTCATTTAGCCCTTTAAATCAGCTGTGATGGATCATGGACACATCTAAAACCTCCAGGACACCGGCACTCGAGGCCTGGAGTTGCCTACCCCTGGAGTAAAGCATTAACTAAGTGATCCTGCAGGGACAGGGTATACGCACATATTTCTGTTATGATAGATGTTGTTTTGTCAGATGAATATGAGTAGAAGATAATAACAAAAAGAGGTGGAAAACAATTGCTATTTAAATAGAAATAATCTAATTGAAAGAGGGCTTCACATTGACTAGGACAGTTCAATCTTGACCTTAGGTAGTTCGTTAGAAATAACAAAAGTTCTCTTATTGAGATATTTAGGCACCATAAGAAGCTGTTGGCACTTGCAAAATATGCTGCAAAACCCAATGTGATTATGGCCCACTTCCTCTTTTTTTATGATCATGCTTTTTACACTTAACATTTGATATCTGACACTCAATAATCTTATTGGCTTTTCGCCACAGTCCAACCTCATGAAGCATACTTGAAATATATGAGAGACTTCAAAATTCAAAAGGGTTGATCTTTGAATGATCTACTGGTAATCTCTATTTCTGTTTAAGAAAATATTACGGAAAAAAACAAACAGAAGAAAATTGGAATTTGTGACAGAGAGTGGATAATTGATCAAAAAGTGGGCTTGGTTTTTGTTTTATCTCAGATGTCGTCTAAGCAGCTCCCGCCCCCTCATGTCATCACAGCTATACCCTCCTTGTCTTCTCCCTTCACATGCACACCAGTACTCACGTCTGCTGGTTTGCGTGTCATGCAGCTTCAGCTCTGCGGCTAAGAGGCAGGAAATCAGATATTTCAGTAGTTTGCCAAGAAAGAAGAGAAGGTGAGCTCTAATAACTTTATTTAACACAGTTAAAATTTTTCTCTTACATATGAGATTTAGCAATTTGGTTTAAGTGGCATTTTGCAAGTGTGAAATTGTTAGAAAAAAATATGCTTTCTGCAATATTTCTAATCTAATGTGTAGAGAGTTGACCTGCTGTTTCTGACTTATTTTAATAAAGTCTCTGTTTCCTGCAATACATAAAAGAAGAGTGACTTCAAATAGTAGTTTTATTCTTTTTTTATTCCAATTCTGCCCAAAGGGTTCATGATCTTTTGTAACAATGTGTCAAGGCGCAAAAGTGACTCAAGGGGTTATTGCCACACGACGCTGCGCATGTCACCACAATGTTCATAAAATGTCTCTCAATAAGGATCTTTCTCAATACGTGCTTCCTTTGGCCTCATACATATGCAATTTTTATAGTCTTCACATGGCCGTGTCACAGATACAGTGGAAACAGTATAACGTGGTATAATTGGAACAATGCCACACCTAATCTTATTTATATAATTTCTGAGTGTTTATCAGCTGCTCTAGAAATATATTGCTTCAGGAATATTTTGATTAAACCCTCTGTATTTCATCAGTCATGCTGTTCCCCGCCAAAAAAAAAAAAAAGAACAAAGAAATCCTCAATCTTAAGCCACTTTGTGCAAACATTTAAAGGCAGTTCTTTTCATTTATAACAGC
Organism: Rhamphochromis sp. 'chilingali'; assembly: GCF_963969265.1. NCBI lineage: Eukaryota > Metazoa > Chordata > Actinopteri > Cichliformes > Cichlidae > Rhamphochromis > Rhamphochromis sp. 'chilingali'. The sequence continues at coordinate 28,457,260 of NC_137938.1, read as the reverse complement.
ATAATTTACTTCAATGTAATGTTTTTGCCTCAGCTTTCCACAAACCCTTTAATCTATTGATTGCATACAGGCGACGCACTTCACTGGAGATCATTTAATTCAACTGTGACCTTCACCCGCTGATAAAACGACTAAATACAGTCTCCTCTGATTCCACAAGAGGGCACCAACATGGAGCTCCTGTACAGTGACGGCGCAACAGCAGTCTGGAAATATTTCAAAAAAAGCCAGCTAACAAAAACTACATAATTTTATAATGCAGAGTATCCACCCTAGGGGATAAACATTTATGTGATGTGCATAGATGTTCCTGACATGAATGGGAAAGCTAAATGTTTTAGAGATATAGTAGCTGAAATTTCACTATAACACTGAACATATCATGATGAAAAATTGGCTTATTTTTTAACATAACAGGCACAAGGATAGATCTCTGTGTATTTTTAAACTCAATTCAGCCTTCAGTAAAAATCAAAGTGTTTTATGGCTTGCTTGAAACCATGTTCTACCAGGCGACTATCTCTCCCGTAACATCATCAGCTGAAACTGTGATGATCGTGTGTTTGTTTTGGCCTCTAAATGACTTTCTGTCTTGACTCAGAGACGTTTATGTTCCCTTTAAGCTCCAGCTTCAATGTTGACAACAAGATAAAAAAGTAATCCCGTTTTCTGCTTTGTTTGTTTCACCACGGGAAGTTACCTGTCCCGTCCAACCTAATGTGACATACGTCAAAGTGACGGAATCTTAACACATAAAGATGTGAATGAAAGATCAGATTCTGTAGAGACATCTGTGCTTCATAAATAACTTGTAACATTTGTTACAGCTTTTTTGTACTTCATTTCCTAATTATAGTAGCTGGAATGACGGACGGGGAGAAAGCTACTTCTGTAGAGCATGGACACACAGGTAATATCTCATCAACAATAGCTATGCAGCTTTCCATTAATGGTAAAATTCAGTTCTGTGTTATATAAAAAAAAAGGACATCTGTATGTACAGTTGACTGGTCAGCTAAGACTTGTCACGGTACTGATAGTGTTTTTTTCTCCTAGTTAACAAGTCCTGTGTGAATCTGACGTGCTACATGGTCCTGAGTGACGAAGAGAGGAAAGCCATCGGCACCATCTGTTTCCTGGCAGGCCCTGTCACACTACTGGAAAATGTTCTTGTGCTTGGGGTGATTGCTAGCACAGCCACCTTGCGAAAGCGGCCATCCTATCTGTTTATTGGCAGCCTTGCTCTGGCTGATGTCTTTGCCAGTTGTTTCTTCACCATAAGTTTCTTACACTTTCACCTCTTTCATCTCAAAGATGGTCCAGGCGCCTACCTCTTCAAGCTAGGCGGTGTCACCATGGCCTTCTCTGGTTCAGTGGGAAGTTTACTGCTGACTGCTCTGGACCGCTACATCTGCATCTACCACTCCTCGACTTACAAGGTGTTGCTGACACGGCGCAGAGCCCTGCTGAGCCTTCTGATTCTCTGGAGTACAATCATCTTCCTCTCCTTCTTACCTCTAATGGGCTGGAGGTGTTCCACAGGCCTTACTCCACCTTGCTCAAACTTGTTTCCATACATCAATAAGCACTATCAAGCCTTCTGGACCAGCTTCGTCCTTGTGATTCTGGTTCTGATTTTGGGGGCTTATGCTCTCATCCTGTGGAAGGCCCACCGCCATGAGTGCTCAATGACCAGCTTCCAGGGAGCAGCAGGAAAAGCTCAATCTCGCATGAGGATGGATATCCGGTTGGCTCGCACCTTTGGCCTGATTCTGCTCATACTGGTGGGCTGTTGGGTTCCTGTGCTTTCTTTCATGCTAGTAGATGTCTCAGTGATCCTGACCCGAGACCAACAGCGAGCCTTTGCTTTCTGCAGCACCCTCTGTCTGGTCAACTCTTCAGTCAACCCACTGCTGTATGCCCTGCGCTTTCGAGAACTAAGAATTGCTCTTTTGCGGATGCTGCAAAAGCTGTGTTGCAAGGGAAGGTGTAAAAAACTCACAGAAGACTCAAGCCATGGACTACCCTCTGCAGAAGACAACTGTACTGCTTTATCTGACGATGCCCAAGGCCAGAACCACCAGACCTGACTCCATTTCAGAAATGGTCTACAGTCACCAGCTGACCATGAGAAAGTGAAGGAAGCTGAACGTTAAAATAAAAGAGAAGCAATACAGTTCGTGAAACACTTGTTTTCACGACAGCTGTTAGCTAGTGATCAACACCATCACTGTAGATCAGGATAAAATCTGTCTATACAAGGAAATGTCACTTACTGCTTTTTTTTTTATTGTAATTGCGAATAAGCTTGTAAATAAGTAAACAACGCATGATAACAGTACTTGTCAAAACAAAACACAAACCCTGGGAATTACAATGTGACCATTACACATTACTTTAATTATAAGAGATTATAAAGTATGTTGTTGACCATTAATCCGTAATGTTATTACCAGTTAATATGCTTAAAATAGAAAATGATAGTTACACAGAGGACACACGGAGCTTTTTTCAGCATTTTGCAATAACTGCACCCAAAAGATTTAAATGGAAATAAATACCTCTGCACTCAATCAGACTAAGTAAATTGTTTTGTACAAATGTATGCTACTATGTGTTACTAATATTTAAGCACATATAGAGGTCATTTACCTTTGACCTCCATGTTTCCCCTCTTACTACTTTAGCATTCCATGAAATCCTGGTTCCGTGAACTGAACTGCTGACTTTTGGGTTTGCCATTTGTTGCTAGCATGATTCTTTATTTTTCAGTGTATGACCCAGAGCACGCAGGAACAGAGGAAGCAGTGGGTCGCCAATCTGCACATGAATGCCAGGACCCCACAGAATTTCACACAATGCTCACTGCACAAATCCAAGCAGTGTGTAGAGGTGAATGGAGCAGATGTTAGGAAGAGAACGAGCACAGACACTAGAACAGTCTTTGCGATAGTAAAAGCTGGCAGCTGCAGTAGAGCGCACACTGATATGCAGTTACACTCACAGTGACACACAGCGTAACAGAGGTAGATAATCAGAGCTGATGCTTGTTGATTTAGACTTTAGAACACCTATTTCATCCATTGTGTGAACTTATTAAAAATAACACTTGGTCTCGACTCTTTGTATCTTTTTTTAAAGCAAATTACACAAGTACATTTCTTTAATCTGATAAAGTGGGCCCATCTCTGTATCTGTCTTTAAGATGACTAAAGGGACGCTCTCTACCACAGAAGACAATCTGTGAAATTAGCTAGCAGTAAAGCACATGACTGCATTGGAGAAGAAATAGCAGCAGGTGGTGAACGGAACGAGTATGTGGCTTAATTTTTCTCACTACAGCAGCAAAAAGTAGGGCTACACAATTACTGTAAAAATTATAATCTCGGTTACTTCAGGAAGTATTAGGATTGATTATTTTGTGTCATAATCTGACTTCTGAAACGCTGAGAAAAAAAATTGCCTGTTATTCTTCGCCTAACTGAAACCAAAGCGTTTATAAAGAGCCGAATCGGTTTTACAATTCTTGGTAATCAAAGTCTGCCTTCCTTTGATGTTACCTCAAGCTGAAGTAAACCTACCCCCACCTCTAAGGGAGTGAGTTGTAGAGAAGCATGAAAACACACAGCTGTAAAGGAAAGACAAAATGAGAACTGCAAAAAAGAATGCAAAAACAAATTGGTTATTTCTTGGTCATTTTCTTTTACATAATATAAGATGAGCTTTATTGTCACTCCAAGCAAAACTGGAACTGTTGGGAGCCATCGATTTAATCAAATTAAAATTTTAATCATTAGCAAAAATTTAATGTAAAGGATGATCATATGTATACATTCATTTTAAACTAGTCTAAAGTTATAGCCTTGCAATATATAAACAAATAAAGTTATTTTATAAAGATTTGGTGGAAAGTGTTATACAATCAGGTGGTATTTATAAAATTCTTATATTGTTGAGGAAAATGCAATACAATGATTGGAAACTTGACAATAAACAAATGAAGAATACAACAGTGGAGGAAATTAATACATTTTTAAAGATTTACGTCATCATCATCTGCCTCCATCTCACCCTTTACTACATCCATGAACTTTCTCTGTGGTCTTCCTCTTTTTGTCTCCATGTTCAACAGCCTTTTCCAATACATATTCGGTATCTCTTCTCTGCACATATCCAAGCCATCTTAGCCTGGCCTCTCTAATGTTATACCTCTGATATACTTATTTCCAATACTGAAAGTCTTAGTATCTTCAACTCTGCTCGGCCTCCAGTCTTTTTGTTAGTGCCATCATCTCCAAACCACATATCATAGCAGGCCTCAGTATTATCTTGTAAACCTTTTAAACCTTTTCTTTCAGTCTTGCCAAAGTTACTAATGCAATCATGGATAGGTTACTTATTGCCGAGTCTGTGCTTGGTCACTGATGTGTTTTAAGAGATCAGATAGCAAACTATCTCTGTGCGCAAATGTTTGAATGCAAGACATAGCAGATTAAATTTAGATAGATAGTGTGTGTGTGTGACAATAAAGCTCAGTTGTAGAGAATTTATGCTCTAAACTGTTACTTAACCTAATTATTAAACCTATTTAAACCTAACCTAAATATTAAATCTAAATTTTTCCATATGTCGGTAAAAAATTTGGGGTCCGTTTTTAAAATACCTAATTTACCTGAACTCTACGGCGAGACGTCTCGTGAACCTTGAATTTAAGTTCAAGGGAACGGCATCAACATCAACAACAGGGTAAGACAGCCGGAAAACTCAGCCTAGAAGCGCCGTATTAAAAAAGTGAAAACGACAAATTAATCTAGTTAGAATTAATCAAGACATTACAAAAGCAATTCTGGATAAGAATTACATTTCAAATCTGCGAAAAAACACAGAACGATTCGTTGTAAATATTTGAAGACCCCCCTATTTCCGGTAATGGTAGGCTCTGGCTTTGTGACGTTTTAAAAATTCAGCAGGCAGGGTCGGCAGTTGCTTTACTACTGAGAGAAGAAAATCCGTTGTTGTGGAGCGGAAGAAAGGCGAAGAAGAAAACCGAGGAACGTTAAACGTACACACGCACGAGCGTTTAAAGCCCAGCGTTTGCGGGTCGTTTTTCTTCCTGCTTATTATTTTCCGTTTTGTTTAGCTATAATGGCTTGTGGAGCTACGTTAAAGCGGTCGATGGAGTTTGAGGCCCTCCTCAGTCCCCAGTCTCCCAAGCGGAGAAGGTGCAATCCACTACCGGGGACTTCTAGCACTCCGTCCCCTCAAAGATGCAGCCTCCGTCCCGCGGTCGACAGCCCGGCGCATTCGATGTCTCCTCCGGCTACTGGCGGCGAACACAGGCTCACTCCAGGTATGGATTTAGACCAAATTTGACGGCTTTTTCTCCCTTTCAGGGTGGGTGTCATGGGGGAGGGGGTTTGGGTGGAGTGGAATGGATAGCTAGCTACTTGAATGGGGGTTGGAGGCTAAATGTTAGCTTACCTCAGCTAACGTCAGGAAAAGGGAATGTCGTCGCTGATTTACCAGAACAGATCTCGTTACCAATCATAATGAATCAGTATAGGCACCGAAAAGTAGAAGCGACTCTGTAAGTATGGGGCTTGTGGCGTCACTGCAGCTCTCCGTTTTCGTCCTATTCTTTGCTGAGCTGGCTTACATTGGCTAAATTTGTTTTGTCCGTGAAAAAAAAAATTAGATCCAGAGTTGTTCGCTTGGCTAATTCAAACAGTCTATGGCGATAGGGGAAGTTGAATAAACATGACGCCCTTTTACAAGCTTTGCTCAGACAATCTTCAGCCGTGTTACCACGTTCAATTAATATATTTCATTAAACTTTAATTCGTTTAACTAAAACTGGACTGAAAGGACTCAACAGATCTTTCTTCTTTAACCCCTGCTCGTTGGCTCTCCTGCAGACAAATGGCATCACAGCAGCAGCCACATCATTGCAGACTATTAATTAGGAGGTGCCTGGGTAATGTTCCTTAGTTTCAATGCCAGAGTGCCACAATTGTGTTGTATTGAGGTGGGGGTTACCATTATGCACCACAACCATTTCTTTTCCTCCTCAGGCATGGAGGAAGGCATTGTTCATTTCCTTTATGCCTGTACTTCACTCTCCCATTGATTTGAAAATGCAGCTCCATCCACTGTGAGTCTTGGATGGGTGTGTGGGGTGCACAAATAGGCCCAGACTAATTGCTTGTGTATATCCACTGCATCAAGTAGCCTTAATGTATGTGCCAGTCAGTGATATTTGGCAGGATGGCAGCATGAGGCCTAATCAATCGGTTAATTCTGCCAAAAAAAAAGATTGCAAGATTAATTTAGCTCTCTAACTTGCAGAAAACCACACAATTATAAACCCCTAGATTTTTTGGATTTAAACACAAATGTGACTCAGGAGGCAGATAAAGTGTTCTTTTTTGCCTATCATTTGGCAAATACTGAACCCCAAAAACTGCTCCTGATATGTAGAAATTCAAGGCTTTTACTCCTTATTGAACAGTTTGGAACTCACTAGAAAGGTTTTAGCTATAAAACACAAAAGTAAAATTACCAGAACTGAGAAAATCAAATTCACCAGGTCACTGTTGTTGGCCCAGTTGTCTCCTCCATGAAGTAGTTTTAATAAAAAAAAGGCTTAATTATTATTTTTACTTGAGTTATTAAGCAGCTGGAACACGATTTGACTTGATCATTATAGCTATTATTGCTGTTTCTTGCTGGGATTGTGTTACTTGACCTAACTACTGAGTGGGTGTGCATGTCTGTTTTCATTTTCTTTTCCTCCTTGGAACAGCAACATGGATGATGTTAAAACCGAGTGATATTCGAAAAAAGAAATATGCTATTAGTCAGGGTTGTATTCATCAGAACATTAAACCAACGCGACTCCCAGTTTGCACAGTATGCCTGCTGGGCTGCACGTTTGTCTAGTATTGTTTGAACACAACTCTTTGGAATTTAGCTTTCAGTTTTAATTTAAACACCCCAGGATTATGTCTCAGTCTGACCTAATAGAAAGTTTTGGAAACAAGTGAGCAAATACCTACATTTGCTTCCTGATTGGCTTAATATGTATGACTGATAAGAGCTAAAGCTTAATATAGAACTTCTACTTGTGTCTGCCTTTGGGTACTTTTCCTCCATTTGCTATCAGTTCCTCTTGGGTAGATACTGTAATATACTGAAATAATAATACTGAAAATAATACTGAAATACTGAAAATATGTTAAGTTTATTTTGTGACCCAGAAAGATTAATAAGAGTAATTTTAAAACTTAGTAGTGGCCGCCATTGCCGGAAACTGGAGTTTGGCTGGGCCGCGCTATGATTTCTGGGATATGGTGGGCCACGAAGGACACACCCAACCCATCCTTCAAATTCGGGGAAAAGGACGACGCATTTGTCGGCTGCATTCGGAGGAGTCTACGAATTTGGACAGCCTAATCGGTCTACAAATGCGTCCTCAGGAGGATGCAGTCCTTGGTTTTGGACACAGCTATAGAAAACCATCTGGGTGATAATTTGTGATAATTATATGTATAGCAAAAATGTACTGAACATTTTACTGCTTGCAGGCAGCAGCGCTTATTAGTGCAACAATAATGCAAGGTGTTTTCTATAATTCTTCTTCAATGAACTGCTGTCATCTGTCACAAATTGCTAAATTCAAAGTGTGAATGGGCTGATCATCTTGTTGCGTGTGCTATGGAACATAAATTCATGGTGCACAGCAACTTGGGATTCAATTGACTTGTGTGGAAAGGTAGGACAAGTTTAAAAATGATCAAATAAGAACTAATCTCATTGTGCAGTAAGGTTAAATGCACACATTTGAGCTTCTGTTGAAAAGATTCAAGATGGAGTTTCAGCTAGCTTTCATGCTCCCGGTTTCTCATAAAAACGCAACAAAATGTTAACACTTTGGGGGACTCATGCAAAGGGACATAAATGAGGTACCATGAATTTACTTTCAGTAACACTTCCTCATGGTCAGTTCGAGCAAAGAAAACAGTTTTTTGGGTTGTTTGTTTTTTTAATGCCCTACATCAGTACTTTGTGTGGGTTACATTAGTTTATACTGAAATTGTATGTAAAATGTTGATCTAAACCTCATTGAGGTTTGGTTAGGACGCAATCTCTGACAAAGGGGTCTCTGTTGTTGCTGTTGTCTGGACTGTAAGGAAAAAATGTGCTTCATTGTACACATTATTGTATGATGAGGCTGGGGGCAGTGCATGATATTTGTCAGAGATAAGGCGAAGCTGCCCTGTTCCTCATAGATACAGGTGTTTATGGTGGTTGGCTTGCTGTGAAATGTGTTTGATCTCTGTAAATATTAGCAGAAACTAGCCAAAGAATCAGGAGTGTTTTTCGTTTTGAGGGAAGACGGGGCAGTTAAAAACAGTCTTTTTCTTCTTCTGCTGATTTGTTTATTTTGTTTTGTAATTACAGCGTGGCTGTGTTGTAAAAGAATTAGAGTTCAGGAGCTTGGAGTAATGAAGATTTTCCTGCTTTAGAGACACAAAGTCCAGATACCTGATACTAAGCTCATCTTCCCTGAAAGAGGCCTCCCATGGGAGCAGCTCTGCAAGGCTGCCTTTCTGATGTGGTGTGCTAAGCGAAAGCAGCTTTGTATTTAACGAAAGGTCAACTGTCATCCCTCCCACCCAACTCTACCCGCACATGTTTTCCAGCTAGTCAGGTTCTCTCGTGTGCAGACGAGAAGGCAAGAAAACAGGATTGGACGTTGCCAGTGGATCTTTAAGCAATTTCATTTCATACTGTAGATAGGACACCTCTTCTCCTCTGCCAGTCTGGGCTTGTACTTCTGTGAAATTCCCGAAGATGACAAATGAGCGGAGTGTTTTCTTGAGAGGCGTTACTTAAAAGGATAAACTGTGTGGCACTGTTAATTTATAGGTTGGGCAGAAAGCTTCCCAGGTCATAGTTCAAGTGATAACCATAAAAAAGAACATTTAGCATACTATTAGACAATATATCAGGGTCTTTCCTGGCTCAGAATGGGTCTTCGGGTATGACTATGCACCAAAACACAGTCTGAATGTAGTTAAGGCGCCATTGTGTTTCTGTGCAGGAGTAAACTCTGTACTGGTGTTAAATGAAGCCTATTTATCAGAGTGTCTGTACTGACCTAAATGCATAGACATAAAAGGGCTAGTATTGGTAGGAAAAAGTACCAATATGGTGATTTTATTCAATTACATTGATACACTGCTACCAAAACATGTAGGCGCTTTAAACAGATCCCCACACCATTTTCACTTACCAGAGTCACTATATCAAAACAACTTGTAGTGCAGACTATAAGAGCAAATATTAAATATTAAGAGAGAATAAATAGAGAAATTTTGCCCTTTTTTTTGTTCTTCTTTACTTGTTTTAATGTATTATAGGTTATTTTTATGCATTGTATAGACAATAAAAAAAACCACATTATCTTGGTAGTGTATTGTTTTCATTTTAACATGCTGTAGTTATATGTCGTTAAGACTTTTCACAAAGTCTGAAGTAAAGAAAATATCAAAGTTCTGGGAATATCCAAAAGCCTGATTTGTAGTACTGCACTGAGTACCCGCTGTAGTTGGGGTTGTTGTTGTTTGCATACTGTGAATTGGCGTGTCTGCCGTCACTAGGCAGCCAAGCTGTTGATGTTGGACTTGGAGCTACTAAATTTTGAACAGCACCTATGTTTTCTGAATTGCAGGGAGAAGGGGCCAACTCCATACTAGTGTTTTCAGAGCTACAAACACAAGGAAATGCATTTGTTTTTACTGGCAGAGCACTAGCCAACTATTGGCATGATGAGTGAGATAGAAGCAATGAGAGTGTATTGCATGTAACTAGTTTCTACTTAGCTAAACTCTGCCAACCAATCTCACATTGTGTTTTCTACATTATATGTGACACAAAGTGCAGCAACTTTTAAAACATGATTAACAAGAAAAATAAAGGTTTTGGATAGCTTCAAAAAATACATACAAAATACTGCTTTTGTTTTTTAACTTTACTAATTAGTGTTTTGAATGCTTTGGGTGTTGTTTTATATTAGTTGAGTAGTCTGATGTTAGAAAGTCTGATCTCTATGTTAAATGACTAGTTAATTAGTCATCAGAAACCTCCCTACCAGTAAAGCCTTGGTAATACTCTCTTATGGACATGGTTACCTGGAGACCTGATGACCGAGTAGTCATTCTTGTTAGACTTCTTTGAAGTCCACCACCTGGGGCACATGGATGTCAGTGGAGTCACAAAAAACAAACAGGCATACAGACATCTGCACAGACCCTCGTGCTTACTGTGCGATAATATTTACGTGGTTCTGACCTGAACAGATGCTGGTGAACTCGTGGACGTGGAGAGTATAATCTTACATCACAACCTACTTCCCAACATTCGAGATATTTGAAACCTACCTCCCCTACCGCCCTTTACGGGTGGAGGGTAAAATGAAGTGAGTCAGCTTTGTTTTCTCTCCACCATGTCCATGTCTAGCCGATCTTCTGCATATTCACTGCTTAGCCCTTCAGCTTCTCTACAGTGTTGCTCTGGCTTCCGGAAGTCTCTGTGATTGATTGCTTGGTCTAGTTGTGGCAGGGTCATTGTTGCCAAGCAACCCTGTTGAGGCACTGGCAGTTGGCAAAGCTTTAAGTGACATACAGCAGGAGAGGGGTTTCACTTGTCATTTAGATGAAAAGACCAGTGATCAGTGGATACTGTATGCATACAAAGCATGCACTCAGAGGATTGTGTTCTCACTGATACTCTTAATTGATGATATTAAATGGCTAAGGTTTTTGGAGTGACTGTGGTTGAGTGGATCATCGGCTAATTGGAAGGTTGGTGGTTCAATCCCTGGCTGTTTCAGTCTGCTTGCCAGAGTATCCTTGGGCAAGGTACTAAACCCCAAGTTCAGTCTTCATATATGTTCAGTCAATGTGAATGTTAGAAAGTACTTGGATATAAAAAGTAGCACTCATATGACTGTCTGTATGAATAGGTGAATGAGTTGTGTTGTATAAAGAGCTTTGAGTGCTGAAGTAGACTAGAAAAGTGCTATATAAGAACCAGTCCATTTGAACTCTTCAACACATTTGACTTTAAGCGTCTGGCCTTGTCTTCTCACACATATTCATGCAGGCTTTGTTTGATCAAATGTCAGTTTGAGTTCCCTTTACAAGTGGAAGGTTTCCCCTAGTAAACTGGTTCGTGGAGATCTGTAGATCTACCAAGTGGCACTTGGTAGAACTCATAGTAAAGGCTAAAAAAATAATTTCAGCTATTCTTTTGGCTTCCAAGAATTAAGTTTGCCATGATAAAAATTATTAATTCTGTTTTTTCCTTTCAGCACATCCTTTACTTTTGGGCCTCCATAAAACCCTGCCAGGTTGTTGAATGTTTAGTTCATTTCACACTTTATTTTTCAGCAACTAATATAACTTGATGTTTGATTTGTCTTCAGGACAGCTTCAGCATTTTGCCGTTTCTGCAGTTTGTTGTCAAACTTCTTCAACTTCAGTGGTTTTTAAATGGCATCAAAACAGTGATCTGCTTAAACATTGTCCCACATCCCTTTTCTCTTCATACAGCTGATACGAAGCTGCAGAGCCTCTGTTGCCTGTAAGATGACATTGTTCTGTTTGCAGTGACGATGTTTTATTAGTCGCTAAACAAAAAAGTGCCTTCTAGATTGGTCTGATGGTGTTTATGCTCAGAGGGTTTAGAGGCGCGACTACATCCAACAGGAGGATGCATCTCGGAGGACAACAGTTCACCGCACAACCGTATAGAACGCAGTAAATCCTCTGGGTCTCCTCAGGTCTAAACAAGCATATTGATGAGTGGGTTGAAGTGAAAGAATGGCTTCTTACTCTATCCCCAGCCAAAATAAACAAGGCACTTTTCCTCATATAGAGATGCAGAGTGTGTCGAGACTTTATCTTATTCGACTTACAGAAAACTTTACTCTCTCTATATTCTGTTATCAGCTCAGTTTCAGGCCCCTGTGTAGATCTCACCCCACCCCGCCACTTGTTATGTGAGCATGCAGGCCATGATATTAGCTGTTTTTAACACTGGACAGCAGATTAACATAGACTTCATTCTGAGGAAAGGTGCTAGTCGATAAGTTCTTAGATACTGTACAGGAACAAAATTTACTTGTTGTGACACAACTTAAGGAAGAGATGGACATCCATGAATTAGTAGAGTGTGACACTTTTTTACCTTTCATGTCAAGGTGAACTTGAGGTATTGTGTTTGGGATTATTTTGTCCAACTAACAACCTGAAAGTGTCAGATGGTAAACCTTAAAAAGCAGCACATTTTTCTTACTTGCATTAATATACTGGTGCCAAGTAGAGCAGGGCGATATGACCAAAAATATTTATCACGATATACATTTAAAAATTTGCGATAACGATATAACTGACAATATAATTGACACCAGACAAAATACTTTACAACTCCACAACTTTATTAGTGCAAAAAAAACCCATCAATGTATTTTCACTTAAACAAGCAGCTGTTTTTTATGTGCATTAAAGTTATATAAAAATGTAACAGTGCAAATTCCTCGCTGACAGTTTAACCAAAAGGCATTTCAGTGGAAACTGGCCGACACATCCTCAGCATAACCATGTATAATATGCACAAAACTTAAAAAGAGGTTATACACACACAATACGGTAATATTATGTTTAAGCGCAGTACGTATCACTCCGCCTACGATAGCCGTAATGCTCCGACAATCCATCAAGCGGTGCTCAGCAAAGTCGTACTGAAACATTTGACAGATTTTCGAGCGCCGTGCACATAAAATCGTTTCCAGGTCATCATCATAATAATAATAATAATAATAATAATGGATACTTTATTGATCCCCATGGGGAAATTACTTGTTTTTCTCTGCATTTGACCCATTCACTCAGTGAAGCAGTGGGCAGCCCACTAAGCAGGCGCCCGGGGAGCAGTGTGTAGGGACGGTACCTTGCTCAGGGGTACCTCAGGGTAGCCGTTAAGTGGATTCGAACCGCCGACCTTCCGATCATGGGGCGACCACTTTACCTACTGAGCTATCCCTGCCCCTGCCAGTAAACACAACCAGAGTTCATACATAAGGCACACGGGATTATAAGGGGCTCTGTCGACTTTCAGAAAAATCAAAGGATTGATTTTAAGTGCGCCGTATTTTCCAAACAATACGGTAATACCGGCCCGCTAGCATGCGCTACCAAAAATAGTGCTTTGTTGTGTATCTGACGGACGAAAGCTAAACCAGTTCCACACCAGTGAAGCTGCAGCATTTTTACAAACCAGTTTTGGTTCATCCGTTTCATTTTACGAAGCTTACTGGAAAAACGACTTAAACTTGTTGGTTAAATCTTTGACTTTAGTTAAAAAGAAAAAGGCTGCTTTTTTTGTTTCCTTTATGGGAGATTTTGATTTAGTGAGTTAATAACCTGTTAAATTATGTGACCCCATCTTTATATTTTATTTTCACTATGTATGAAAGTTGCTAATATGTAAGAAATATCTGTTCTCTGAATCTGTAATATATGGTGCATTTTGTTTGTATGTTTATATTACTAATAAAAAAATAAAATAAAAAAAGTTTCATTTTATGATCCGCTTTCGCTCTTCTCATTCTGCGTCGCCGCAATGTGCGTATGTAAACAAAGGCACTGCGCATGCGCTTTTTACCCATATTCTATCGCGATATTTCATTTTCCTATCGTTGCCCAAAATTACACCGGTATTACCGTGAACGGTATGATATAGCCCAGCCCTAGTGCCAAGTAATATTTTTTGATAAGACTGACTTATAGATGCACAGTATATAGCTGGCCTGTTACTGTACTTATGTTTCTCTTAGGCTAAAAATGCATGACTCATGCAGCTTGTACAACAATACTAATCACTTTGTACTGCATTTTCACAAAAACTGCTAAACAGACTATAGAAGGACAATGGTTGGGTACCTTGGTAAAGAAGTGATTTCTGTTGCTGTTTAGGTCTGAGCATTTGCACTAGTTGTAACTTGGCTTCACACACTGCTATTATGGAAACTGTATGAAAGAGAAGTGAAAATGATAGTCATAAGATTTAAAAACCAAAAAAGACCTTGTTTGGCTGTGTATGTGTTACAGCTGTGTTAGTCATGTTATTAATGTCAATCTAGTGCACATCTGTTCCTTCTGTCAATATTTTAGCCTATATTGGCTAACAGAGAACACATGGAAAGTGTTTGTTTTTGTTTTTTTCTCCTGGGTTTTTTTCTTTTGTTTTTTCGCTGGATTATATTAACTTTGCTTTGTGGTTGATCTTGAATTTAACAACAGAACAGATTAATGAAAATAAGCAGGGTTTTTTCCTGGAACAAATCTATGTGCGAAAAACAAAAGTTGGCTTATTCTGCTATTTAAATGTGGACATTTAAAGTTTGCATCAAATACTTCTAGATAATTTACACTGACCATCATTTCTACGATCAAATGTCTCAGTGTTGGGAGCATGTGTGAGTAAGTTTTTAATCCTGTTTTTCTTGTTTCCTGTTTGCCCCCCGCAGAGCAAATCTTCCAGAACCTCCGTCAGGAGTACAGCAGGATCCAGAGGCGGCGGCAACTGGAAGGGGCCTTCAACCAGACTGAGGCCTGTAGCTCCAGTGATGCCCCCAGCCCCAGCTCCTCTCTCAATGCTCCCAGCTCCCCACCAGGTAGGAGACGTAATAAACTTGGTTTTCTGCACCATGCATTTTTTTCCTTTTTTCCCCCCTTTCTGGTAAGCATAAAGACAAATAAATAAATAAATAAAACACACAACTGCACAACACACTCACTGCACAATTTCAAGAAAGGCAGATAAACTGTTTCCAAGTGTTGATGAGAGATGTTGACTTCTGCGTGGGGCTGGGTGACTTGCTCCGTGCTCCTGTTGTTGCATAGAAACACGCCAATTTGAAAGCATACAGGAGTCAGGGCATGAGCTTCTTTACATGTAGCCATGCATGCCAAGATACCTCAGTGTTGCAAGTGTTTGTTATATGTGGATGTTTTATAGAGGGGAAGATGGACTTAATTAATATCATTGTCAATAATATACTTTATCATTGGTGAAATAAGATAGCTTGCCAGTTTAGACAGTTTCTATCAGCGCCACGTTGATCATTGTTGATCGCCATCATCATCACCCTTTGACATAACTTTACTTCTGTCCCAAATCTAACCTGCTGCTGGTGAGTCACTCTTATCCACTAGATACGATAAAAGTTTGGGTGAACACAGAGAATACATGCATCATGGGCATATTATCCAAGTGCTGTTGACTGTAACGTATGTGTTTCAGTTGGAAATTTTTTTTTAGATTAACATTAGATTATTTAAATACATACATAATTTAAAGAGACCTGTCATGTTATTACATGGTCAGGAGGAAAAAGACCCTTGTGACTTTGCACTATACAAATACAATAAAATAGAATTAAATCTGAAGCTCATAGATCAGATTCACTAAAAGAGTTGACTTTTTCCCCTCCTCGTCTGCTTTGTGCAGCTTGATGTGGCTTCCATAAAAAAAAATTGGCCCACTGCTATTTTATGTGATGCAATGCATCAGATGTGATGGAATTACAGGCATTGTTTCAAGTTGTTCCATTCAGCAGTGGTTACATTATCAGTTTGGTGCATAAAGTAAAAAAAAAAAAAAAAATCCCAGTGACTGTGTGTAATCCAAGCCTCAGGGCTTTGGGTCTGTGTGCTGTGTGACTCTATGCAGGACGACCTCGTAGATCACAATGACTGCACTGTTACTAACCTGGCCTCTTTCTGTCTGCGAGGCCACTGTTTTAACCTTCATCCCCACTCTGCCATCCTCCACTGTGACTTACAAACATTTTAATCTATCTGGCTCATAGCAGACCTCAAAGATCACTTTGTAATGAATCACCGAGCTAAAGCCGGCTCCAGTTTGAGCCTGGCAGAGACGCTGGGGAGACTCAGAAAGAGGCAGCATTAGTGTTGCATGACCCTCCTGGTCTTTCTGAGGTGAGAGAGGACACAGAGCTGTAATTCTGCAGCCAGCTGAGCAGCTATTAGCTTAGAGAGGATGTTTCTGCCCATGACTGGGTATTGCACCATAGATGTGATTCTGCCTTATTTATAGCTGATCTGATTTGTTTTGCTTTTTTCCTCAGGTGCCTCAAGGAAGGACCAGCCTTCGTTTACGCTGAGGCAGGTGAGCTACCTGTGTGAGCGCCTGCTCAAAGACCACGAGGAGAAGATCCGGGAGGAGTACGAACAGATCCTTAATACAAAACTTGCAGGTAAAAAAATCCTCCTTAATAATAAAATTGAAACAACTCTAATATGAACAGTGCCCTTTATATTCCGGGGATGATGTACAGTCAATGTGACAAGCATTCGTCTTTAGTATTTCTCAGATTTTCACGACTAAGCGTTTACAGTGTGTAGCTTCCTGGGAGTTTAAATGTGCTATTAAATCCCAAGATGAATATTTTATAACAGCTGGAGGGAACAAAGACATAAAGAGGATATAAAATGTCTTTTGGCAACAAAAGCAAATCTGCATTCATTTGAGTATGTCTGCTTTAAAACGGTTAATTTAATAAAAAAAAAGTGTGCTCTCTGTTTTGACTCAGGCCTGAGTGTTTGGAGGGTTTATAAACTTCCAAATTCCAGCTTGGGCTTGTTGTATACAGGAAGTGAGACGATCTGCTACATATCACACATTATGTTTATTAAAAGCAGTGTTGACTGTTGCACACAAAAGTACGTTACTTCTTTTCTTCCTGTAAACGAAAACTTGTTAAGCTTGTCTTTACTTTTGCATTGCTCTGTGACATGGCCCCAGGTGCATTATCACATAGTGTGCAGCCCCTCACACTAACACAAATGCCTGTGCTAATGAGAACACACAGGGTCTTTGCTCTATCGAGGCCGAAAGCCACACAGAACAGTGTTGCAGGGGTCAGCAAACACTCTGCTTTAACGTCACTCTGGGTTCTTGGTTGCTACGTTTGTACTGGCTTGCTGTCAGTTCTAGGAAAGTGGCAATGTCATTGTTAGCAGCTATTTGTGGTCTGAGCCAAACCGTTTGTACTTTACTGATATTTTTGTCCTTCCATTGAGTATAACTCAAAGTAATGGTTATCTGCGCTGCTCTAAAGTTGACTTTTCCTCCTCCACATAACTACAGGGAGCCGATTGTAGCAGAGGTACACTGATTAAAACGGTGTCGGTGAGGTTTAGTAGTTCTACTGATGCTTTATTATGGACAGTTTTTATTAAAAGACCTGGAAATGTGATTGTGAATCAGTTTTCAGGTACTTAGCTTAATGAAAATGAAGACTCGTTCCTCCACCCATTTGATGTTTGCAGAATGTGGCACACACCCTCACCTCCATCCTCTTCTCTTTTCAGAACAATATGAATCTTTTGTAAAATTCACACAAGACCAGATAATGCGAAGATACGGAGCTCGACCTGCTAGTTGTGAGTACTGTTATCTTTATTTACTTTGTTTTTAAGTCTGTTCTCAGTTAAAAAGGACTGCCTCTCTTAAAATAACAACTATTTTGTATTTCAGATGTGTCCTGAGCTCACATCCGTGTGATCCCGGCTTCCTCTAATAAGATGGCTGCTCTTCTACTGCCTCCTTCCAGTTGATTTACATTTTATTTCCCTATCACCGCCCCCTCGTCCCTTCTCAAACTGTTTGGGTGCCATGATTTATCCACTTTTTAATCCAGAAGTTGGTTTCTTACTTCAAAATTATTGCTGCTGGCCAAACTTAGAAAAGTCTGAGAGAAAATCTGTATGAAGCCCGCTATCTTTTGTTTGTTTTGTTGTTTGTTTGTTTTTTTTCTTTCCCCTTCTCTTTTATTTTTTTTTAAATATGCTTTTCTGGACTTCCTCACTAAAGCAGATGTTTGTTGAATCTCTTGCCAGCGCTGTAGAAAAAGCTTATTGGCTTGTGACCGTTCTGTATAACCTTCCAGCAGCTGTATCTACTGGCTCCTGCTTCTCACCTTGTCCCACTTTACTGTCCCCCCTTTCCCAACCTCCCTCCTCACAAAACTTACCCAAAATGTGGATTTTTCTCCCTTTTGAAAAAAATAAAAGTTCTGTGACTAAAACATGTTGTCTGGGTGTTTCTTTAAAGCTCCATATTTATATTAATGTGCACATTAAGCCACAACATCTCATCATAAGGTCAGTAATAGTTGCTCTTTTGTGACATGTTGACCATAAAATATGCTTTTTTTTTTTTTTTTTTTTTTGTATCATCTCAAATGTATTTCTTTGCACACCTAAATGACTGAACTTTGAGTAAAATTATGTTGAACATCATTTTAACCTAAAACAGGTTATTGGAAATTATCATCCTGAAGAATACTGCTGGGGTTTTTTTTGTTTTTGTTTTTTAATCTACGGTTTGGCTTGTCTTCCAAAAACAAAACAAGGGTTATAATTAAATGTAGATAAACGACTAAATTTGAATTTTATTGCTTTTGCTTTTGAATTTTCTGACATTTTGTACAGAAAAATACAGATGAGCTGTGATTAATGGAGTATAATTGATGAATTTAGCAAAAGAGATTCATCCATGCATAATAATAATAAAACCTATTTATGTTGAAATCTCGGAGCTGATGACTTGTTCAAATGGGAACTGTATGGCCATTAAGACTTGTTCACAACTGGTGTCTTATCTACTGTAATCGTTGATTCTAAAAATAATCCCGTCTATTAGCCTTATTTGCGTGCTGTAGCACCCCCCTGTGGTAGATTGGGAGAACTACAACCTCAATATTAAAGCGGGTCTCTGACCTGAGTGAAGTTTATTGACACTGATCAGTTTGAATGAGCCACGCTTCTACTCAAGAGTATTTTCTTTTCTATGTGTGGTTGGACGCTGGGGTGGTTGTATAGTGTTGGTCGGGATTAGGCCACGGCTCCTTGGGACGAAGCACTACCGTGTCTGTGACGTCACTGACCGCAGGTGTGGTACGAGGGGAACAGGTAGGCTGTTTGTGCGCGGTTTGGAAACTTGGGATTTGTGGGGGGGGGAAAAACACAGCTGTGCTGTACCTGGGAAGAAGAAGGGGAGCATCGGGGTTTGTTTATGTCGCGTAGGAAGAAGGAAGCTTCCTGCAGGAAAAAAGCAATGAAAGGCCTATAATTATCAACAAGGGCTTAAGCGTTTTCTTTCAGTCTCTTAGGGAGGGTCAGTCTGAAGAAGGCAGCTCTGCGGGTCGCCCGAAAGCATGGCCGGACTAAGATAAACAGGGGGAGAAAAACCCCACAAAACATTGCTGTAGGTTACTGTTTAACTCCAGTTCTCACCGATCAGCTCTTTCATTCAGGACTTGGAGTCGTTTGATTTAGTTTGGAGAAGTCGGTATTTGTCTCTTTGGCACCGCCTGGAGCCATCTTCTCTCTTCCTGTTGAAGGTTAAGGTGAGTTAGACAAAGTTCGTGATGATCAATTTATTTTATGTATTTATTTTACGCAGCTATCCAAGAAGATACGAGCGCGAATGTAATCCAAAGCCTCTTAATGCCGACAGTCACCGAGCCCTAAAAATCTGACTTCGCCCAGAAAACAGGAAATGCTACAGCACCCGGTAACCCTGCACTGTTACTGTGCTGTGAGATCAGTTGTAGGTCAAAATGTAGGCAACACGGAAGGAAGTGCCATAAAATAACATTATTAATAATAATAAATTAGAATCTCAGCCTATAGTCTTAAAAGTTAGTTTAATGCTTACAGTAACCTTCAGTGTATTTCATGTAGTTGAACTGCACGATTAAAGACGACACCCAGCTTCAGGCCAGCTCTTGTAAACAAGGCTGAAATAATCAGCTGAAACATAACTGATCTAAGTAAAACATTTCTTTAGTCAATTTTCTTGCGCACAACCCGGAGGAGGCTTTATTGAATATTGGATGTTTACTTGTTCTGAGACATGACTGAGAGTCAGCTGCCTTCACAAAACGATGTGTTTGTTTTGGTTCCTTTTTCAAAACCTGTTAAGTGTCGTCTCCCGAAAAACTTCCGGATATAAGGAGAAAAAATAAACCTAAATATTCCTCAATAATCGGAGCGAAACTGAAACAAGAAACTAGACCTTTAAAACTAAATGAAATCTAAAGAAGTCTGAGGGGGGGAAAGAGAAGAGAATTATAATAATTGTTGGTGTCAGAGGAAAATAGGATCGGCTACTGGGTGTAAACAAAAATAAAAATGCAAAATGAAAGCATGGATCCATCTGGCCTTGTGTCAACGATTCAGCCTGCTGGTGGATTAATGGTGTGAGGGATCTTTTCTTGGCAATATGGGCTAAACTCGCAGAGGCAGGTGTTTCTAGCTCTGTGTGACAAAGAATTCAGGTAGTTATGAAAGCAAAAGAGAATCTAACAGAACGTGGCTGTCAAGACATAAATAGATGTGAAATGATCACATACTATTTATTAAATTAATTTCCATCCACATTTTAAAAGCTTAAAAAGCAGCTCCCGCTTCCAGTAGTACTCAAATTTCTTTTACACTAACTTAGAATTCACTTTTAACTCAGGGCTGGAGCAGTGATGGCGGACGATGACCTGGAGCAGCAGGAGCAGTTTCCTGTGGAAACGGATGAGAGGCAGCCGGGGGATGAAGAGGAGCAACCAGATGGTGTCTTGGAGATGGGATGTTTTGAGAAGTTCCACCGTCTTGTCTCCAAATGGATGCTCCCAGAACACTTGCGCGAAAAGTACCTGGAACGTGCCAACTGCTTTCCACCCCCCATCTTCATCATCCTCATCAGTATTGCAGAGGTAGTTCTGCATATGCACACACTGATACTGTACAGGCACTAGGACAGTGATTTTGGTTTACATTAGTATTAAATACATTCAGGGTAACTGTTAATAGTACTGTTTTGTTGTTCTTTTGTTCTTAACTTATTTACTGTACAGTTCTTTGGTCCTGTGCTGGCTTTTTAAAAGTACTTTATAAATAAAGTTGGATTGAATTGGATAGGATAGCAGATATTAATGAGAAATTATTTGTGTCTTATTTGACTGTTTGTATATCTTTGAAAATGTGTGTTTTCACAAAGATGAAGCCTTAAACTGAGAAGCTTTGTTGGGCATTTCTTTCTTTCCATGTCTTTCAACATCTGCACTGCCTCCTCTGAATGTCCAGATTCATCAAGTCATTGTTATCAGTGAAAACAGCGGTAGCTTCAGGTTACACTGAGCTTCACTGCTGGAAGAAGCTTTTCCACAGAAAGCCAGTGTGTCTTTCATTCAGATTCAGTTAAATAAAAAACATCCAGTGGAATTTGGTAGCTCATCAGTTGATTTACTCTGACCTCAAAGAGTTATTTATGATGTACATTATTAAGTCAAGGTTACAGGGAGTGTATTTAAAATCGCCTCTATGTTAAACACACATCACTGTAAGCTCTCATAGTGCCAATGTGAGCTCCTCTTTCTGGCCTTGTTGCCAGAACTTTATGGCTTCTGCCATTTTGGTTTTTTGGAGCGGGAAGTGATCATATTTAGACAAGAGGGTGGAGTGCTAACCTGGGAGCTAACGCCACCGAGCTTGTTTACATACCAGCCTCAATTTCCGGGGCTGAAAATTAAAGAGCCACAAAGTGCCAAGAGGAAGACTTCCTCTACTTGGCCACATGTAACAAAGCTCCCATGTTAAAATGCCCAACTTTCATGTTTACAGCCTGGTCTGTGCAGATACTGTCCCCCGTCACAACAACACTAGAGGTGGTGAATTTCAGTATAACTCGCCTATCTGGATACTGGAGTTAGGCGTGTTGGTACTTTGATTGGCAGCTGTAGCTGAGTGGTGTTTGTTAGGATTCACCTTTGCTCCTTGAAGTCACTTAACTGGATCTCTTCACTTTTTTAGTGTCCTTTGGAGTATTTTTAAAGGCTTAGTTGTATGTGGCTTGCTGTGCAGTATAGATTGTCTGTTTATGCTTCAGTTTCTGTGAGCACATCAGGGCTTGTGAGATAACCAAGTCAGTTTTCTACTTGGTTATATTGTAATGTGAGAGCTGGTGTGAAGCCTGTTGCCTCTGTTTGCATGTTGCCTTGTTCAAACTTAGGAATGAACAGCTCTCTTTGTGGCTCACAGATGTCCAGTGTTGCTGCATTTGAATGCCCATGGATACTTTCTCAGCGTGTTGTTGCTTTATACTCATAGAGATATAACCATGTAGACTCTTTGTATCATCAGACTGGGAGGAGTTTTGAGGTCAAGTTAGTGGGAAACATGTCTCTGTAAAGCAAACCTCAACATCTGTATGTCTAATTCTCTCATCCTTTTGTTTTTTTCACAGCTATTAGATTTAGCTTGACCCTGATATCTTTTCTACAGTGTTTTAGACTCTCATACTTCATGTCTAATGTTTTGTATCCACCCTATTTCATTCATCAGCTGGCTGTATTTATCTACTATGCTGTGTGGAAGCCACAGAAACAGTGGGTGACCCTGGATGAAGGCATCTGGAACAGCCCTTTAACCTACAAGCCTGAATGCCGGAACGAGGCATGGCGCTTTATCTCCTACATGTTTGTCCACGCCGGGTAAGCATGGGTAGAGCTTTTAAATATGTTAATTACACGAGTGAGGCTCTAATCAGTGCAAAACCCCCCAGAAAAACATTTTAAAAAAATGTGGATAAAACTCACTCACGGGTGGTAATTAAACCCAGCGGTCACTTTTGAGATTGCAGGTTTTGCCTAAAGCATCCTGTCTTGTGTTTTTTAACGTTGAGCTTTTAGCTGCAGCAGTAGCCCTTCAAAATTACTCACCACAGAGGTGAGTAATTTTTCATGAAGATGGATAACTAATATTATCCCAGCTGCCATGGGTCGAGAATGGGGGCACACCCTGGACAGATCAAAGGTTTATTACAAGGATAGCACAGAGAGAGGCAGACAGTCACACCTCCCACACCTACAACCAATTTCATTTTGAGCCCCCCCCCAAAGAGGAAACCAGTGCAGGCACATGGATAGCATGCAAACTCAAGTTGAGCTTCAGGTCATGTTAAAGAGTTGCATGGAATCTTGGTAGTAATTGTCTGGCATGGCTGTAAAACCACTGCAAATGTACTGGATGCAGCAAGAAAGAAGTCATTAGTGCATAAGCTGCAGAAAGACTGGAAAACCAAACATCATGACTCCACAGGAAAGCTATTAGCAAAGAGGAACAACAGTCTAACCAGCTCTGACTGAAAAAAACAAACCCTAAGGTTTAAGGCGGGTGATATTCTGTAACAAAAACCTCTGAAAAGACCAAAAGCAACAATGAAGTGTATGCTGTGTGTAGACAAAATCATATAGAGCTTATTGCCACGGACACTCTTATTGTCCAAAACAATTAAAAATACTTACCTGAGGTGTGTTGTTGCCCTGGCTTTTTTCCCCCCATGAATAAACGCACTGTATATTGCTTTGAATCTGGCCTGCAAACTGCTTTAGTATCCTTCTGGAACAATGTGCAGAAACAAACAAACCAAGTTTAGTCTCTTAAAGTAACATTTGTGGAACTGATTTACTAATAAAACCAGTTTAAACAGGCTTAACACTTCAGAATGAGCGATCTAAAAAAGAACTGTCTGTGTTCATGCTATTTTGTCCATCATGCTGTCCTGCATCTCAATGGCCAAGAACTTATTGCCTACTTTGTATTTTCTAGTGTGCAGCACATTTTGGGCAACCTGTTGATGCAACTGGTGGTAGGAATCGCACTGGAGCTGGTGCACAAAGGATTTGAAGTGGGGATGGTTTATCTTTCTGGTGTTCTTGCAGGTGAGAATTACCTTTTTTCTTTCACTTAACAGCCTCAAAACAGAGAACCACCTGCTGGTGGAATACTGAAAGAGGATAGAGGACACACAAAGTGCCATGATGGTTTGGTCTGGCTTTAAATTGGATTGCTGCTATGTCCCTGAGGCTAATCTGGGACTATCGTCCAGTTATAATCGTACAAGTCTGATGTTATCTGCCCAGATGTGACTCTTAATCCAGGTATAGGTCCTTAATCTTGATATATGATGTCCAATCAGGGATATTCTCCACTTCACAAACTTGTGTGGAATAGTCGTTGCAATGGCAGGGCCAAGCCAAAGCATCACGATGTCTACTTTCCTAGGCAGTATGGCAGAGACGGCTCTGTCCATGACCCCAGTCCTCTGGGACTCTAACTACCAGATGTCAGCAAGCCTCCCTTCCTGAGACTCAGCCTTTCTGAAGTTAATTTTCCTGTTCATGTTTGTGTTTGAGTGTTAAAGCTGTGCATGTTTCTCCCTTAGGGTCTCTGGCCAGTTCCATTTTTGACCCTCTCAGTGCCTTGGTGGGGGCTTCTGGGGGTGTTTATGCCCTACTCGGTGGTTACTTCATGAACGCTGTGGTGGTAAGTTCATCAGCAGTTCATCAGGAAATCTGTATTTTCTTTTCATGTGACAATGCAATATGGTGTAGGTAGTAAAGAGAAATGATCTACAGGTTAGTCTTGTAGGTAAAGACTAGAAATTGAAGTAGTAATGTTGAATTTTGTCAGTGCATATGCCCCACAGGTTGGGTGTCAGAAGAGAAAGAAGAATTTGGGAATAAGTTGGGTGAAGAGATTTAAGTCAGAGCGGTAGATATTGGATCAGGCTTGATTAGATACATAGCTGAAGGGAAAAGAGCTGAAGTGTTCATAGATGTGGTATCAAGGACAGAAATGCAGAAAAACAGATCGTGGTGGATTTTGCAAAAAGGATGGAAATGGTTGTGGTGAATACCTACTGCAAAAAAACAACAACATATGAGTGGAGGAAGGTGCACACAGGTGGACTGTATCTTAAGCAGAAGGTGCAATCTGAAAAAGAGGAAGTAGTGTCAGGGGGAGAATCTAACTAGAGATGGCACGATACCACTTTTTTATGTCCGATACCGATATCATAAATTTGGATATCTGCCGATACCGATATGAATCCGATATAGTGTTTTTTAATCAACAACTGTTTTTTAAAATATCTTGCTGCATTTTGTATAAGTTCATACTCAAGTTTAAAACAACAACTACACTAAAGCTATTCTGTTATACCTGTATGCAAAAAAAATATTTCATAGTTCAGCAATACTGATCAATCTAATAAACTCAAACCTACACCATCCTCCCTATTCTGGTATTTTAAAGAGTACTTAGCGTAAATATTAAGCAACCTAACTAATAGGGTTCCAACTCCCAGCAACAACAAAAATAAATAAAAAATAGGGAACCACCCCTCACGCTCCACCTCATGATGCTTAATCGACGTAATCAACCTTAATTTGATGCAGTGTGAAAAAAAATGCACAGAAATCAATTATTTTTCAAGAAATATTAAATAGATTCAACATCTTTCTTCAACAAAATTGCAGACTGCACAGATGGTACCTTCCCAAAGGAAAAAGTACTATAGCTTACTAGGGTATATATATTAGACTTAATAGTCACTATATACAGTAATTGACTTCTATTCATTTTACATCAAATTAAAACTTTGGGTGTCAGATAATTATTGATTAAAAGCTCGACATTTTAAATGAGAATAAGAAAGAAAAGTATGTCTTTGTGCCCCCTTTTCCCAGTTAATGCCCTATCGGCCCCCCTGGCTAAACTTTGCTAGATCCGCCCCTGCACAGTTACCAGCCGTCAGCTACGTAGAAAAAGATCCTGGAGTAGAAAGTAATATTAAATAAATTCTAACAACAGCTGATCAAGCTTAAACGTGCTGCTGTTGTTCAGCCGCTGGTTTCCTCTTTCTGGTGCAAAGTGGGCCAAAAACAAACAAGAGAGACAGACTCCCGACAGAAAAGCCGATCAGCTGATCGTTAAGCAGTTTCATGATTGAAGTAGCAGCAGGAGAGGCAGTCGCTCCATATATCGTTTGTTAAGCTTAACGCAGGAATGCTTTACAAACATTCAGAGATGGACTTACACACTTGCTTTACTTCTCTCGGGGATAACTTTGTCGGAGATGAAATGCCAGGTTGCTAGCGAAGCTCCACATGCTATCCAGACCACCTACAGGTCCCCATGCCACAGCCGCTCTATCACGTGATGCATACTGCTCCGAAGTGCTAACGTTCGGAGGCGAGTTATGGCGTGTTGCAAGTTTTGTGAGGTGCTTTCGTGATATTTAATGGATCGGATTACATTTTTTATTTTTCTCCGATATCCGATCCAGTAATTTAGATCAGTATCGGACCGATACCGATACGTAATATCGGATCGGTCCATCTCTAAATCTAACTGGGCAACATTGGATGGTAGTCTATAGGATGACTTTGGAAATCAACGAGAGGAAGTGTGTTCATAGCAATAGTTCGCACAGCTTGTTTAATTAAAGGGGAACTATTCTGTTCTTTTCCTTTTCCATGATTTTGTTGTTGGATGCAGTGGTAGTAACTTTACATAGTGAACAGTGTAAATTCTTTTTAGCCCTACATTGGGCCTTAGGACAGTCCCTTAGTTCATCCCCTCTTTGAAACAAGCCATTTTAGGTTCAGTCCTTTTAAGGCAGCTTTCTTATCACTGGCTGACCTCTGCAAACAGAGCGTTTGTGCTAGCTACTGACAGCCACTGCTGTCTGCCTGAAATGACCACATTCAAGTTATCAGCTTTCATTTTACATCATACAAAGTGGTCATGATGAAACGGAGCATTTAGAGCTCTGGGAATGCTTTTGGCTCATAAGGATTATTTGTATATGTGCTGACCTCATTAGGTGAATTTTTATTTGATATTAGTAATTAAATTTTTTATGACCAAAAATAGAGAAAAACAAAATAGCTGTACATTTACATTTCTGATCATCCAATGCCCCTTTTACTTACAAATATATGGCAGATGTAAATTACTGTGTTAAGTTTAAATCTAAGTATTGATCTGGTGTTTGCTTCAATCTACAGAATTTCAGAGAGATGATTCCTCTCCTTGGAGTGTTTCGTATCCTCTTCATTGTGGTCTTTGGTAGGTTCTCCTAGCTGTGTTTTGGCCTGTTTGTGTTTTTGTACCTGAGGAAATTACCTTCAGAAACATTTGATTTAAAACTGTTTGCTTTTTCCCAGTTGGTTTAGATTTCGGGTTTGCCTTCTACAGAAGATTTGTCAAATATGAAGATGGTTTACAGGTATGATTTTGCTGCTGCTGTGCAAAAGCCATAAACAAACAGGGCCTTTTGTTAATCTCCTCTGACACAGAAGATGCCTCAAGACAGATCCAGCTAAGTCAGCTAACCTCCCCCAGCAGCAAGCTTGTTTTGTGATAGCATTACTTCCTTGTGGCTACAGACGAGCTCAGTAGCTCTTGCTGAAACTTGATTATTCATGCCGATACGCGCTCCTCTGTGCAAAACATGCCAAAGCTTTCCACACAACCAGAACACAACCTTTTTATTTGGTTATTAAACTGGTCTTGCAAGTTTTCTGAGTCGCTTTCCAGTGGGGGTGGGGGGCAGTAGCGTGACTACATTGTAAATAGAGTGAAAGACTAAATGTCGTCTTTTCTCTTAGGTGTCCTTTGTTGCTCACTTTGGAGGAATTGTGGCAGGGATGACCGTCGGCTACGTCTTCTTCAGTGCTTACAATGAGAAGCTACTCAAAGATCCACGTTTCTGGATTTGTATAGTGGGCTACACAATCTTTGTTCTCTTTGCTGTGTTCTTCAACATCTTCCTTTCTCCAGCCCCGTAGGAGCATGAAGCTGCACTCAGGTCCTGTTTTAAACTCTAAAATTCTTGTGTCACTCAGGAAGCAGATTTTTACTGATTTGTTGTAGAGAACAGTTACTTTTTAGGGACCCGAACATTGATTTGTTGGGTTTTTAGCCTTCTTTTTTTTTTTTTTTTTTACTTTGAGCTCTCTTTAGGGCTGAATTTGTGTGAAATGGCTCCTCCTGCTGTTTATGTGTAGTGTTGCTTTAAGGCTATGCAGATGAAAATGTGCCCATTGAAGCATTCATTTTGAACATGATGGGGCAGTTATGTATGACTTAATTAACATATGTGGTTTACTTTTTCCTTGTGTGCTTTGTTTTGACTTTCTGTATTTTCCACTGTGTTCTTTTTATTTGGATCATCGAGGACTGCCATTGATCCACTGTTCATAGAAAAGTTTCTTACACTGCTTAAAAACACTATGCACTAGACGAAAACATCATATTAACATCTGACATCACATTTTAAGAGTTTTTATACGTGACAGCCATAACTATATGTTTACACTGATGTAATGACTGGAAGAACAGGGTGAGTGTCCTTAATGCGTTTTCTTTAGCTATGAAGCCGCTTTACTATCAAGCATGTTATTTTAGAAATGTACTTTTTTTTTAAACAAAAAATATTTTTTGTTATTGAAACTGTAAATTATCTAAGATTGTGTGTAAACTATGACAAAAAGACCAAACAGACCTTCTACACTGTGTTTTCATAAACAAGTCACATTTGTAAATATTTTTTTCACATTAAATATGGAACTTCTGAAGATTTATTTTGTGTTCCACTTGGTTAAACCTGGTTTTGATCAGGTCCGCTGGTGGTATGCATTTACATATTCTGCTCTCTGTGTTCCAGATGTTGTTGTTGTGGGGTAGAGTCACCATCCCTCCTTAATAGCACCATAGCCTGGGTCAGATATAGATACAGCCAGTAGGTTATCTACTAATAAGTGATCTGATTTAAACGTTTCTGGGTAATAAAGTGTTGGAATTAATCTCCCATTTATGTGCAGATGCGTGATCAAAATTATGGTTTTTAGAGAATCATTTCTGAAAAGTTCTCCCTTTGACATATTGGAGATGTACTGAAGTTTCTCCTCAATAAATTAAACGAGATCAGTCTCATACAGCAGCAACCCCACCAAGAACAGTTACAAATATGACCAGCAGAGGACGCACTGTGCCACACTACTCAGTAATGTCTAAAAAACAGGATAGAAACAAATATACAGGCAGCTCCAGGAAACAGCTGCTTATATGGCAACTAATCTGCATCTGTACAGACAGTAAGTAAAAAACAGGTTTAATAAAAATAATAATAAATTAAAAAAAAAAAGCTTAATCTTCATTTGATAATTAAAGCTAAGCACAGAGTGAAAAATCCAGTCAGAAACATCACAAAACACAGACATGAGCTACACTAGATGTAAACATTTTGTCAGTACCACCTCCAGTGGGAAACCTATTTTATTTCAGGCCAAAGTCAGCAAAGTATGTTTTGGCCCAATGCAGGCACGCCCATTCTTACCTAATGCACTAATATGTGTGATGCTAATATGTTTTTGTTGCAGTTTTGATAGAAATAAATGCAGAAACGGGGGGAAAAAGTTTGAAAAAAAATAAGCCCAAATAAAATTAAAAGTATAAATATTGCATTACTTTAGTGTTTTTTAAAGCTCTGCTACATGTGGAGAAGTTGCATTAAGACAGATCAGGGACTAATATTGCTAAATCTCACCTGATTGTTGCGGTTAAATGTAATGTGTAGAAATAAGCACATCTGGGAAATTAGCACACTGACAACATCGATGTGCAATTCAGAAAACTGCTGAAGTTTAGAGTTGCCGGTCTCAGGTTCGCCTGCTGCTCATGTTACCACTGATGTTTCTTAGTTAGAGGAAAGCAGTCTGATTTATCCCTCAGTCATGCGACGATGCTGGGGCAGAGGGCTCAGGTTGGTTTTGTGCAATATTTTTGATACTCTGCTTACATTTGGCACTCTATATGAATCTGTGCCAGCACTCTTATGTTTAAAGAAATTAAAGACTCATTTAAAAAAACAAAAACCCACAGCATCCTCGATCCACCTACTGACATCGAGCATCCGAAAGACGAAGAGGATGGTGAGACAGATTTTCCTATGGAAGTGGAATGAATATGCACCAGCTCTAAAACCCCCCAGAGGAAGTTCCAGCCTCTCAGCTTCACTCTGCCACGATGACTGATAGTAATTCAATAACAGAGAGACATTAACCAAGTAAAAGCAAAGAAAATCTGCTGAATTAGTCCAAACGTCAACATTTCCAAGGATAAAATGTCACATTTGGAGAAAATGGACAGCAAAGATGATTTCAAATATATGGCAGATGTGATCTCTGGACAGGTCGTAACCCTCTTCAGCAAATCATCATATGCTTGAAATCATCTTTGGAAATGCAGCTTTCTGCAAACGTGATGTTTTCTCCTTGTTAACATTTCATTTTGTTAAGCTGAGATATATTACATCTTGACAATACCACTGTTAACTACCCAAAAAAAATTTATACTGTGCACCATTAGTCTAAAATACTGCTGCAAATGTTGCTGTTTGAACTAATTCAGCAGATTTTCTTTGCTTTTATTTAGTTACTGTCTCTCTGTTATTGACTTACTATCAGTCATCGTGGCAGTGAAGATGAGAGGCTGGAACTTCCTCATGGGGATTTTAGAGCTGGTGCATATCCATTCCACTTCCATAGGAAAAATCTGGCTCACCATTGTCTTCGTCTTTAGGGTGCTTCCCCTTATGGCTGCAGTCGAACATGTGTGGCTCAATGAGCATGCTGACTTTCTCTCCAATACCAAGCAGCCTGGGTGCAGTAGATCCACTACTGGGTGCTGCAGACCATTTTTGGGTCTTCTCCCTCTCTGGTTTCTATGGGGCACGCTCTTGATGGGCTCTGGATACTAGAGAAGGGATGGCAGAAGAATAAAGCTCCCCTCACTCCAACTGGTCGCGGCAGATGGCCGCCCCTCCCTGAGACTGGTTCTGCTGGAGGTTTCTTCCTGTTAAAAGGGAGTTTTAGAGCTCAGGATATAGCTTCCTCCAACTACGAAACATTAGTGGTAACAGAAGCAACAAACGAATCTCAGATCTGCAAATCTAAAAATCATTACAGGACACAGCGGTCCAGCCTATAAATGCGCTCCTTTTACAATGAGAAACTTTACACCAGCTGCTTTATTTTTATTATTTTTTATTTATTTAGTAACTTTAGACATGTCTGCACTGGGTAGACACAGGTGAGCTGTGACAACGGTGCTTTGGCTGTTTTATTCATTTAAACCCTCCTCTACCAGTCGTTTAATTTGTGGATTTCCAGAAAAAATCTTGTTAAACAGAAGAACATCTGATTGGAAGTTTTCTAATGTAATTTCAGGTTTCACAGCATCTGGACTGGATTTTAAATCTCAAATGACACATTACTATAAGCACTTATCTGAACAAAAACAATACTGTCAGTTTTCTTCGCCCGTTTCACAGTTTTGGTTTTTGTATGCACTTGGAGAAATAGGTTTTTAAGTGTGGAAGAAAGCCTAATGTGCTCTGGTCCCCAAGGTCTTTGTGCTTGGTGTTTGTTTTTTAATGTGTTTTATATCTGGTTTCTTTCAGCGGGTGATTGAGGATGTGTGTTAATGAGCCTACAAAGCTGTAAATGACCACAGTAACTCTGTTGCATTACAGAACTCACTGATTGTTTGCTGTAAATAAATTGATTAAAATTGGAAAAACAAACAAACAAACAAACAAAAACAGTGATTACATGGCCATGTTTTATTTTAGATGTGATATATTTTTGTGCACCTACACCAGATTTTTGTAAATAACACACATACATTGATCAGTGTGTGTCCTCTTAACAAGACAGGAAAGTAAAACAAACAGCTTAATGACTACTGTCTATTACTAACCCACTCGTCATGCTGAAAGTCAGTTTCTACTATAAAGCTATACTAAAGACTAAATAAACCAAAAAAAAACCAACACTTATATACATTCATGTACAAAATAAGTTAAATCAAAAGTAGTAAAGTAGAAACTGAGATTTATAAAAAAGACAAAACAGCAACATAAAAATGTTTAGTTTTCACCTAAGTGTTGTCTCGCCTTCAATTTTTAAAGTGATAGCAACGTAGAAACAAAATGCTGTTGGGTTGGGGTCTAGTTAGCTGTGCCTCCATCTTCAGGTACAGATTCATAACGCTGGAGCTAGAAAGACAGAAGAAAAAAAACCCAAACATCAACATTAGTCGAGTTCACAAGCCTTTCAGGAGCTCCTTGTGTCCATGCAGACTGTCAGATAAAAAAAATAAATACACACTGTTACAGACAGGTATCAAAAAGCATCATGGCAGACAACACACTGACCCACGAGAAGCGATACAACACTCATACCAGAAGCCTCGGAATAGAGCTGTACCACGACAAAGGTAGGACGTGGTACATGATTGAGGTTTGCTTCTTTTGTCCTTACTAGTCTGGACACACTACATCATAACAAAACTACCAGACAGTCACAAGGAGTTTTTGAGCAAATTCCTTTTCATTGCACTTCAGATTATGTGATTGGTATCGGAAAGAATGTATGGAAAAGATTACATTGAAAAATTATGCATGATCCAAATTTTTCCAGCAAAACAGTTTCCCAAATATGACGTTAAATATTGAAAACAAACAACAAACTGGGAGGCATCAGCTGCATGTTTTCAGGAAAGTATCACTCGTTTACATTTGTAACGCTGGTTAAAACTCGTTAATGCTTCAATCGAACACACTGCTCCAAGGTCATGGGGTCATTTTGTCTCCCTTTGTCTCATTTCAAGTTATATTGGATATGTCGCGCTACTTTTGTGCATGTTAAAGTTTGTACTCTGAACTTTAGAATAATTGAAGACTAAAAGATCTATTTTTGTGTTGTATTAACTTATGTACTGATGAATTGTGAAATCATTGCACAACATTTTTTTGCTTTTTATTTCAACTTGTGGTATCTTGGCATTAATTTATTCTGGCCAGCTGTAGGACACCATGTCTTCTTTGCATTCTGTGTCTAATTATAATGACTGTGCTTCAAAAATCTTAAAATCTAAATGAGGTTTAAAAAAAAAAAAAAAAAAGAAGAAAAAAAGTCTTTTTACAAACCACTGGAGGCTTACCTTTGCTTTAAGCTCTTTATTTTCCCCTGCCAAGCGTGCACACTTTTGCCTGAGATTAATCACCTCCTGCTGCAGAGCCTCAGCATCTTCTGAAGTCTTCCCAACAGCACCGAGTTGCTGCTTGACAAATCTGGTAGAAGGAGCCAGTTAAAGAATCTACAGCGAGTGTAATTTCTGTTCAGACTTGTAGCTGGGAGGGAAAATATCAGCTGAAGGTTCACCTCAACACACAGATCATAATGTTGCAGGCTCATAATGTTCAGAATCAGCTTGTGCAATTAGAAGGATACTCCAAAGCGTTGTTGGGCTTTTCTTGTTGTTCATATAGCGACACTAGAACTGAAGACCAGGAGGGGAGAGAAAAGAGTTAAACTTTCTACTTATCACTGACTGTCAGTAAATACTTGGATGGACTCTTAGTTCTGTTTACTTGACCTCTGATAACATAATTCGTGAGTTAAATGGCAAATTTGGACTGTTTACTCAAGCAAAGTCCTTGTACTGTGCATTTACGTTAACTCAAATTATAATCTAATGAATTTGAGAAGTTCAGCACCATTTCTTACAGTGAAAAACAAGTCAAAAATTCTTAATAGGTGGAAAATCCTGCAAAAAATGTATGTTTGATATGTTACATTCTCTATCAACATTACATTAGCTATCAATCCATGTTCTTAAGATGTGTTTACTATAAAGCCTGACACTGGTGAAAAGGTTTTCGACGTTTCCCCTCAAGGCTACTTGGTGTCAGATAATAATTTGCAGCACTGTCAGAAGAGGGTCTAGCTTTCAGTTATGCTCTGCAATACTTTGCGAATAGCTCCCAAAGCTAGTATAATGACTTTAACAGAAAAGAAATGCACCTTACCACTAGTTAGACTGTCAACAACACCAGCTTTCTCCAAGTATCTCCTAAACTGTTCCCTCTTGGGGTCTGGACCCTGCTGGAGGAAGAAAAATTAAGACATTTTATTACCAGCTAATCATAAAGTACCTTTAAGCTGTCACGTCTTGCCTATTAGAGTGGGCCAATATGATTAAGAGTGTTCTCACTATTTGTAATTCCCTCGTATTTAATGCCCTGGACTTCAAAGGTGTAATAAAGAAAGTATAATTTGTAGCCGTAGCTAGTTTATTTACGTTCTCCAAACTCTGTTTACCCACAAACATTTGCAGACCCCCATCACCGAGAAAGCCCAAATACAAGCCGTCACAGGTGCGATGGCGACCTCCCGATGAGCCTCCCTCCCTGCTAACATTAGCTTAGCTGTGCTTGAAACACAGGACATGAAGCGGGTTCTTAAAAACAGCAGAGTAAAATGAATACAATGACAGCACACGCGCTTACTTTATAATGTGCCATAGTAATGTCGGTTAGAAAACTGCCTTTTTCGTGTAGACAGCTCCTATATTTAGCGTTCCGCTTAAAATGGGAGCACCTAACTTTGAGAATCAGGTACACCGCCGGCCGGGTCGGTAAAAGTTTACTTTCGTTTATCTTCTTCGCTCAACCAACTGCTCCGCAGAGTCAAAGCTGCATTCAGGAGCTCCTCGGGAATATAAGAACGTGCAAAGGTTCCTCGTCACGAAACCAGTGATAAATTCTTACATATCTCCATTTCTGTTGTTTTCCCTCTTTTACAAAGCACTTAAAATTGCACTCTTAGGCCATTCTGCGATTGGAGGGCAAATAATGCGTCAAAACTGCTAAACAAAACAACAACAAAATAATATCATTGTGTTTAGGAACAATAATAAATAATAAACCATCAAAAAATTAGGTGTGTCCAGCTCAGGCAGTTTTTATACAGATACACTAGGTACACTTTTTAAGAGTTATTGTAGTTGCCGTATGCTATGCGGCATTGCATAGGCAATATAATTTACACAACAATGGATTTATTTACTCAACATGGATTATTTAATCTGTCCTGCAATTGCGGAAAGAAATAATTCCTACATTTCAGAAGGCTCATGAAAGCCTTTGCTTCACTGTAGTAGGCGCCTGCTTCCATCTGCTGGTAACAACACAGAATAACACCATAACACACTCTGTTTGGTTCGTCTTCATTAAATGTTCCCTTTTAACCCAAGATCATTTGTGACTATTATTTTAGTCCACAAAAAAAAAAAATACTCTAGGTGGTTTAAAATAGCTCATTTAAAAAAATGAAAGGTTTTATTTTCTCCTCTTTCGAGCGACAGTTCATAAAACAAGTCCGAGTACTAGTCAGGTGACAGCGGTGAACCTCATTAAAGTGACAGGCTGCTCGGCCAATCACCTGTCGAATTGTAACCAAAGCAGCGAATCAGAATCAAAGGGCGGGACTAAATGGTGAGGTTTTTTTTCAGGGCGAGAGGAAATCCTAAGGAAATGTGTGGGATCACGCTCTGCGTTTCCAAGTGGCTCAGGCGTTATTGACAAACTATCTCCATCGGGTGACGTTACTTCATGGTGCCTACCAACGGCCCGCTACAAACAAACAACTAACCGACAAAGTAAACGGGGGGAATAAGGGGGGAAGCGACCGTGCTTAGGACAAAATGTCGATTCAGTACGAGGTGGAACAGCTGTCTGACAGCTACGGGGTTGCGGACTCGTTTCCCAAAGATTTCGGTTATGGTGAAGAGGAGGCCGACATCGAGGACAGCCCGGCACCGTCCGACAGCAAACCCAGGATCCTGCTTATGGGCCTGAGGAGAAGCGGCAAATCGTCGATACAGAAGGTAGGCGGAGATGTTAAACTGTTAGCCTTCCGAGGCGAGCGCCGCCTGCCTCAGCCTCACGCGAGTATAAACGGGACGTTAGCCAAAATAGCTACCGAGTTGGGTTAGCATGTCGCGAGCGATGACGGTTATCAGTCAGCTGACGGCGTGCTCAGCTACGTAAGAATTGAAGAAATAATAACAATAATAGTCATAATAAAGAAAATTTGTAGAAAGCTAATGGTCACTTGGTTATCTGTGTGAACTAACACCGGTGTGTCCGCAGGAGTGAATTATTAACCAGCTGAACAGAGGCGCTCGGTGCATCTTTAATGGTGCGTGTGTACATGCAGCATGTGACTGTTTGGTTAACAACTTATCCGACATGCAAACAAAAAACAGAAAAGAAAGTCTATGTCAGTCCCACCCAACTGTGCGGTATAGATTTGGAGTGTGCCTTTCACATGATATCAGAGCGACCACACCTTTCGGTCTGCAAGCCATAACACTTTTTAAAATCAGTGCAGCACGTGCAAGGCCTCTTTACCTGAGTCGTACCCATTTTATCTCAGAAAGAGGGATAAAAAATTTGTTCGGCCGCTACTTACCCCCCTCCAGTAACTGCCCCTGTGCATGATGGACTATTCAGACGCTCCCACACTCTCAAAAAATCAGGAACAGCCAGGACTCCAGTATGCTCAAGGAAATTAAGCCCGCCGTATAGTGACACAGCTCCTTGTTAGGAGATGACCTCAGTAGCTGCTCTGAGATTGCTATGACCAGCGGCACCTGTGTTTTCACCTGAATTCCTAATTATTAATTTCATAAACAGTTTTGGCCTTCCATTAAAGCATATTAATGACTGTCTATAAAATGTTTTTAAAAAGTGATGCTTAATTTGCTTAAGTTTGAAATGCATTTTTGATTTTTTTGATTTTTTTTTTTTTAAATGGCCAAAGATACTTAAATCTATGGATGATGATTAACACAGACTTTTTGCTAGCTAAATGCAGGGAAACGCCACCCTCACCCCACAAAGTAAAACCCTGTATGAGTGTAGATGACATTTAATATGAAGGCAAAACCTCTGTCAGCTTTGGTGACTGCTGTAAGCCTGGAGCCAAAAAAAGTTGATATTACAAGTTATGGCAGAGGCAACAAGCCACCAACGCCTGTGGAAACTTTGCAGTTGTTGGCAAAGGGGGAAGGCACATTCGGAGGCAGTGAGAGAGAAGGAAAAGCAGGAGTGTGGATAACAGAAAAGGGACTTGTACCGTAGATATTGTGGGTTGGTGCTAGGGATGGGCTCAGGCGGAGGCAGATGACTTGCTGTTTCCTTAAAAGAAAACAGGAAAAAAAGTTTAAAGAAAAGTTAATATATGTAAAGAATAATAATTTTAAAAAAAAAGTTCATTACTAGTAATCCAGTTAACTACAACATAATTAAAAATAGGCACAGTATAAGGCGGAATGATAAGATTCTTTAAAAAAGTCCAGAAACTGAGTCTCAGTTAATTTTGTTAATTCCCCAAAGTATGGAATTGTAACTGTAAATAATCAAATGACCACAACCACCTGTCATGCAGCAAACCCTCAAGGCTGGTTCCACTTTTTCTATTTTTTTTCCCTTTTTCTAGTCTTTATTTCATATTTCATCTATAGGCTGCTCAGAATATGTTTCTTGGCCTGCCACTTTCACTGTTGTTGCACTGTTGTTTAATAATAGATTAGACGTAGTTGACCCTTCTATGATATTTTATTATTTATGTTCAAATCCAAGGGGGAAGTATGAAAAGACTGCATATAGCTTGACGTGCTGCAAACCTAACCTACAGAAAGTGCATGGAGAAACTTTCTTGTGACGAAGCACACTTCTGTGCCAGTGCATATATGTGCACTTGCACTGTGTTTGCTATAATCCATACACCCTCAAGTCGAAGATTAACATTTCGATGTAAGCTGCCAACTGGGCCCGAGAATCATGTGATTTGGATTTTTGCTGGTTCATCGGCCGGTGACCTCAGTGGACGACACATTGATTTAAAATGCCAGCAGGGGAGCAAATACTCCTACCACATCACACGTCCAATACATCTCGTTTTCTACCCTATTTGTTAAGCCTTCCTCTCATTAATTGTTAACTTCAGTTCAATGTACAGCAGCCACTTTACTTTCCGCAGCGTGAAAAGCTGAAAAATGCTGACGAGAATGACGTGTTGCAATGGATCTGAGTCTGCAGTGTTTTGCCCTTTTCCCTCTTGTTCTACATGTGATGTCTGGATGATATCCTTGTGCTAGAGTAACACTATAAAGCAAATTACAGCACTATTGTGATAATCTTTCACATGACTGCAATATTTTAATAATGGGATTATGGAACAGCCA
The DNA here is from genome assembly GCF_963969265.1 of Rhamphochromis sp. 'chilingali'. Taxonomy (NCBI): domain Eukaryota; kingdom Metazoa; phylum Chordata; class Actinopteri; order Cichliformes; family Cichlidae; genus Rhamphochromis; species Rhamphochromis sp. 'chilingali'. The sequence continues at coordinate 28,419,167 of NC_137938.1, read as the reverse complement.
TTTGTAAACCACAAGTGAAGAAAACCTTACACGTGTCTTCACACATACAAATGTACGGTCATCGGACTTAAAACGTTGCTGGATGACTTCAAGTCTGTTTAAATTCACACCCGCAACAAAAGTTAACAAGGTTATTATACTGAAATTTTTTTATTTACACATCTGTTAGACCCCCTCTTTATGGCCACCTCCTCAAACTCTTCCGTGAGGACAACCATCTCAGTTTAAACCTATCAAATCTCCATGAATCTGCCCAGGGTCTCCTTTTGGTAGGACATACCTGAAATTACTCGTCTAGGAGTAACAAGGCATCTTAGTCAGATTCTCAAATCACCAAAGTCCCTCCTTTCAGTGTGGAGGAGTACCAGCTCGTATGTGAGCCCCTTCCAAATGATCTAGCTCCCCAGTTTTTATTGAAGTATTTATTTAATATAAAAATAAAAACTAGACTTTAGAAATAAAGAATTGTAATAAAACTAAATTGATATCCAACACTCTTGATTTAAGAAAAACATACTTGTTATGTCAGTGGCAGTTAAGAATTGATTGCAGTATTGAAAATTTGAAGAAGCGCATGTTTGTCTAGTGACTACAATGATTAGCGCTGTGTCCTCTGTCCCCAGTATTTCCAATAAATAAAGATGAAGTAACGAGAACAGACAGATGCATTTTTTTTCCCAGCAGCTAGTGTCAGAATTACCACAGATTTGTGGTCACTGCTATATTAAAGTTTCAGTGACCCTCTTACAAAAGTGCAATTTCTCATAATCCCACTGTTTGCTGAGTGTCATCATATACCAGTTTTCCCCACTAAATTTAATTAATGTAAATCCGGTTCCTCACTTTAGACTCTGTTTGTATTTATTCAACTGAAACATGGCATCAATTTTCATTTCAGGTGGTATTTCACAAAATGTCTCCCAATGAGACCTTGTTTCTGGAGAGCACCAACAAGATCTACAAGGATGACATCTCCAGTAGCTCTTTTGTCAACTTCCAGATCTGGGACTTCCCCGGCCAGGTCGACTTCTTTGACCCCACCTTCGACTACGAGATGATCTTCAGAGGAACCGGGGCTCTGATATTTGTTATTGATGCTCAGGTGAAGAGAAAAAAAAAGAGGAAGAATTGTTTGATAAGATAAAGTGTAGAAGTGCAAAATCAGACCGCTTTCAGAATCACGACCACTTACATTTTTATTAAGATGAAACTGTACAGAAGAAGAAAACAGGCATCCAAGTATACACCCATTTCAGCACTGAAGAATGAGCTGGCTGATGAACAGCCAGAGTGGCTTGAATAAAAGACAATTACATGCCACGGCTTTTATGCCTGCGCTGTCCACATGACTCTGAGTGCTTTCAAGAAGTAATCTCAGCTGCGATATAAGCCACAGCTCATCTGATTGCATGGCTTTATTTGTGCTCAAGGTGCATCAGATTCAATTTGCTTCAGCAGTTGGTCACACAGTGATATGAGAGGAGAGCTGTTTTCCTTTTGCTGTTTTGGGAGGCGAGGCAGAGGTGCATTTCCTCAAACCTCACTTTAAACTGATGAGAATGTACTCCTCCATGTTATCTGAAGTGACAGCTAATAATTATGTTGGGCTTAGCTCACAAGACTGTCATTCTCACTTCTTTAAGAAGAAGCACATCTTGATTTTCCTGTTTATGTCACTGTGATAACTTTTTTCTTTTTTTTTTTCTTTTTTTTTGAAGGACATTGTTGGATATTATATACACTCTTACTACATTAAAAATTTTTCTCATAAAGTTTTTAAGGTTAAAAAAAGAGCAGATTATGGATGTAGTGTTCTGTAAGAATAAAGCAGCATGGTAGTATTAAAATTGTTAAATATTCTATGCTACATGTTGTTTCTGGTTTTGTGTCCAGAACAGCAGATTATGCTTTAAATCTCGTTTTAGATTCACTTTGTGAACATGCCTGTTTTTGTGTCATCTTCTTTGTTATAGGATGATTATGTGGAGGCTCTGAGTAGGCTTCATCTCACTGTGTCGCGGGCCTACAGGGTCAATCCAGAGATAAACTTCGAGGTGTTTATCCACAAAGTTGACGGCTTGTCAGACGATCACAAGATCGAAACCCAAAGAGACATCCATCAGAGAGCCAATGATGATCTGGTAGATGCCAGTTTAGAGAAGCTGCATCTCAGGTACGATTAACTTGTGATTATTTTTATCATCTGTAAAAGCCAGAATAAGGGGGGGGAAGACATCCATCCTGTTTTATATTTGATTTTCAGCAAACAAAGTTTCACACACTCAATAATGCAATACAATAACTCTACTGTTAACAGATTTAACTAATCAAGAAAACAAGCCACAGCTTATATGGCCATTAATAAGTTGGTACAGCAGTTAATCGCTTACTCCAAATCTCTCAGACAAAGCATAGTCTCTCAACAAAACTGGCTTTATTCAAGACAGTTTTAACATCCGTAATCACGTTGTCGTAAACAGACATGAGTAAATACAAGTCAGTGCAGACACAAAAAGACAACCTCACTGACTGGTAATGACACATGAGACTGAGAGATGTTTTAACCTCTTCCACAAACGTTTTATACTTGGCCCCACTCATCCTATTTGATAAAAATGGTTTAAGAGTATGGTATAAAATAGTTTTTGGATTTTTTGGTAAAGTGTTCTTGCTTCAATCAGAGTGGCTTTTTGTTTGTTTTTCCCTTTTTCAATAATTGCAGTAGAAAAGCCATTGGGATGGTTGTTTTTATTAATGTCATTTGGTAATTGGTGTTGTTGCTAATAATAAGGCCTAAAAGTAGCTTCTGTTTCCGTCATTATATATCCAGTAGTCTGTGTCTTCAACATTGTCTGCATAGTTTTAGTGTTCCTGTGAGATTCCTCTTTGACCTCTTAATGAAGCAAGAGTGGCCTCTGCCACAGCTATCAGAGCTGTTGTGATTAAGGCTCCAAAGGGCAGAAAAACTTGAGATGCAGAAAGAAAGCCAAAGTACACATCTGCTGTTTGGTTCATCTTTGTGTGCACATAGCACACCATGGTTTGTTTGTTTTCTGATATAAATGCTAAAAGTTTTAACTTTTATATAGCCTGAGGACTAAATATGTTCATTTAGTAGTCTTTAGATTGAAGAAATGATCTTAAATTTTGTCATAGAATGCTATTAATACTTTGCCATTTCGCACAATGGATGTCATGGCTTCAGTTTTTTAAAATTCTTTATTTGGTTTGTTTTGATGTGTGGTTGGTGTCAAAAATTCACCATCATAGTAAATTCATCTTTTGAAGCCTCAAGTTACTTGTTTTGGCTATACTCATCCTACCATTTTGAAACAAGAGGAGGTAAAAGTAACTAAACAAACATGGACATTTGATACTTTAAGTACTTCTGCTTTTGATTCTAATAGGGACCATCATATGTGTTTGTCTAGTCTCGTCTAACTCTAACCCTCAAAGAGTTTCCCAGTCTTGTTCTCTAAAACCTAAAGAATTATGGATTTGATCAACTGGTCCTGTAATGGAATTGACACCCTGCTAGGCTTGGGAGAGCCCGATTGTCCTGCAGAGACATTTGCTGCCGGATACTCGATGGTCGGTTGCGTCGTGTCTAGCGACACTCTCGATGGAGGACAATGAACAACATCTACCAATTTGGAACCATGATAACAGAGTTCTGGCTGATTGGAGCTGGCTTTGACCTGGCTTATCGAAGAACAAGAAGCAGCTACAGCTGTTCAAAATCCCATAAGGCTGGCCGATATGATAGACGATTGGCAGGGCTGTACTCAGACTGTGTTTTGAACGCAATATGGATAAGATCTTGGAGAAGAACAACGGGAATGGACAGAACTGGTGACCAGTGATGGACATTAGACCAACTGTAAAAGTTGGATGCAGTTGTTTGCACTAAACCCAAACATTCACGATCTTCACTCATGCGGCCCGTTGGCGCCAGCTGAAGGCTTGCCAAAGTTGAAGCTGACTGGAACAACAAATTCTTCCCATGATAACAGGATTGTTGACGGAACTCTTTGTCCCTCCTTCAAGGCCACCTGGGTCCACTGGAAACTGTTGACTGATGCTTAACTGGGCGTGGTGACGCTTTCTCTTAGCTGAACACAGGATACACACATGCGCACACACACGAAACACGTACACTGATACGCCCTCACTATCACCCTCCCTACCCCGGATCCAACGCCTCCTCCCATGCTTACCTCCCATCCAATGTGGACACCGGATCAGCTGGAGGCGCAATCGAAGATTGCAGCGGTCCCAGATCAGCTGTACACACTGGAATACTCTCCCATGTTGCTTGTCTGTATTTTTTTTGGGCAACTGCAACTGACAAATAAAGGCTATCTAATCTCTCATCATCATCATCATCATTTACAAAGTGAACAATATGTTGTATTCATTAAGATTTGAAAGTAGTGTTTAAGACTAAACTTGTCAGGAAAGGGTTTACTTTGGTCATAGATCTGTGGAGGTGAATAGACATTTTGTCAGACAGTATAAAAATGTATCGCAACTTCTTAATTTGAAAAGTAAAGTCAAGGCCAAAGTGTCTTAGACATGCATTGTTTCAAATGGCTACCACATGATTCATTTTTGTGATATTTTCTAGAGTTAAACTAGTCCAGAATTACTAGATACTGAAATTTATGTTGCAGCTCTAATAAGATGAGTTAATGTTAATTGCAGCCTTTGCTCCGACACACTGTATAAGAAGTCTAAATGTGTTGTGTAGCACATTAAACAGTCTGTCGGGGTTAAGCCTGGGCAGCTCTGCAGCAGCTTTACTGTTGATTTTTAGGACTGTGTTGGCACACTGTGGGGTGTTTTATGTGGAGTGAGATTGTTGTTTATTCCGGTTAGACAGCCTGAGCGGTCCTGGATATATAGTGGATCTCTGCCTCTGGTGCTTTCTTCACCGTAATACATTGTGAAGTTGAGCTCCTGCCAAGTGTATGCAGACACTTCCATTTGGCTCACACCACTGTTTTCTCAGACACAAACTTTTTATTTATACATCTCACTAACCAATGTCTATAAGTCATGTGTGCCTAGTTTTCAGCAGCCTTATGAAGACTGTTTTGTTTTTTTTATTTGTCGGAATTTTTTTGCCAAGTTAGCATTAAGTTTTTATCCTTGTGCTTTTGTCTGAATCAGGCTTTAATGCTTTGATTCACATCTCTTTTCTACAATTCTGCAACTGTTTGTCATGTGATCTTGTGACTCTATGTATTTTTACCTGGTTTCATATGCATTTTGAGGAAGTGAGAAGTGTTTCCTACTTGTAACAGCTTATATGCTTCCTTTTTTTTTCTTCATCATTCAGCTTTTACTTGACGAGTATTTATGACCACTCAATCTTTGAAGCCTTCAGCAAAGTGGTGCAGAAGCTCATCCCACAGCTCCCCACCTTGGAGAACCTCCTAAATATCTTCATTTCTGTAAGCACACAAAAACCAATCCTTTATGCATAAGAATTCTCTTGCAACTTTGTCACTGATGGAGTGATTTATGTGTGACAGCGTTCATGGCGTGAGTCATTGCCAGCACGGAAGCCACATTAGTGTTGGCAGTTCCTCCACTGTCCCTACAGCCTTTTCTGAAGATGTTTGTGATCCTCAGTTGTAATGCTACTTTGTCCCACACTGGTAGTAGTAGTCGCTCTGTAACTTTTAACTGTTTTATCTCAGGGTATGACTTTTGAGTGGAGAACAGCTGTTTCTTCCTTAAATGTACTAACTGGTTTGGTAAGATTTACTGTATCAAGGCAGTACATTCAGTAAACAAGTTCATATTTAGTTAGCCAAACCTCATCCAAAATAAACTAGGCAAACTAACAGTTACTTGCCTCTTTACTTATATGAAAAACATGTAAACAAAAACAAACAAAATGCTCCAAAGTTATTGTAAATTTAAATTGGCAGCATCTTCAAAACAGCTTTAATAACTTTTTGCCTTTTTAAAAAAAAAAAAAAAAAAAAAAAAAAATATATATATATATATATATATATATATATATATATATATATATATATATATATATATATATATATATATATATATATATATATATATATATATATATATATATATATATATATATATATATATATATATATATATAAAAATGCAGGATTTATTTTACAGTTGTATTAGACTGCATCAGTTTAAGCTTGTTGTGTTATGAGTTGACAGTTGTCTTCACATGTAAAGCTTTAAGTATAAAGCATTGACTTTAGCTTGCTCTTATGACACATTGTCTTCATACCTGAGTTACTGTGAGATCTGATTGTGTATATATGTTATAATACACGATAAAATGATGAAAAAAGCCACAACTTGCTCATTTCCCATTCATTTTGTATTCATAATGTTCTCATAAATATATTAATTTTTTATTTTTAAAAAAAACAAACATTTATTCTCATGACATTTCAGAGTCTGCTCATTTTCTTTGCTTTATATTATTTTGCTATTTCAGGCTTTTAGACCATTAAAAAAAACTTTTGAATTTTACAGCCTGATCATACACAAATCAAAAATCTGATTTTTGTTTTGTTTGGTTTTTTTTGGGTTTTTTTTGCAGCCTTTGTAAAAAAACAAACAAACTGTAACTTAGTTTATTCTCTCAGTAAGGGATCTGCTACCAGACATTAATTGTAACAGGAAGTAGCTTCCTGTTTCTTTACCATATTACACTTTTGACTGCCTCTTTTTTCTGTCTGTCTTCTTGTTGGTGACAGAATTCAGGGATAGAGAAGGCCTTTCTATTTGACGTGGTCAGTAAGATCTACATCGCCACAGACAGCTCTCCTGTGGACATGCAGTCCTATGAACTGTGCTGTGATATGATTGATGTGGTTATCGATGTCTCCTGCATCTATGGGTGAGTTTTGTGCTTTAGTGATGCACCAAAAGAGGTCAGAGTTGAGTAATGAGTGCTCCATGATTTGATAAACATAATTTTGGTCAGTGGTGTCTACAAAGTTAATTTTATATTAACTTTCTGTATTCATTTGCATAATAATAACTACCGTCATATTTGCTTGAATCTTTTGAAATCTTTTAAGCCTTTAAGAGACTGAGTTCACCCACGTGCTGTCTGAGGGTGCTTTCATTGAAGCACGACTTAATTTATGCACAATTAATAACCTCATAGACAAGCTGCAGTTTATTTCCCATTTCCTCTTTGAATGTTACAGTGTTTTGTTGTGTTTCACTAGTCTGAAGGAGGATGGCAGCGGCAGTGCCTATGACAAGGAGTCCATGGCCATCATCAAGCTCAACAACACCACTGTGCTGTACCTGAAAGAGGTCACAAAGTTCCTGGCCCTTGTCTGCATCCTGCGAGAAGAGAGCTTCGAGCGCAAAGGTAAGCTGTCAGATGACCTGTGATCCTCTGCTGCTCACTTGGCTTAATTTGGTTAATGGTTTTGGCTTGTGTCAAATGTCTTCATGTTTTCTTTCACTTTGTTTATCAGTGCAGTATTAGTGTGTGTCTGCATGTGTACAGATGGAGTGAAATTTGTAAACCTGGATGTTATCATGCACTGAAGTACATTACACAGAAAGATAGCCAAAGTTGGGAGTAATAAAAGGAAGCAGTAATTGACTTTCAAGCTCCAAAAACAGGAGATCCACCACTTACAATTAATTTAAATAGCAACATACTGGATGGCAGTTTGGGTGAATATCTTTGTGGCTTGTGATTGTCTGAGCCCATCTGCAGTTTGTTCCCCCATATTATGGAGAGTGTAGGAGAGTGGGTTTATTTTGATACTTAATTGTGTGTCTCCTTGAGAATTCAACACAGTCGATGAATTCTTGAGTGAAATTAAAAGTTTGTCCCATCACAAACTTTAAGCTAAAGCTGTTGTGCTAAAGGAAAAAGATATCAATTTGTAATTTGTATTTGAGACCCTGATCATTTAATAGCATGTTAGCCCTGGATCAGTTTGTGTATTCAAACAAGCTATGGGATGTACTATGAAGGACCTTCAACATAGCTGGGCTTTCTTTGCATCAGCTGGCTGGACAAAGCCTAAACCTCAGGATGTCACATTATGGTTGTGGGCTTTCTCTGCCTGTCTCAGAGTGCTTCAGGTTCTGTGAGTGTCACCTACTCTGATGAGAGACATTATCAGATGATATTAAAATGCTGATAAGAATCTATAAGGAACATAAAAAAATCTAACATTAAAATGCAATACTGCAGCAAACGAGATGAGATTAATGCTGAGCATTAATAGAGCGCTGAAATTTTAAACATCATACATTTAAACATTAAAAGGTTACTGTCCCATAGCCTAACAAAGGACACATGGGAATAAAAGTTAAATTCAATTTACCGATCGCATACGTGTTCTTTTTGTTTGTTCTGTGTGCTAATTGTTAAAATCCCTAATGACCCTGATGAAGGCCACAAGCCGAAACGCGTTGGTCAATTATTAAAGTTGTTCATCTTCCCTCAAGTGTTGCTGGAGTTCCTGCTTTGTGAATTCTTTCATCGTCTCCATGCACCTTGGAAGCAGGTGAAGTTGTGCCAGAAAATTTTGCTGCGAATTGTTAAAATCCCAACAGCAGTATAAATTATAAAAACACTTTTACATTTTCTGCATCACCAAAGGGAATGCATGCACATTTCAGTGAGTTTTGAGTTAGTGTAACATTTACTCAACAAGTCCACATATAAAATGTTCCCTTAGCAGAGGATCTATATCAAATTGTAAAGCTGTAAATACAGAACTCGTTGAAAACGTGCTGCTTCCAGCGTAATCTTTATAATTGGCAGTAGCATATGGCAATTCTATAGATTTGTAGACTTTCAGAAGCACTGTTACTGCTACTGTTTGAATCCCAAAGCAAGACTCCAGTTTGGCAACTCTAAGCTTCAGCTCCCTCTACAGGATTGTAGTCTGGAGACTGGCTCGGCTACTTTATGACTTTAATGGACTTTAGCCACTACGTTGTTGACAATGTTTTGGGTCAGGTCATGCTGGAAGAGCCATCCACGACCCGTCTTCAGTGTTCTGGCTGAGAGGAGGTTCCTGTCTAACATTATATCTTGCCCTGTCCATTGGGCCCTCAGTGTGGAGAAGTTGGCCTGTACCCTAAACAGAAAAAGCGTAATACTTCCACCTCCAAGCTTGACTGTGAGGATGGTGTTCTTTGGATATATTCAACATTTCTCTTCTTCCGAACACTGTAGTTCAAGTTGATGCCAAGGTAAATTTTGGTGTCATCTGACCACAACACTTTCTCCCAAGCCTTCTTTGAGACATTTAGATGTCAACTGATAAACTTCAGATGGGCCTGTTCATGTGCCTTCTTGAGCAGGGGGACATTTTTGGTCCTGCACGATTTGAATCTATTACAGCATACTGTGTTACCAATGGTGTTCTTGGTGATCCCAACTCTGTTCAGATGATTAACATGCTCCTCCCATGTAGTTTTGGGCTGATCCACCCCCTTTCTCATGATCCTCACCCCAATCCTGCATAGAACTCCAGACGGAGGGCGATTCATAGTGATTTTAGATTTTATTCAATTTCCAAAAAACTGTACCAACAGCTGTCACGTTCTCACAAAGCTTCGTGCTGATGGTCTTGTATCCAGCCTTGCAGCTCTACGTTCTTGCTTGTCATGTCCTTTGACAGGTCTTTGGTCTTGCCCATGGTGGTGGAGAGTGTGGATTTTTTTTGTTAATATTCTCTCCCTCGTCATCAAAATATAACTACCATTTAAAAAAATTAGTGCCAGTTCATTTCATTGGAAGTGAGCAAACAGTCATTGGACTGATCAGTTGTTTAATAACATAGTTTTTTGTTTTTCGCTTTCACAGGACTAATAGACTACAACTTCCACTGTTTCCGGAAGGCTATCCATGAAGTCTTCGAGGTGGGAGTTTCCACTCCGCGTTCAGCTGGTCCACAGGCAATGGGCTCACCCTGCTCCAAGGCTGTTGCACTCAATGGCACACCACGCAACACCATCTAGATGCTGATGCAAAATTAAAAAACAAAAAGATGCAACAAGAAGGAAGAGGAAAGGAAAGATTAGGAAGGTCTCGGGAGCCTGTAGAGAAAAGACTACAAAACTGGGGCTCACCAGCGCACCAGTCACTATCCCATGCTCCCAGCACTTAAAGCACTGAGAAATGCCTCAAGCCAAGAGTGTGGGAGCAGCAGTGGAGCACAGAGGGGTCAGGCCAAGATGGACGATTGAAGGGAAATTCAGGCATCAGGTAAATGCAAAGCACTGTGTTAGCTTTGAGGAAGCCGAGAGACTAAACTGCACCTGAACAGGAAAAGGTTCAGGATCTTTCTTTGGATTTCTTAAAGCAGTCAAAGGCTGTGATAATTAGCTGCTGTTTCCTCTGTATGAACAATGTGATGTGGGGGAATAAAACCCTCTGTTATAACCTCTTCATATGGACAAACTGTTAGTTTGGAGGCTTCTGTCTCGTGATGAACCCACCCCGACCACTTCTGTGCTGAAAAAGACGATGGACATGTTCAGAGATGGCCTTATGTAGATAAAGCTTGACTGTAGTGCAAGCTTTTTCTCTCACCACCATTCACCTCACCTTACCTGAATGCTGCCCAAAACTTGCTTTTGGTTTGACTTGTGAAGGGAAAATAAGGTTTTGTGAGCAGATTAAAAAGGGATTGTGTTGTCCAGTTAAAGTGAGTGTGTGTGTGAGTGTGTGTGAGAAAGGTTTTGATTAAATCCCAAGCGCGTTATTGTGAAGGAACTTAACAGAAAACGTATATATGTCCTTTTAGCTAAGAGCAGTTTAGCATGATTAAACTCCTGTCATTCAGTGAAAATAACTCTTCTGTGCTTGTGCTCCACTGAGGAACAGCTTCTGATTGACTTTATGATGAATAGAAAAAGGAGTTTACTGGAAATTTGGACATACACATTGCAAAAGCACTGCCACCATGAATGAATAGGAGCCAGTTACACTATGCCACAATTTAAGAAAAAAATTAATTAAATTTGTTAAGTATGAATGAGGTGGAAGGTTGATGAACAGGTGGACTCACGGTTTAGGATTGTCAGACTGGTTGCAGCATACTTGCATGCTTTTCCACTCAGTCACAGTCCCGCCAAAAATTATTAACCCATGTAGCAACCTGATTTAGTTTAGTCCTGATGAGCGGGAGTCACAAGAGCAAATCATTACTCCAAGCATGCATACATCAGTGTGTTTTTTCAGTTGAATTGTTCTCAACCAAAACATTGCTTCTTGTTTTGAAAAGGGGAGAGTGGAAATGGAATTAACAAAGAAACTCAAACTGCTAAAGTAGGAGAAAAAGACCAAATTTTATTATAATCGCCATTAAAATGAAATGCACTGTTCATGTCTGTATGTTTGTGTTTGCTTCTGTCAGGACTGAGAGGTAAAAACTCGTACCGGTTGCACCTAAAGATCGGGAATTTGACTCAGGAACCAGGATTACCACATTATCTAGCTAACTTTTCTGAGTAAAACTAAGTTCTAGCTTTGAAGGTGCCCCTGGTTTTATTCAGCAAAGTTATTCAGGTAATTCTGGTGCTCCTTGAAACTGGCCCGAGAAGTTGTTTCATTAGTCACCCGAGAATAAGTTGCCGCTTCATTGTTGCACATCAGAACTGTGGTGGATGATTGATTTCATGTAATGTGATGCTATACTGTGTGAAATAAATGAAAATTTAAAGTGTGTTCTTGTGCTTTTATTAGTTCGTTGACTAAAGAGATATTTGAGAAACTTGCAACATGTGTGGAAATGTCTGCATTCTGCTTGACAACCCTTTCTTCACTATCTAATGCAAAAGTGCAAACAAACACAAGATGGTGCTGCAGGACCATCCAAGCCTCCTCTCCACTATTATGATATTCAGTTTTCTCTTTGCCAAGACCAATAAGTCTTTTTCATACTTGTTAAAAATACAGAAAGTGTGCATTCATTGCTTCACCTGTGCGGTGAATTATACAGCTTGTTAAATGTCACCAGCGTCTATAACAACAGCGAGAACTGCTGCTTCGTTTATTGGTTCTGCATTATGAGCATGACAATAGAATAAATTGGATTACTCAGTATTGAGGAAACGCAGGTGTTTACTCGCATCCAATTTCTAAAAAAGGCATCTTTATGTCGATTCAATGTTTTCATGTTAAAATGCCAAATAACCGATTTTAACATTTATTTGCTCAACAAAACTACTCCAATATAAAACAAGACAGACTGTTAATTGTCAGTTTTCTTAAAGTTGGCTGTTGTTCAGATGGCATAATAATGAGTGGAGAAAGACCCCCCCTCCCCCCCCCCCCCCCCCTTTCTGGTTTAGTGCATATAAAAACAACTCTGTGAATAGCTTCACCATGCAAGTTATTCACCAGTTAAGTTAAATAAGCCTCACAGCTACTGTCACGACCCATTATGTGGGGAGTAGGCGAGACAGCTAAACACCACTTCCACACAATTTAGATGCAATAAAACACTGACAGCTTTTTTATCCACTTCATTAAGCCAGTAATTTCTTATAAAAATCTCCCGCATTAATCCTGCCGATGGTTTCCCTGCGGTTCCTTAAGCTCTCCTCCAACCTTAGCCGCCTTGCTTTGATTCTTACTCAAATAGGCGCTAATTTGAGATAAATTATGCATCCACATGTAGCCTACCCATGCCAAGGAATATAAAGTGTGACACTGTGAAAGATGGTGAATTAAAGCAAAGTGTGATACCTTGACGGACTAATGGCAGATAGGTTAGGCCTGTCAGCCGGATGGTTTGTTGATCTGCATGTCACTTCACATTTGAAGAAGTAGAGAGGTCATGCTTATGATGTTTTGAAGGTCATTTGAAGTCATAGCTATTCCTGGAAGACCTTGCGGTGAGATGAAGAGCCCATGATATACTTAAATGAAGACACTCTAAAAGAATAAACAGAGTCATTTTTAGTTGTCCTTTAATTCCAATATGAATATCAAACATTTTTGATTCCATGCAGGGAAATTCAAGTGTCACAACAGCTGAAATACAAGAACAGATGCACACATAAGTAAGTTCAACAGTCAAAATGTATCTAATTTATCTAAATATGAGCATCTTTTATATGCCAGCGTAGCTCGAGAAATTAAAAGGTATTTAATTCTGTATATGCTGACGCGAAGTACACCGAGACAAAAATAGTAGCAAATAAACTGAGGCGGCAACAAAATCTGAATACAGAAAAAGCACTTGAGGGAACAAAAATTGTCTGGTGGTTAACGTGTCTCATGCCTGCAGACAGCTTAAAAAGCAGCTATTGCACTTGTACTGTAGCAGCAAAAACAAAGCGTGCTTCTAATAATGCAAAACCTGGATGTGTGCACTTCATCCCGAGCAGGTGTATTTATTGTCAGTTTGCTGGAAAAAAAAACCCCCAAAAACCTCTCTTCATTTACCCAGGCTGAATTTAAAGTGACTGAAGTAAACTACATGCAATCAAGATATTGGTAAAATAATATCCATGAGCTACTGTTTACTGGAACACCTGGGTCACCTCGTGTCCACTCTGTATCACAGTGACTGAAAAGAATCTGTAGATGGGGCTGTTGTCTGCTGTTTCAGCTGCCGTCTCTTGCTCTTTGGCCGGTCTTTCTGCTCCGTGGTGCAGGCAACATGGAGATCAACATCACACGCGGAGACCTTCCAGTCAGAGAGAGCTGGAGAAAAAGGAGACTGTGGGGAAGTTGAGGAAGCAGCAGAGAGCGAGCCGTATGATGTACAACTGTAATTTAGCGCTGCAGCAGGTCTTGAAATTGCCTTGCTTTATCAAAGGCAACACTCCTCCTTCCCATGTCCCTAATAAGTAAGCATAACTAATAATGAAATAAAGCGAGCAGAACATACTTTTGCCTGTGATGTCATGCCCACTTCCGCACGCCGGTCCGCCCATCATCTCAGATCTCTTAGTATCATTACGACGATGATATTGCTATTACGTTCTTAATAAAACTCAGTCAGCGGTGTGCTATCTCCCATCTTTACATTTTATTAACCATGCTTATGAGAGATGAGGGAAAAATGATGTGGCTAAGTAAGACGTCGCAGATAGGTGACAGATGTAATACAGGCTACACTGGAGCTCCAGTGAGAACAATTATCCAGCATAGACAAGGCAAGCTGGTGCTGAGATGATCTGACATCAAAAACTGTAAGCAAGGCAGTTAGTAGCACGATCATAGCAGTTCGGCTTTGCTTATAGTCAAAACTGGAGTTCCTAATAACGTGTAATACAAATATGAACTGCTCCAAAATATGCACAAGACATCTTGTAAATCACAAAAACCAGATGCCTAGTCGTGTAACAGGATAAAGGGTGTTCAAAAGTTCTTTGTTTCTACCTTTCTTCTTTTAAAAAGATGGCTAACTTAAGAGATTTGTGTGTCTTTGTAATAAATGAATTGGGGTAATTGGATAACAGATTGCCAATCATAACAGAAAAGTAATAAAGGCATTATTTGGACAGTAATTGAGTCAGTAAGTCACTACCTTGGTCCAGCTTCTTTGCTTACTCATTAACTATCCTCCTTCATTTTGGAGGCTTTATTTGTTATCTCTCTGGTACCTAGGTTAAAAAAATCAGTCAGGTGGACAAAGCTTAAGTAAGGAAATACAACTTTCATGGGGATATTTTGGTATCCAATAAAAACCCATCCATGCCAAAAACATCACCTGATTTTCCCACAGCCGACACACAAACAGAAAACCTAGTTTGAGGTTTCTGTTGCAACATATCATTAAAGCAAAACAGACCTGTCATAAGGTGTTCACTGCCTTTTTTTTGAGAAGCTAACCAGTACAGCAAACTGCTCTACTACCCTTAATGTGCAGCAATGGGAGAAGCGGTATGAGGAGAGGGGAAAAGGATAACGACAGTGGAAGTTAGAGGAAGGGACAGGCGTCTCCTGCATTTTCTGGTCAGCTAGCAGAGCGTGGAACGAAGGGGCCAGCGGGCCAGCAGCCAGCTAATGGGGACCAGCAGTGAGCACGGGGCCAGGGACAGCGCTGACAAAAGGAACAGCGACAGATGCCATTATCTCAGCCTCATGCAGATACAATGGAGCTGGACAACACGGGTCCTGACACTTGCAGACATTTGTGAGCGAGCGTGTGGGCCGAGAGAAGGGGGCGTGTGTGTGCGCGCGCGCGCGTGCGTGCACTGTGAAGTTAATAGAACACGATGGAGGAGAAGTGGATTATCATGGAGACTACAATTTCTTGGTAACACTGAGCTCCGCTGCACCCCTTGCATGCATGCGTGCATGCGCGTATGCAATTCACGTGTGTATTTGAGTATAGCCTACATGACCTCATCTTGTTACAGAAAGACAGCTGGATCAGTCACCCATCACTTGCTTAGAATTCAGGGGCATCGTGGAAAGCGCACCACATTTGGTTTCATATTTCTCTGGGTGCTACTCTTGGACTTAAATTATGCAGCGTTCACTTCAACCAAGGATGTTCTGGTCATTTGGACAACCAAAAACGTGTCAGGGTGGGGTTTTCGAGGGGTGGGGGATATTAGCTGGCTGTGGTGATGCTTTTAGCAGGATTGGCAAAGGCAGAGAAGGGCTGTTAAGCAGCAGTTTTTGGGAGGGATAAGAAATGTGAGCTTTAGCCAGTGTAGTGCAGTGACATGGGACAGCGTTATTGACTGTGGCGGTGCATGCTGACAGTGGATTGTCAGCCCCTGCAGTCATTTGCCAGACTGAGCGAATGCAAGGATCAGAGTTCTTGGAGCTTAGAGAACGAGAGAAAAGAAAGTGAGACAGGGAGGGATGGCACGGAAAGGAGAGCAGAGAGACTGGCAGCCATACAAATGCAGGAATATAAACATAATACACACACAAAAAAACACACACACACAAACACACACTGAGATGTGGGCACCCCGCAGAGTGTCTGACACTGATGCTGCCAGACTAATCAGGGTACTCTCCCACTCTTTCACTTGCTCATTAGTGTTAGAGGAGAAGCCAGACAGTTGTGACGTTGCAACGAGGTTTTGTCTTGCCGTTGTAACCATGTGAGAGGGTAAGCAGTGATTTTAAAAGTGTTTGAAACAGGTCCGTGACATACTTTGAATGCACTCTCACATGATAGATTGAGCGGTAATATTTTTTGTTGTCGTTCGCTATGTAGAAGCTGTCTGCTTTAATAGAACAGTAACTTTAAAATACAATATCTGAATACATTTTACAGACTTGTAGCATCTCATCCCTGTGTAAGAAGGAATTTGTGTGGCTGCAATGATTCTGAAGGCAAAAAGCTGACCAGTGAAATCAACAGAGGCTGAATATCTCAGATTCAAGAGAATATTGGAAAAAATCTGATATTTTTTTCCATCTATTGCTTGAGAAATTTTTCATATATTCAAGCCACCCTTGACTCGTGAAGGCATTATTTTAAAATTCAAAACAGAAAAAGGGGGTCCAGGTGAAGACCTGCAGGAAAGCTATGACCAGGACACAGCGTTATGTTTGTGCCTAAAGTGCTTTCTAATTACTTAACATAACTTTATTTTGTCATTTTGGCCAACACCTTTGACATAATGTTTTGCCATTTGAGGTGTGGTGTATTCATTTTGTGACATATAATTAATACAAAGTCCCTAGTTTACATGATGAGGTTTTAGGTCAGATTTGCTGACCTTATCATAACTGTTTTGCTCTTCAAACTAAACAAAAAAATGTATCAGCCACAGGTTGTGTTTTGTAACAGTTTATCTCAAGATGTTTGTTTGATGTAACCTGTTTTAGTTAAAAAGGATGCATAAATCTCAGGATTTATGCATCCTTTCATATCAATCCACCGGTAACAAATGGAAAAAAATCATTTTTATAGGACTTTATTAATTCTTGAGAACACAAGGGGTTAACAAGTGACAATATTCCAAAAGACCCTAGACCCTTTCTAAAAATAACATTTGAGGGAAAACCTGCTCGTGCATTAACCAGTGTGTCAGCAGTAAATCCTTCACAACACTCTCACACAAACTGACTTTATTAGCCGTTCCATTAATGCCCGTCTGTTTTTTTTATGTTTTCCCTTTACGGTCCCAGCATGACTTATACAACCACAGGTTTGCTTTTCGTGATTTGTTGCCCCTAAATGGAATAACAAGAGCAAGAAGAATACCGAAGCGGCTACTGCCAAGACATTACAAAGGCTGCTCGGCGCTGAACGGCACAAGGCAAAAGACTAGCGTTGTTATAGCTGTCAAAAAGGCCTCTGAGAATGCCCGCACCGAAGTGCGTTTAAAAGTGATGGAGTGGGCTTGAGTAAAGAGAGTTGGGAGCTTTTAATGCAACAGAACATAAGAAAACAAAGATCCTAAGGTCATATTTAAGTGTGTTATTGACTGGGGCAAAAATAAATCTAAACACAACTCATACACAGTACTTTAAAAGCTTAAACTAACTCAATAAAACTCACGTAGTTGAATGTGGGACCACTGAACAGCAGTCATAAAAAGAAGGTCTTTAAATAAACCAATAAAATGTATATTCAGATCTTAGGGAGAAGTACAGAAAAAAATCAAGAGTAATGATGCAGAAAACTCCCCCTTTGTCTGGCATATTATTACATATCGCATTATTGATTTTTACTGAAGCATCAAGTAGTGTTTTCGTCTCACAACCGTGTCTAACTGCTTTATATACTGTTAATATAGTCAAGCAATCCCAAAACTACAAGTTAGGTCATGAGTTAAATCGGAGACAGCCTGCGATGATTAATGTGGAGCAAAAAGGGCTTCCTGCTCTAATCTGTATTCATTTTTCTAAGACCTGCAAATTAAACAGCAAGAATTCAACACATTAAACGATTTCCCTTTGGGTGCATGAGTTTTCTGTGCATCCCAAAAGAGTTGCAAATTGTTCTTGAAGTTTTACACCGTGACAATGCTGCTTTTACTATATGTTATTAATGATAGGGTGGGGCACAAAATAGGACTGTGTTAGAGTTTCAGGATATTAATAAGAAAAGAAAGTTGAATGAAACCAGCACTTGGGTCCAAATAGAAAAACCTAATAAATGCAGTGAAGGAAAAAAACTATATTGGAGAAGAAGCATAAAGTCATTGAAAATGCCTTTTTCAGAGTTTCAAGGAACTTTGGTGCAGAAAGTTATGCGACTTATAAGAAAGGCAATGGGCATGGATACTAAAATAAAAATAGTGCTTCCATTTATGAATAGATGGACTTTGGAGGTGGCAGATGATCAAAGCAGCCAGATGATCAGACTGTAGATGGCTGAGAGAGCAGGGGTCGCAGGGTTATGTTTGTCTTTGGACACTGTGCACACTCTTGACTGGGTGCTCACTTGTTTCCCTCCCAGAAAACTTTGGAAACTTGGGAGTAGTTTCTGACTTTCGTCCCTCCTTCCTTCTTCCCTTCCCTGTTTCCTTTCCCTCTACCACTCAATCTGGGAGTCATGCTAATGACCCCGCTGTCTGCCCTGGCAGTTTCTCATAACACAACTTATCAGCACAGAGCAGGAGTATGGGTATTTTTAAACTCTCTTGCACACACACACACGCACTTACATGCATATACTTTCTTACTATTCAGTAGACTCGCGGGGAACCTGCGCTGAGGTCCAGATTGAAAATGTGATGTGTGCTAATGCATTCAGAACAGAGGTGAGGTTGGTCCTTTCCTTTTCTGTAAGCCAGCAGTGGGAACACCAGCCCCAATATGGTAAGCTAGAAAGGCGAGCACATTACAGTGGCTGAGTAATGAGAACCATGGAGCTCCAGTCATTCCCACATTCACACACACACACACACACACACACACACACACACACACACACACACACACACACACACACACACACACACACAGAGGCTGGTCTGTGGGAGTGTGTGAAGCAGTATAAGACTCCAGCAGAGTAGTACCAGTGCTATCCTCTCCTGATGGTGATGCTGTGTGAAGTGCAGAGCTGTTCGACACAGACTCCAGCTGCTGCTGCCCTGTATTCAAATGGCACCACAAGACATCGGCACGCTGTCTCTTGGTTCTTATTAGACTCAGCCTCTCACTCTTTTTGTCTCTTGTCTTTTTTTTTTGTTTTTTCTTCTCCCAAACCTCTCAACTTATGTACACCCGCGGCATCCCACTTTTGCTTTGCTTCCCCCCCTCTCTCTCCGCCTCCCCTTTTCTTTACTTCTTTCCTCTTCTTGTCATGTGTTCTGTGCTCTTGTGACTGTTAGGCATCAATTTGTGGCACATCAAAAGATGTGGAGGGGGAAAAGAGGATGCATGGGGAGAGAAGTTTATAAGTATTCTTAATTTATTTGCTGAGTGCCTTCAAAGGAACATCTGAGAATCTCAGCGCTTTATTTATGTCAATTGCTGTTTTGTTTTGTTTTTTGTTGCTTTTTTTATTCCACAGTCATGCAACTTTTACTTGTAAAAATCGAAGTGGGATCAGTCAGGGTGTGTACATGTGCTAAAAATACACATTGTGCATGCAGTACATGTCAGTGTGTGCATTTGTATTTGTGAGGGGGTGTTCTGTGACAGCAAACATTTTCACGAAGCGTAATAGAGAGGTGAGACACTGGAGTTTGCAGCATGCTGGTTTTCCACTTTATCACGTGCACTCAGGTCCACACAAAGTACAAACAATGAGTCAGCCTTATATAAAGTATATGAGGGATGTATGTGTGCAGGATTATGGTGCACTGTTGGTTATCTAAAGTTTGGAAATAATGTTTAAACAACACATTTACACATTTCGAAACCTTGAAAATGTATTCACAAGTTATATATAGTCACACCGACATATTCTTGCTTACTGTAACATGTTGAAAACTACTTTTAGGGAATTTTATCTTAAAAAAATGACAATATTGCTATGTAAGATGCCTACTGAAGGGGAATTGTTTTATATATATATATTTCACACATGGTGTCAATAGGATCTATATGCTTAAAGGATGAACAAATTTATATAACTGAAAGAAGCAAGATGAAGGAAATTCAAACATGAAAAGTAACAACAAAAAATAATTCATAATTCAAGTTTCCAAGAGGTAATTATTATTATAATTAAATAATCAATTTCATCACTTAAAGCATTAGAAATAATGAAAAAAATACAGGCCCATCAGACTAATGCCTGGTAAGTATAAATACTTAATTTTTTGCTTAAAAAATAAATAAATAAAATGCTCTATAGCGCAATAAAAAAGGTAACTTACACATAATGTATCGCTCAATATTGGAATACGATTATTAATGTCACATTTGAATGCCAAACCACTCTGCATTTAATTATTTGTTATTATTCATTTCCGTCTCTTTTCTACAGGTCACCCCCAACTGGTCTGGCAGATGACCGCCTGTCCCTGAGCCTGGTTCTGCCAGGGTTTTCTTCCTGCTAAAATGGAGTTTTTCCTTCCTGCGGTTTTCTCTGTTTTCTTTATATTATTGTAGGGTCTTTACCTTACAATATAAAGTGCCTTGAGGCTATATGAATTAAATTCAATTGAAACTGGACAACAACAAACATGAAGGGCACATAGAAAAAAGGAGTGTAGAGAGTGGAGTGACGGCATACTGGATGCAGGTGGTCTTATGTAGCAATAGTGAGTTTAAAGACTTACCTGTTCTTCACCTGTTTCTCACTTGAACCGGAAAACAGACGTGATGAATTCGAAGCTACCGGTAGCTGAAAAATGAAGTTGACCTCTGGTGAGTGCGCATGCTCGACGGCTGCCTGAGCTAACTTTACTTAAAATGTTAGCACAATAAGCTAGTTTAAAAAGTCCTCGGCAGAAAGCCTGAACTTCTTGTATTAAAAATGGAACTTGCACAATATATAAGGACAATCTCCTCATCAAAAAACACTAAGGCTCTCAAGACTGTTAACATCTGTAACCGATTGAAACTGCTAACTTGATTTTGGCTCTTGCAAACTTTTGTTTATTTATGTTCCCCTTAATTTATTTTATTTTTTGTACTCACTTTTGTCTCACTGTCCTTGTCACTCTTTCTGTTCCTCATTGTACTACCACAATGTTATCTTTTATGTGATCCCTGTTTTACTTGACTGTATGTCTATAATGTGATAAATAAAGTTAAAAAAAAAAGCTAGTTTAATATCAGTGTGTGTAAGCTAGCAAACCAACAGTCAGACTACGATGTAAATAAATGAGAACCACAGACCGGAGTAAAGTTTAGCTCTGAGGGTGGAGAGTGGACTCTGGCTCCAACCAGCAATACTGACGGGATTACTGTGTATTTCACTGGTGGATGCTGTCATCACCAGTATTGAAAGACGAACAAGGCTAAATTCAACTTTAAATAGACTACATGGTGCGTTTTGGTAAGTACTCTGTAGTGACGTTCAACTAATTCCCGTTAGTACACTGTTTGTTGGGTTAATTGTTAGTTTTTTTGATATAATTGTAGGAAATAAACTGATAATTAATCCAACAATGATTACAGTAACTACAGGATAGTTAAATAAAACACTGATTGGGTAGTTCGGATGCTATTAATTGTATCTTTTTGTCAAAGAGATACATCTAACAGTAACTTACTAACTAATATGGCTGATTCAGGCTAGCTGCTTTGGTCTAGTTGACCAAAAGATGTCTTATTTCCTATTTTTTAATTTCCTATCACAGTAAAATGCAAAACAATTTCTGCAATCTAAAAGAGACAGAAGTTACCAAAGAAAATTTCCCCCAATCTTTTCTGAACTCACTGAAAAACCAAACTGGACTAAAACAGCAGAAAACAAGCAAAACAAAAATAAATTTTGTTTTGAATTTGATAATATCTTCTAGTAGAGCTGTGCCAGCTGTGAAAATTTAGATCAGTACCCATGTTTAAAATAATAATTTGCCCAGTAGCAGAAAATCTTGAAGGATTTCCTCAATTCTTTCATATTTGGAAATTCGATCCACAAACCTGTTGGAACTT
This sequence comes from Rhamphochromis sp. 'chilingali', assembly GCF_963969265.1. Taxonomy (NCBI): domain Eukaryota; kingdom Metazoa; phylum Chordata; class Actinopteri; order Cichliformes; family Cichlidae; genus Rhamphochromis; species Rhamphochromis sp. 'chilingali'. Next base: position 28,397,182 of record NC_137938.1, on the reverse strand, counting down.
AACACAAAACAGCATACAGGGGAATATTGGACAGTATTGACTTACTTTGATTTTTTTAATGTGCTATCCCATTTTTTTGCGCTATCATGCAAGATCACTGCTTGAATGTTGGCATGTTCAGTGGTGTTCAAAATGTCTTTAATTTGGTTAATTTAGTATCTGCTGTCACTTGGCGTGCCTTGCATAGTGGCTGAGTGGAGTTTGCAGTGAGAGGACACCTGAACTGTTTATTATTTCTGAGGCAAAAATAAGATGGAAAACCTTCAGTCAGCACTCAGTCCATCAGAGCCAGACTCATTTTAAAAGACAAGCAGCTCTTCCACTGAAGGATCCAGGGTCACCAGTATATGCTAATAGGAAATCTCTGTGGACTTGCAGTTTCTCATCACATAACCCATCTGCACAACACAGTGGCTGTGTATTTTAGACTCTGCTGCAGCCTGCCTTCCTCTCTTCCTCCCTGTCTTTCTCTCTCCCCTCTTCTGTCTTACTGTCTTTTCTCAGACTCGCATATATGTGGTGGGTTGAGCACAAGCAAGAGCACCTAAACTCACACACACAAAGTGCGCACTCACTCACGCACACACACATACACACGCGCACACAGCAGGAGTGGGGCCTGCAGCTCCTGGGTGTTTTGTGGGTTGGATTCACACCGATGCTTTCTCTGACTGCACTATTGTTATTTAAATGTGGGAGGGCGATCAGCAGCAAGCATTAATGGCATCCTCAGCACTGCGGATTCTGCACAAGACACACACACTTGCACGCACAAAAGCGTACGCACATAGACATGCACACGTGCACGTGCGAGACTCACACTTTCACGCAAACCTTGTGGATGCACCTTGAGGGCCATATGAATAACAAATACCTCTGCCATCTGCAATACCACAGAGTATTCCCGACCATTTCGGCACATTAGTCAGCAGTCCTTTGACTTAGGCTCTCCACGCACTACTTGGTGTATTAGCAGCAATCTCCCTCGCCACGATACGCTGCGTTTAAGAAAGTGCAGTTTGAAGAGAAGTTTGTTTTCTAAGCTTAAACTTTATGTCGCTGCCGATCTGACCTTGTCCTCTCGAGTTTGATGTAATGGGAGGTGCTTGAGTCATTTGCTGCGGCGATGTTTTGTTCTGTCAAGGCCAATCTGAGCCCGGCTCGAATACCTGTGGTGATGGTATCGTTTTAAACTGGTGAAGACCTCCCCCACCTCCCCGACACTGCCAGACCAAATGGGATTAGACAGGCACCCCTGGCCATTAACACTTGATCCTTACCTGATTTCTTTCTCCCTAGGAAACCACGGCTGAAATAGTCAGACATGTTGCCTTTCGATTCCACATGATAAAAGATGTTAGTTCAGAACTGTGGCAAGTGAGTCCAGTGGTGTTATAATGCAGCAAAATGAATTTGGAAGAAAGTTTTGTCGTCTTCCAAGTTCATAATGTAGTAGAAATTATATGCAGTGGAGTATTTTTTTTTTTAAGTTGCAACACAATATTTGAATTTGAGGCTTAGCTCAGTACTGTCATTGTTGGTGGTTGTGATTGTTTGACAGAATTTGGCAGTTGCATATATTTTCATGGGCTGAAATTCACCTAGATTTTGGTTATTTTGGTACCCTAACAATTTATTTTCAATGATGTGTAGACACAGATTACTGAGATATACATCAAACTTACCTGCAAGGTCAAAATAGACATAATTGGTGCTTTTGTATAGTCCATTTTTGCAGGATATTTCTAGTTTTCGGATGAGTGCATATTATAGGTATTAGACACCAGATTCCCTAACAGACTTGTCACATCCATAGATACTCATTTGGAGATGGTCTTGGAATATTTGTGAATTTCAGTCAAAGCATATATGGCTACAGGTCTGCGAATCCTGCTAAACACCCAAGCTGTCATAATGTTATGTCTGTAGACACTAAGGTTTTGTTTAGATGGCCAACATTTAGGTACACTTAGTAAATTTCACTTATTATTTAAATTGCTCTTTTAAGTATTCTATCAGGAAATTATTGAACAGCTCTCCAAGTTTATCATGTGCAGAGTTTAAGTTGTTAGTGTCCAAACTGTGCGGTATTAAAAACTGCAGCGGCATCTCTACACTTTTGCTCAGCCGCTGCAAAGTTTGTGATATGGGGCTAATAATGTTGTAGCCTGTAGTTATTTACTAAGATAATATCTTTCCCACCTGCACTGAGCAAAATTCTCTTGTTTTGCTCTTTTTTTCCAGCTAAAATTTGAATGATTTTAGATGCTTCAAGCCTCGCTGAAAGATGTTGATATCACTTAAATGCTGATGTGTTTAGCACTTTTCTAATATCAGTTTTAGGTCAGCTACATCAATAGATTTTTTTTTGATAGATTACTTTTCATTTTGCCTCTCAGGAATTTGTGTAATTGTTTATGTAATCAATGTTAACGTCAAGATAATGTGAATTTGGTTTATCACAGAACAAATTTTCTCATTTCTGTGTAATTAAATAAGCAGTTATTTAATAATTATTGCTTACAGTATTGGGTTAACTAACTACTTTTGTCTAAAAGAAAGCATAAGAATTAGTAATTACATCTAGTTATTATTAAAAAAAATACTAGAAGGCATTTTTTGTGACAGGAGAGCTGATTTGGAGAGCTGGCAAGCGTTTCTGAGTTTATGAGCACAAGAATCTCCTCGGTTCCTTGGAAGTTTGCGTTTCATCGATGTTGATGTTTAAATGCAAGCGTTTTTGAGGAACATTCACGAATATGTGTTTTTTTTTTGTGTGTGTGTGTGTGTGTGTGTGTGTGTGTGTGTGTGTGTGTGTGTGCGTAAGAGTGCATCTGTGTGAGTCCGAGTGTGTGTTGCAGAGTGTTGTCAGAAGTGATCCTATTTTCATTACTCACTGGCTCAAAGGAGGAGGTGAGGCCCTGGCTTGCAGCAGTGATAAATGCATTACCCCAATAAACCCTGTCTCCACTGAGGTGCTGAATGCTGACACGCACACACACAAAAACACAGACACGAGGGAGGTGGTTGGGGAGGAGGTGGTGACAGAGAGAGAGTAAGAAGGATGTATAGATGGAAGGAGTGAAGAGACAATCAGATAAGGAGAGAAAGACAGTGACAGCTAAGAGGAGATGAGAAAGAGAAGATGGAGGAAGAGAAAGGGAAAAAAAAACAACAGAGGTTGGGATACAGGGGAAAAGTGAAAGGGAAAAGTGACAGGTGCCCAGGAAAACGGAGTGACAGCAGAGAGAGGAGACGGAGGAAAGGATGGAGGCAGACACTAAAGAGAAAGAATGAGAGAGAGTGGAGGGGCAGGTGGAGGGAGTGGTGGGTGCAGAGAAGCAGAAGGTTAGGGGTAGAGGGGTGCTAATGGCTGTATGCAGAGCAGGACTGGAGGGCACGCGGGGGCTTGTGGGAGCAGAGGAGCAGCAGGGTTGGTGGATGGTTTCAGTAGGTATAGATAGGAAGGGAGGTGAAGGATCAGTGGTGTCCAGCTGGCCTCTTCCTCTGCCCCTCATTAGAGTAGCACAGGTCTGTTGAGAATAGTAATCCAGGAGGAGATGAGGTCCATATTCTGTGTGGAGTGTTCATTTCCCCACATGTAGCTTTAAGTTGATTAAATTACCCGTATTCCTGCCTGATCTAACCTACATTAAGAGAAGTTCTCACATATGCACACTCCCATTTTTGGATTCAAACCCAAAAAGCTGAGTTTATTTATCAACGTGCCATCAAATTGAAATATTCTAAATGTCTTCATGTAATATTGATTTCATCCACACACAGCCCGGCGCATTTGGTATCATTAAAATGTGGGCGTCTGCACTAGAAGTGTGGTATTGAACAAAGTTTGGATGCGCAGCACAACTTTGTAGTGATTGACATAAACCTTCAGTACGCCAAAATGTGTGTGTTGTTGATATCATGCATGTTTTTGCTTTTTATTTTGGTGTAGAAACACAGATGTACATGATGTTTAATGTCTTAGGCAGATACACTATATGCGTGTTTATGCATCAGTGTCTGTGGCCAAAAAATGCTTGTGTGGGCATATTATAGGATGAATGTGCGTGCAAAGGCTGTATGGTTAAAAAGTGTGTGTTTAGTAAGAATGCATCTTAGTGTATTTATTTGTAAAGGCAGTTGTTTATGTGTGTGCAGCATATGTGTGTGCATATATGGAATGAGAATATAAAGAATCTGGCCTTGTGTGTATGCAGTGTTTTCATGAATATTTGTGAATGACTGTGGGTGTGTGTGCTCAAACTCCTAATCACCAACTTCCTCCCTCTCTCTCTCTCTTCTTTGCCTCCCAGCCCACCGCCTCTGGTAATGAGGTGAGGGTAGGAGCAGATCAGAACCCTTAGCGAAGTGGACTGGCCCCGTCCTCAGTCGCAGCTACATGCGGGTCAGGCCTCCCTCATTAGCCGCCATCACTGTGACATCACAGGTGAAAGCGGCGGTGTGCAAATTGAAAACACCAAGTTCACCAAATCAAATCAGAACCTGAACAAAGACCTGCCGAGTCTGAGCTTTAAAAAAAGGGGGGGGGGGGGAAAGAGAAAATAGAAGAAAGTGTTAAGCAGGTCTTTTAAAAAAAAAAAATTATTTTATTTTTAATGAATTAGAGGAGGAGCTGGATATTGTGTGTTGAAGTAGTGGGAGGGTGTCTGAGAGGGGTGAGAGGGGAGAATACAATTAAAAGAGAGCAGAGAGTCAGGGGGACTGACCTGGTGATGGGAGAGGAGAAGGGGCAGTTCTGAGTGCACGTGAACCACATAATGAAAGGTTGAACTTTTTGTGGCCAGGCTGGCATACCAAATCAACTCACCCTGGGAGTGTTGAGGGGGACAAGAGGGGAAAGAGTCCGTAGTGCGGCGTGAGAGAGGGAGGAAGGAGAAATGGAAAGATCAAGTGACCTAAATGAAAGAAGCAAAGGCGAAGGAGAGGCACAGACTTTAACGAGGGACAAGGGAGGTAGAGAGGGACTGAGCATGGGAGGGACAGAGGGATGCAGACCAACTAGCTGAATGAGTAGCGAGGAGGAGGCTGGAGAAGGAAAGGAGGGAGAGACGGAGAGAGTGAGAGGCCCCCGCTATGTGGCTGCCATGGGGGCCTGAGTGACAGAAATTAATAATTAGTGACAATGATTGACAGCACTCCCTCCATCTGCGGCTCTCTGCCGCCTCGCAACGCCTGCCTCCGCCAGCGACCGCGGGCACAATGAGCTCCAGAGGGATTGTGGGAGACGCACTTGATTGACAACTGCCTCCTGGAGAGACGAGGGAAGTGGAGTGGTGGGCTGAGGCAGAGGAGAGAGAAAGGAAGGCGTGAAAGAGAGGAGGGTCGGTGTAGGAGAGGGAGCGATGGAGGGAGAGGTGGGTGAAAGGGGCAAAGAGGGGACAGAACAAGAGAGGGGGGTTGGGAATTTAGGAAGATGGTCAGAGATTGAGGGAAGAAATGCTGCCATCAGCTCCTCTTCTATTATCATCCCCACTTTCTCCATCACACCTAGGGTTGCTCATATTGCCATTCCCTCCTCCACCCTGACACTAGCAGCCTTATGCAAAAGTGACAAATTTACCACAGAAGGGAGGAAATGGATAAATAAAGAGGAGAAAATGAGAAAGCGGGGTTGAGGCCTCGGGTTTCCGTGGTGAGAGGGAATAGCCTGTAAATAGTCATCAGCGGGGAATTTGTCACTCTCTGCTTCTGTCCTGTCTCTCTTTTCCTCACGCCATCCTTCTCCACCCTTCCATCACTCCTGCTAGCCATCCCTACTTTCTTTCTCTTTGCTGTCAGCTGTGACACCACGAAGTATCTCGGGTTTGCTGTGCGCCTTTTCTTTCTCTGGAGGTGGAAATGCATCCGTGTAGGCATGAAACCTTGTATGACGATGTGCAAACCTCATGACATGAAGTCAAACAAATGTCATTTCTCCAACACATTTTTTCCTCTCCTTTTTCTTTTATCTTTGTTCCTTATCCGCCCCCGTCACATTTTTCTTCTCTCCCTGCCCTGTTTTTTTCCTCATTCATTTCATTCCCTTTTGATACCCTTTTTCATCTACTTCCCTCTGGTGTACCCTTCTCTTCATCCTTTTTCCTTCCATGCCAGACCCATTTCAGCCTGCCATGACATGGCCTGAGCTAATGTGCTCCAGTACGGCTTAATCGCTGCACAGGTCTCCAAGGCTTACTGCTACACACTGTAACAAAGTACACTACTTACCTCAGGGCCACACAGAGAATAGGCTTGTACAGAACACAGCGAGATCCAGTGGGAATCAGTTTCACATCACAACACATTATTGATTTTTTTTCTTCTCTCCCCCCAAAACAGACACGTTTTTCATTGTTGCTGTAACCTAGCTTCCTATCTCTCTGTCCCTTGCAGAGATGGGGAGGGAGCTTAGGATTAAGGTCATGCCCTAGAGGTAAATGCTGTAATGGGTCTTTTTTCCCAGTTTTACTGGTTAACACTTTTTCTACTGAGAATGAACCCATCACTGGTTAGTTTGCACTTTTTTTTTTTTTTGCTATGTCATGTTGTAACAGCTTATACAGCTTTCTCCCAAGACTTCTGCAGCACTGCAAAGAACTAAGTTGGAAAATAATATTTAAAAAATGATTTTAGTTTTCTTTTTTTGTGCAACTAGAGAGACAGAAGAGAACTTAGAAAGAACTCAGAAATCATTAGTTGTGAGGTTGATAAAAACTTTATTATTTTTTGTTGTTGACATTTTACTGTTCAGGTTGACCTGACTGTGAAGAAGGAGATAGGTGTCTGCTCTTTGGGGAGCTTTCTTAGTACATAACTGTCTCAGTTTTTGGCTTTAATGTGTGTTTGTGGGTTAAGAAATGTTTCCTCCTATCCCTCGTTATAGAAAAAGCAGCCAAGTGCTCTCATTTAATTGGTTTTTGTTGAAACATTTGTTGAAAGCAAGTAAATGTCCTTGAACGGCCCGCATCATTTCTTCTTCTCTGTCCATGGCCCAACTGATGCTTGTAACTTTGCAGCAACCCTGTACTCTTTGTACACACACACACACACACACACACACACACACACACACACACACACACACACACACACACACACTAAACAGACGGCAAAGAGCACGTGGAGTTGACAGCTGGTAACTGCAGGGCCCAGCAGGTGCAGAGTGTGTGTATGTGTGTGAGTGTGTGGTTGGCCCCAGAGGGCCCCTGACTCATGGCCAGAGAGGCAGGCAGAGGTGTGTGTGTGTGTGTATATAATGTGTGTATACATGGTTATAAGGGGGGCCTGGCTGACTGACTAGCCTGGAGTTGACTTCACTTCAGCTCCAGTGATTGATTGCAATAGGCCTGGACATGAGGCGATGTATTGCCCGCGGATACTACCTTTGACTACCTTCATTACATCAATAGCCCTCTCTCGCTCCTATTTCCTGTTTTGTTGTTGTTATTTGTGTGTTCTTATGGCCTTTTACTGAACTTTGAAGAGTTCACTTTATTATGATAATCGGCACCGGACTGCGAACTTTGTGGAGAGACTCACTTGATGAAATGGATCATCGCTTGGATGCAGGAAAAGTTTGACTTGAATGCAGTGAACGTCGAAACTTTCCGTGCACACACCGGAAACTCTTTATCTGTATATCTTCTTTCCTTTACCAGAACCAGCTTGGTCTTGGTCAGTATGCCATTTGATGGAGTGCTCTTTGCCAGCCCGCCCGCCTCTGGCTATGGTGCCATCTTGAAAAGCGCCGCGGCACACACACCTGGCCTGCCGGCTGCGTCTTTGGTCTGCCTCACCTTTTGTCAGCACCATGTTAATGAAGGCCCTGTCAGTGTCCACTGCTCGCACACCGGGGTGCCTTTTAATGAGTTTGCTATTTGATCACTATAGACACCCGGCATGAACCATGTTCCCTTTTTTTTTTTTTCCTTTTCTTTTTTTTTTTCAGATCCCTCATGGTTGCTTCTGCTTCAGTCTTGTATGCATGTTCACAAATTTTGTGTTTGTGTGTGTGTGTGTGTGTGTGTGTGTGGGGGGGGGGGGGGGGGGGGGGGGTTAAAGGGAAAGGAGACAAGGAGGTCAGCTGATTGGGACTAGTTTATAATAAAAGGGGAGGGTGGTTGTCTTTTAAAAGAAGGGGGGAAAAGAAAAGAAAATTATTATTTTTATTCCCCCCTCTCTCTATACCCAAGTGAGTCGTGGCTCTCTCTTTTCAGGGGTAGATGAAAGCAGCTGGGCGCAGGGCTTCCAACAAAAAGTGCCAAGCGATCACAAACAAACCTTCAGATGAATCACATCAAAGGCGCTGCCCCAATTGTTAGCCCTCTCATATCTGCGGAAAATTGGCTCATTAAGGGCAAAAAATGACATTGTTTACATTAGCCGGGGCCCTGATTAGTGCTAGCCATGTTTGTTGTGTTGCTCTGCTGTCCGCTTACCAACAGACCACTTCAGCCGCTCTGCACAATCGCTCCTTTGAAGGCTTTCTTTCTGTGGAAAAAAAAAAGGAGATAGAAAGAGTGAGGACAACAACAACAACAAAAAGAAATGGAAAAACAGAGTGGAAAAATACACCAACATACACACACAAACACATACAACTGCGTTTGTGAACCCACACAAATGGACATGATAGCTTTTTCTCTCTCTCTGCCTCTCTGCTCTCCTCTGCTTATTGGCTTTTCTCTCTTTAGGACTAATTAGGTTGCTTGTGGAAATAAAAGTGATAGGAGAGGACAGTTGGGCCAATGATGAGTCTGTTTGTGCTGTAATTGCACTGATAAAGAGGCTAGTGTTGTTGGCGGCAAAGAAAAGAAAAGAAAGAGCTTGACAATGAAACGCCCGGGGCTCTTCTTTGTGGCGACGGCTGCGTATCTGTGAAAAGAACACCTTTTGTGGAGCAAAGCTTTTGTAAACTGTGATGATTTCTAATCTGTGGAAAGTGCTATGTGTTTTAGACAGGCATGTGTGTGTTTGATCTCATAGATCTAAGGTGTAAGGGTCCTTATACCTTCTCATCTACTACTTGAACTTGTTTTTTCGCTCATCTGCCCTTTTAAAAAAAACAAAACAAAACAAAGCTAAACAAACAAAAAGCATCTAGACACTGTGGAATCATTCAGCGCTACAAAAGAGATGAAATTAGACTGTTTTAATTTCTAATCACCTCTGCACAGACCCTGTCTTGTTGCATGCTATGCCATGTTATATATGCACAGAGAAAGCTGGACTGTGTTTGTATATTCTTTTTTATGGCGTGCTTGAACAGATGCCAAGATTCATAAAAAAAACCACGGCTAAGACTTTGTATAAAGGTCATGGCCTATAATGCATTATGAACACACTCATAAGATATTATAATGGAATTATGGGGCTGGATATAAACTGAACTAGCATGCCCAGAAAGCTTAAATATGAAATGAGCGTTTCAACTGCTCCAATCCACTGCTGGCATGTTTTACAGAACCACAGTGTGGTTGTTAGGCTGTTATAAATTGTTAATAACAAGCTGAAATGAAGGCTGTCTGTATGTATGTTTAATATGCCAGGTATCTTAATACACAGGCTGACAGCAGCAGTGGCCTTGCTCAGCATTTATTGCAGCTATTACAAATCATAAGAAATGCAAAGAAACAGTAAGACTGGGAATGAAGACAAGATAAATACAGAATAATATTTATAGCCGCAGAGTTGAGAGTACCACAGCCACCTGACCGCTGCTATCTCAGTATCTAACAGGTAGGTTTGCTTGCTATTGTCATCCTTGAACGTGGCACCTGTTTGGTGTCTTTAGTCAGGCGCAGGATAGTTTGTTGGGCAAACAAAAACGAGTGACAAGCTCACTGCTGTGTATTTTCCACGGGTTTCTGTGATCTCTACAAACACTTTTCTCTTTCCATGAGAAGGTTTGCACACAAATTGTGAACTATGCTCCTCTTTTTTGTTTTTCTTTTTTTGGTTGAGTGTAACTAATCAAAGCAAGTGTCAGTGATCGTTACCATGGTAACATCAGTCTTAAGCTTTACTTAGCCTGGGGGTAAGTTGTCAATATTTATTTGGTGCTAAATTAAGACAGGTCTAGCCCTACAGGCCTGTCTAAAGTATCCTTGTGAAACCATCAAACCGTCCATTCTCTTCCACTTATCCAATTCAGGGTCACCAGGGGGATGGACTCTGGTATTTGACACTAGGTATTTGACACATGGAGGTAAAAAGCATTGGGAATGCTGAACGTATAAAACCTTGTGCCTATTATATTAGCTATTATGAGACCTTTCATCTCATTTTACTTGAGTAAATACAGATGCTGGAGTTTTAGTTTTTTTTTTACGACGCCCTCACATATTTGGCCCTTACACCCAAGGAGGAAGAGAACAACCAATAGTTGGAATGAGGTTCAAAGCTTTTTGTATTCCTGCTAAAAAAGCAACTTAATTGACACCTCAGTTCGAAGGTACGGACAGACAGTTCTCCAAGATGCTTGGAAGACACGGGTGATAAAGAAAAGAAAGACCTGCATGTGGTCTTTCTAGACCTAGCCAGTGCATTTGGGTCAGTGCTACATGAAGTACTGTGACTGCATATGATTTCTCAAGCGTTCCAGAGAGCATAGCTGCCTAAGCCTTGAGAGGATGTCACTGAGGAGGCAGATGAAAGGCAGAAACTGTGATACGTAACCATAGCCTTTATATTGTGCTATGCTCTCATGGATTTTAACATCTGGTCTTATTAATCAGTCGAATTCAGAACTTATGAAGAAAAAGGTAGAACAGGTCATCCAGTAATCAAAGGGTTGGCGTTTCAATCCCTGTATGGCTAAGCCTCCAGTCTGCATGCCTAAGAAGCTTTGGGATGCTGAACCCCAAGTTGGTCTTCTATGCATTTATATGAATGTGCGTGAATTTTAGATAGAAAGCAGTTAGGCGTAGAAAAAGTGCTTGTATAGGTGAATGTTGTAGAAAAGTACTATTTATCAATCAGGCTGTTTACTACTTTTGCCAATTTCTCCAAGCTTTTCCTCCTGTCTCTGTATCAGTTGCCCTCAAACAGTGATGAGGGACAAGTTTGTCCTATTTTTGATTGTCAGTAACATCAGGAGAATGCAAAATTTGTGGGAGAATAGTCACAATGTGTCTGAAGCATTTTTTTCCCAGCTGAAGTCGTACATGTGGATTTACTTCTTTGTATGTTGCCAGGTTCAAATTCATTCAGTCTTTCTTTTAACACAGACCATGAAACGTCTGCGTATTGTTTCCTATTAAAGTACTTATAATGTATCATACACAAAACATTCATAAAAAACTGTTATCATGGATGCACTCCCCCCACCCACAAAACAAAACATGATTTTCATGCGCAAGAATTCTGTGATCATCTCTATCGTTTGAGTCCGAGACTTTTTTGGCAAACTACTTCCAACAAGTTCCCGCAGTGACACGTTTGACCTATTAAAATTCAGGGGAGGACATTTCATTTATCTTAGCTTGGTCTGGCAGCAGTGAGAGAACAAGACCGTGCATGACAAAAAAAAGATGGAAAAAACTTTGGGAGTAAAACTTCAAGTTATGGGTGAGCAGGTCAAGCTGCACTGCTAACGACAGCCACCGACCCCGAGCTCGCCCTGCGTTACCCTTCACCTTCCTCTGCTCCCCAGCCCAACTCACCTTTGCCCTGGGAGAGAAATGGAGTCTGAGATAGAAGAGGAGGGAGGATTGAGGGAAGGATGGAGAAGAGATCCCCCTCAACATAATGATAACCGCAGAGATCTGGCCACCGTCCCCCACCGGCCCCTGGACACTCAGCCCCGCGGCCCCCAGGTCAGCTCAGCACATTATACTCGCTCTCTCCTCCTGAACTCTCTGACTCTACATTTACATACCCACCACTTTTTTTCCCTCTTACTTTTTCTCTTTTTTTTCTAGTTTGCTATATTTCACCTCCTTTTTTTTCACTACACCTCATTTTCTTTTCAGTTTCTCCCTGAACTCCTCCCTTTCTCCTCTTTGTCTTTTGCATTTCATCTGTGCAGACCATGCGCTGTGCGTGTATGTGTGTGAGTGTGTAATAATTACCATTTAGAATACTAGTAGATCTCTGAGGGAGGGAGCACAAGTTTGCCAACGCTCAGGCATGGTGGGAGCTGTTTGGTTTGTGTTTAGGTGCCCTTGGTGTGCTCTGCAGAGGAATCAGAATTTCCTTGACTTTTGACCGTTGTTCTCCCCAGGGGGGCGGCGGGTGGGATAAAAGGGCACAGACTGACTTCCATTTGCCGTTTAAAGACCCATATGGAAAATATAAATTGATAGCAGCAGGAAAGAGTGAAACCATTGGCATTCCAGGCATCCAGCATTTGAATTCATGAGGTTGTGTTATGTCTCTGCCCACTTCTCGATTGGAATATTTAAGAACGCGTCACACGGGGAAAGATGGATAGAGATGTCGGCAGTGCTTGCTTCTGTCATTGTTTTTTGTCCGAACCTCTTTCTGAATATTTACTCTGTTTCTTGGTAATATCTGATGCATAAACAGAATAAATGTTGACAGCTACGATGAGTTGATTTAGGATCAACAGAGTGCTTTCTATATTTACAAATTGCTGAAGCCTGGGGAAAAGCTTGTACATCCAAAATCTTGTTTGTTTTTATACATTTATTGGTGACATCCGGGAGATGTGCTCATCAAGACAAACTTACATAATGTTCATCATTAAGGAAACATAACTAGTGGAAATAAGTCGGCAGCAAACTATTTCCACAACAAGACATCTTGATCTTTTCTACAGTGTTTACTTGTTTTCAAAAAAGTGTAATCCTTCTAGTTTTTAACCCTTAACAACCTATGAATGACCTGCTCTCTGTTCATTTTTTACGAGCTGACGGTCTGGCGGCAGTGAGTGTTGACGTCAGCCTTTTTTTTGTTTTTTGTTTTTGTTTTCTAATCTGCATTGTTTTCATTTAAACTGATGTCAGCATTGTTAATTTGGAAAATCTAATGTAGTATATTAAACTGTTTGTGTCATTGTGCAGTCGTATAATGTTGTATTGGAAAACATAATGCTTTAAAGGGCTCAAAAAAGACCCAGTAACTAGTATGTTGTTTTCAAGCTTGGAGATGATCCAATGGAAACGAATGCTTTTTACTAATTCGTGTAACCCTGACCTTGTACCTTGAAACATTGCGTATATATATATGTATGTATGTATTTTTTTTATCTTTACCCATATGACTTGAGCTGAATTTGCCGAAGCTGCTATAAGTTTCAAAAATACCGGCAGCCACCAATGCTGCATATATCCTGTCTGTGCAGTTTGCAAAGTGCTGATGTTGTGTTCGTAGGATCTTGTATTTTTGTGCAATAAAAACAAAAGTAATGTCCATATCGCCGCTTAAAGACAAACAACAACAAGCTTAATGATAAAGAAAGAAAAAAGCATTGATATATTTTTTCTCTGTTCTATCTGCCTGTTTTGTAAATAATTCTTGAACTGTTATAATATAAGTAAAAAAATATAATTGTAATTTGATTACTGAATGTAGTATTTAGTTATTTAGGATTTAGTATAGCTAGTGTAGTTCAATTATTGTGTTACTAAAAATAGTAATGTGATCACAGTAACTCATTTTACCCAACACTTACAGTGGACAGTAAATTTAAAAAAAAAACCAGAATAATAATTGTAATAATTTGTCTGTCTAAAAAAAAATTGATGTATTATTTCATTTATAGGTTTTTCAGCTATTTCTTTTGCGAAAGAACTCAAGATTTTTAAATATTTTTTTCCACTTAGATGGCCACACTATGTCGAAATAACCCGTAACTAGTTGATAAAAAAAGCAACACTTCCATGCAACACATTTACGGATGCCATGAGGCAGTGTCATGTTGACACTGTAATAGATTTCGTGTCTTACATTGCTCCTCCTGCTTCACAGAACCACGCTTGACTAGCACAAGGTGGTGGCTGAATGGAGTAAGGATTGGTAGATGGATGAGCAGAGTGTAGTATATACTGTGTGTGTGTTTGTGCTAAGCAGGGGTCGTAGACTGACTGTTTGGCTTACTGGAGGAAGAAGTTCTGTGTGGTTCGTGGGACCACAGACCAACTGACCTTGTGGATCATAACTGCCACCAGGGGTCACAGCCAGCCAGCTAGAGAGAGAGAGCGAACAAAGCTTGATGATGCCCCATTTTCTCCATCTCACCCTCCTTATGTCACTGCTATCAGTTTAAATGGAGCATTATGCAAAATGAAGATGATTTTGGCTTCAGGGGGTGTGATGGGGAGAATTGCGGGTTAATGTAGGGGAGAAAAGAAAAAAAGATGGGGATTTTGTAAGGTGGGGAAAAAAGGGTGGAAGCAATAGTATGAGGTTCTGGGGTTTGGTGGGAGGTGCTGGTGGGGGATAAGGGGTATAAGAGGGTTAATATAAGTGACAAGTGAGTGTTTCATTCTATCTAAACCACCCTCCTAGACAGGTAACTCACTTAGAGAATTTGCTGAATGAGGCAGTCAGGCTATTGGGAAAGATCGTCACTCCAGTGTCTGTCTCAATATCTGCCAGAGGCGACACAGGACCCCGGGGTCCAGCCTTCCCATATAAAAGCCCACCTGAGAGCCAGCACAATAAAGGCCACTCAGCCAGATGCAATATACCACAAAGAGAATTTCCTGAAAAACTTGATTTAAGCTGGAAAGAAATTGAAAGTTATTTGCAAATAGTGATTTCCTAAAATCATATACCCCAGGTTGACTTAGGAGAGTCATTCATATAAGATTGACTGTTATCTACAAACTAAATGGATTTAGTTTCACCTGACTCAAAAGAAAAAGTTATTGGAAAACACTTAGCTGGGTCTCTCGTCTCTTCCTGTGCACTGTTGAGGGAGACTGCAGCGCAGCATATACCCTCAGAGGACTTTCCATTTCCATTGCATACACTGTTTTGAAAGGGACCAAATCTCAGACTTCCCTTTAAGTTTATTCTACCTGCCATGAGTCCAAAATGCGATTACCTAAAATTGTTGTAATTGTATCTCGGTCATGTGTTCAGCAACAGTGAATTCCCGACTTCTTTAATATTGACCGTGTGTCTCTGTTGATTGTGTGAAATGTATGCAGCTGAGCTATTTTGTCAAATGCAGCAGTAAAGTAATTAGTCTGACTCGTTGTAAACAATACATTTTTTATATGGAGCTTATATTAATACTTCAAAGACATGTATTTTATATTGCATTTGTTTTTGCTTTAAATATGGAGGAGATGTAAAAATGAATTACAGGTGAAAAACAGTTTACAAGAAAGTTTTTTTGTTGAAAGTTTTTTAGTTGATTATTGATTTCTTTCTTTCTTTTTTTTCTTTTCTTTTTTTTTTTTTTTAATTCACTTGTAAACTTCTCCCAAGCTCTTTATAACACAACAATATATAATATCTTGCAGTATCTACATAAGATATTTGACTGCCCTTGTCATGTAAAGACACAGGAAAAGTGCAGTCCTCTGTTTAAAAGTAATTTGAACTTCCTGTCGATGTGCTGATGAGGCTGCACCCCTGGGGTGTGTTAAATAGTTTCTGTGTATCACTATTACAGAGGTTAACAATTATTTTCTCCCTTGAAATGAGGGGCATTGACCCTAATATGAGGCCACTTAACATCCATAATAAGATGATAATTGGCCAATGATGATGGCCTTGCCCCTCCCCCACCACCATTGCCGTCAGTTAATTGTAATAGATTACCTGTGTATTAGTTACATTCATCATTTCCAAAATAAAGCACGGGGAGACGTGTGTGCTTTGTACACTGGGATCTGTATTTGACTGATTATCAGTGGGGGCAGGGTGACTGAGACTTGAGATAATAATACTTCAAATCATTTCCTCCTTCTCCATC
This sequence comes from Rhamphochromis sp. 'chilingali', assembly GCF_963969265.1. Taxonomy (NCBI): domain Eukaryota; kingdom Metazoa; phylum Chordata; class Actinopteri; order Cichliformes; family Cichlidae; genus Rhamphochromis; species Rhamphochromis sp. 'chilingali'. The sequence continues at coordinate 28,381,287 of NC_137938.1, read as the reverse complement.
CTGATATTTTCTTTTTACGCTCAATGCCCCACTTCCTCACATGCGCGGTTCACTGATGACTGTCGTAATTGCGTGTTCACGGGCTCGATTTCCCCCGAGGGGTTCCCCAAATTAAAAGAAGTCATCCCACTCTTCCCTCATCTCCCTTTTCTCTAGCACCCTGTTTTACGCACACATAAACACGTACACAGACGTACACACACAATCACGCACACACTTTATCTCTCCCCCTTCTTGTTCTCTCTTACAATCCTGCTCCAGGGATGCCATGCTTATTTGAATGGAACTTTCTTGTCTTTTTTCTTCTTCCTTTTCAAGCCACGTGTCACTAATGAATAAATAAAACACACACAAGCAGTGGATTGACTTTCATGCATGGGTGCACTGGCTTTGATGAGACACCCCCCCCTTCTCCAATCCTTAGACAAGCTGCTGAGGACAGTCACTCTCTGCTCTGTTAGGCTGCTGTTAAACATTTGTTCTGTACTCAGATGATTCACATTTTCAAGTTTGCACGTCCTCTCCACCTAAGATCAAATAACTGTAAAGACAAAGAAATTCAAATTTTCATTTCGTGTTTAACGGGGCACTTAGGATAATCCCATCTATTAATCTGGTGCTCTAGACTGGTACTCTAGATGCTCTGGATTTGCAGCAATCCAGAGCATGCAGAATTCTGTGCTGCACGCGTGGTGATTATTGCAAAGACTATAAAAACTGCAGCAGCAGATGCTGTGGTTTGCTTTAGGATAAAGTGAGAGTGAGCACTGGCAGTGATAGCTACCAGAGATCAAAGCCTGCAGAAACCAAAAGCAAATTCAAGGACAAGGTCAATCTTGTGCCACGGTTTAGTTGTGAAGTGATGACAGGGAGTCGCACGCACCAAAACAGATTCAAAGAGCTTAAGAACAGATTTCTGCTTTACACCTGGATAATGATTGAAAATAACTTTGATGCTTTTTATGCATGACGTAGAATGTCATTTTGTAAAGGAGCTGCTTGTTTATTCTTAGTTTTTGTTGTGAAAGTGTTTTGCATTGAACAAAAAGTAACTGTCTATGGAGAGTAGCCTTTGCTAGTATTTGGAAACCAATGCCAGGGGTTTGTGCCCTCTTAACTGCCAAGGGCCTGGCGTGCTGAGCAGGGCAGAGGGATCCTGGCACTAATTAGCTTGTAATGGCATCATAAATTATGGACAAATCAAGGCGGTGCATCAGACAGACGCTTTAATGAAAAGTTGTAATGGGTCACCCATGGAGGCCTAAGGGCTGAGGTCCTCTCGCCTGCCAGGGTTATCCATCACATCACAGCTAGCAACAGGATTGGATCCACAGACCGATTCAGAGACTGCATGTGTTGTCTGGAGGCTAAAGTTTTCATTCTCTGTTTTTCTTTCTTTTCTCCAGCGTTACCTGTTTGATTGCTGTGTCACATTTAAGTTTGTCACCCGTGCTGAGCTGATATTGGATATCCAAGCGAAGCAATCTTCTCCCCATTCAGCATTGTGACATCACCTTGCGTCATATTTAAATCCATGTATGCACATAGAGCTTCTCACACATGTCCACACACCACACATGCATGACTTGTGATGATTGTTCCTACACAGAGGGGACCTATCTTTCAGAATGAAATCTTTGAGGAATTGAACATCAATTTCTGAAACGAGTGGTCAAATAAAACAGTTTTGGGACTTATTGATGTTTCTTTTGTCCCTCTGTGCAAAATGCAATAGGGTTCTGGCCATGGCTGCCAGATGAGCGTCTGAGAATCATTAGCAAAGCTGATTTGATTTACGTCCTGTGTAGATGGGGCCATCCAAATGATCTGCTTCACCATTGCCATCATCAATCACCGCCAACCAGAGGGCACAGCCAACACGCATGGGAAAGAGAGCGGGTTGGCACACCAAAGCACCCACAGGGCTGTGAGCATGTGTGGGCACATGTGTACAGACTATACAAATGTACATTTTGTAAATGTTTGTGTGTGATTGTTCCCATGTGTATTTGAGTAGATTTTTGTGTGTGTGTGTGTTTGCTCGTGTGTTTGCTCGTGTGTTTGTATAGGGAGGCGGTGGAGGGTTTGTGTGTGTGTGCATGCATGTATGATTGAGACTGAATATGTGAATATTACTAACATTTAATGGTAAATTTATGTTACTTTGTAATAGCAGCTTTTTTCCAAGAAAGTAAAATCTTGTTGGTTGGTCTGTGATACTTTCATCTCAGACCTTTTGGACTTGAATAAGATGTGGCCTACTTCATATAGTGACTCATATAAGGCTTATGTGATTTACTCATGAAAGTGGCCACTTTCTCATTGCTTTCATATATTGTTTCAGTAAGTATCCAAAACATACAAGTTTCATTTATATAATTTTTCAAGGGATCTTATATCTGTTTTCACTCTTGTATGCTTTTCATACAAGTTTCACACAAGACAGATACAAACTTTATAAGATTTATATATATCTTTTCCATATGGGTAACTAACTCTCTGATAGAGAATGAATATTGGCGCGATTATGACGATGTCTATGCAATAACATACAATAGCTGTTGCTGATTGTGGCTTATGATTTTAAAAATAATAAGGGAATAATAAACATAAACCTGACTACATATAAGGATTTTGTGTATCTGCAATAAATAAGCAGGACTGTACTGAACATAAGCCCTATTGGTGGGTCATTTATTACAACCCCCCCAAGACTGCCAAGAGTTGGTACTGCTTCACGTACTGACATTTCTGCATAACAAATCATCTATCCAACCCTAACAAAGTAAATACAACTAGCCAATCAGATAAGGGATAGGTTTGTCTTTTTAAAGGAGCAAGCCATAAAGCCATCATTAGGGCTGGGCGATATGGCCTAAAATCCATATCACAGTATAATTTGAAGCATGTGCGATAACGATATATATATATAGCGATATATTATTTTCTTCTGTATAACGTATTTTACACACCATAAGGTGTGTAAAATCTTATGGTTAAAACTTAAAATCCTTTAATTTTCTCAAAAATCGACAGTGCTTTATGTATGAATTCTGGTTGTGCTTACTGACCTCAAACCGATTTTATGTAGTACACAGCTCGCAGAAATCTGTCAAAAATGTTTTGAAACGACTTTGGTAAGCTATGAAGGCGCACTGCTTGATGGATTGTCGGAGCATTACGGCTGCCGTAGTCAGGAGCCTTGCAGAGTAATCTGGGTCCAAAACTCCGTCTTCTTCAGGTCCCAACGTCAAACGAACACTGCGGCATCACTGAGAGTTAAAAACTGTCTAAATTCTTTCATCTTTAATAAAATGATAAGCGTTGCTGCTTTACCAGGTGTAACAATTAAGTTTAACATCCAGACATCCATGAAAACAGAATTTAATAAAACAGAATTTATTAAATTGAACAGAGTTAGAAGTTAGCAGGAAGTTAGCTCGCTAGTTTCCACCTAAACATGATATGCCATGTTCTGACTGAGAGATTTCTGAAAAAATGAAAACGTACAGCTCTGCTACCACTTCCAACATAAATGAAGACAGAAAACGCAACAGCAGTGACTTTTGTAGGGTTACTGAAGTCGGAGTAGCTGGTATATAATGATGTCCTACGTGATCGCTAGCAAAACATCTACGTTAGCATAACATTAGCACAGTGAAGCTGAAGGATGAATGCTAATTTTTTTCCACTCGATAAAAGTTAGCATGAGGGTTCCTGGTGGTTAGGGACAAATGCAATTGCATGGCACAATGCTATAAACGGACCAAACTTCAGTTAGGAGAACAACTGAGATAATCCATCCACAATATGAGGTTAGTCATTAATATACTGCAACAAGATGGGAATAGAGCAGCTGCAAGAGAATTCAGCATTAATGAATCAATGGTAGTGAAGTGGAGGAAGCACAGTTTTTGGCTTTCCCCATATTCCAAAAGTGCTTCGTCTCTTTGCTATTACTGTCGCCCGGCATAATTTGCAGATGATGTTGTTTGCAGCCACTGCAATGCTTTCGACCAAAACAGGCGCAACTCGATGACACCATCAACATGTGCTATTGTGGTAGAGCGGTATAGTCACAATCTCTACCGTTGGCCATATTTATCGTTTAATTTATCGTTTCTACCATATACCGTTTATACCCCCCACCCCTAGCCATCATCTTCAGTGTCCTGTCATGTCATCTTTTCGTAGTATTGACAGAATACTTGACAGAGTACACCAGCACAGTAGCTGTTCGTTGTGTAGGAATGCCAAAAATCTGGCTATTTCAAGCGAAATAACATCTCATTGTACTCAACCAAAATAAAAAAGCCCTCAAAGGGTTTTGTAGACACTGAATACTAGTTCGTCACTCTCCACTTTTAAAATAAGAAACTGAATGTTAACATAACCAGAGAGGAAATTTGTATAAGTGGGACAAGGGCATCTCAGCTCAGTGTAAAGATAAAGTCCACTTTTAATTCTGAATATAATTGTAATTAATATAAAACTACTGGGACTTACTAAAGGAGGGTTGGGGGTTGGTACTTGTATAGCACGTCTAGCATTTACCAAATCTATTTAGAATTCTGTCCAGTGAGTAAAATTATTTTCTAACCTGAGCACTTCTTACCTAAGGCAACTGAGCTGGTAAAATTCCCATGCTGCTCATGATATCCTGAAATCTCAGTTAAATTTTGTGCAGCTGCTAGATTAATCAAGACATTCTTATCAAACTTTCCCCTCAAAGTGCTCACCTCCCCCCCTTTGCTTTCAGTGTCTCTGTATATGTGTGTTTGTTTGTTTGCATGTGTATGAATTTATGTCTGTCTGACAAACTGAGTGAAGTAGTGGGTTAGTGAGAATAGGGTGCATTTCCATTTGAGGGCTCATGATTGACGGCCAACTCCAGCTTCCCTGGGAGTATGTTGTTGCTGGCAAGAATCCATGGTGCCTTGTTCACTTACAGAGAGCTGGCACAGGTTCCACTGCACAGTGGTGCACAATTCACATGCCATCGCACTGTTGCATCAGCAATAATCTCTCAAAGCCAACGGAGACAGGGAAATGGATCAACATTTAGTTAATCGAAGTGCTTTTATCCAAGCCTCCTCCCATCGTAACCACCTCCACGCTTAAACAGCATGGCGCTTGTATTATTGGAACATGCATGCTGAAATATCTCTCTGTGATATGCAAATGAAACACTAATCCTTTAGATTGTAGGTCTATTTGCACTTTTATAGCATTCAGAATCCAGCGATTCCATTGGATTCAGGTTAAAGAAATATCAAATTAGATATGCAGTATCAAGTCCTGGATTTATTACTCAAATGTAGGACTATTTGTTTTGTTGTTTCTAATTCACTGGAGCAATAGTAATGAGCTTCACTCAATACTTTAAAATTAGTATAGCACATGCACATACCATGGATATTAGAGACATGAATATTACACATTAGGGAGAGAAGGGTTGTCTGTGCATGTGTGCGTGTCTGTGCATGCACAGGGTGAAGGCCAAATTAGCCAGGTTGTATAAGCAATTATTGGGGCACACTCTGTACCTAAGCGCCCTAATAGGTATGTAAAGAAGGCATTATTCAATTAGAGTGGTGGTTTGCTGTAGTGAGGAGCAGAGCAGTGGTGACAGCGCCGGTGTCTTCTCCTTATGAAACAACCTATTTAAGCTAAATCAACTCCCACTTAAGAGCTACGGTAATAAGCGTGTGGCGACGCTCGCCGGCCCGCGGGGGCCCATCCGTCATGCTGTAATACGGAATCAGAATGAGTGATAACACCTAGTGCCGCTACAGCGCCTTAGCTGCTGCCGCAGGAACGGCTCTCAAACACACATAAGATAACATACACACCTGCACTGACACACTCATACACATATTGCTAGAAGCAGCAATACTGCTGGATGGCTTTGCTCATTTCCTTCTCCCACCCACCTCCTGTTCCTCCAACTTGCATATGTGGAAAGAAATTGTGTTTCTATGGATTTGCAAGTATGAGTTTCTTTTTTTTTTCTTTTTTTTTTTGGTGGTGGGGGGAGTTTTTGGTGTTGTCCAATGTGAGCACACTTTATCTACATGTGTGTCAGTTGCTCCCTTAAAATTAATTAATTAATTATGTATTAAAATATTCTAATAATATGCTAACTGTTTAATATGTTTGCGTTATCAGGTGGTTTTTAAAGGCGTCACACTGCTTTTACGTACTTCACAGTCCTCAGAATTTCAATTTACAATAATAGATTAGAGTCAAAAAGCAACAAAAACAAAATTTTAAATTTTGACCTCAAACATTTAATGAACTCCTAACTGCTTTTAAAAGATTGTTTATTTTTTTGTTGTTGTTATTTTTTTGTTTGTTTGTTTTGGTTATTATTTGCTGTTTCCAAAAAGCTGAGGTACTTATTATAGAATAAGATGATTTCAAAATAATTTAAAGGCAGTACTTTCTTGAAAGGAGCACGGAGATGGATCTTTTTTTTTATTTGTTTCTTGAAAAACACATATGTATTATCCCAGCAACTTCCCAGTGTGTTGCATCACCATGTTTGGAAAGTGAGGGTTTAGTTTACTCTAATTTTCAAAGCCAATTTTTTTTCCATTCTTGCTTGATGCTAAACAGTGTCCTCCTTTGTGTGTACTCTCTTTTAGTATGCTTCAGATGTTTTCAATAGCTGACAGGAGTGCAGGCAGATCAGTTTGGTGCCCAGGCTCTTTAACTACAAAACCTTGCTTTTAAAAAACATGAAAAATGTGGTCTGTCATTGTCTCGCTGAAACAAGCAAATATTTCCCTGATAACGACACTCTCTGCATTTCAGCATATGATTCTTCAAATCTAGTAGATATCATTCAAAATTATTGGGGTCTCCACAGATGTACAAATTACCCATGACATGTCCCTCATCACGTACAGGTATGTGAAAGTTTTCACAAGACTTTTTGCATTCCTGTGAAAAACGAAGTACTGTACACTCTTATTGCTTTCATAAGAATTAAGAGGTTAAGTAGTAGCCAAATGCACTTGATGACTGATCATCATCATCAAATGTGCCCTCCTCTATAAAAGCAGATGTTTTGGTAGCTTGCTACTCCCTAGCATTTAGGTAGTAGTTAACACCATACTACAATCTTCCCAGGAATGGTTATCCAAGCAAATTCACTCCAAGGACAGACCATAATGTTCAGAGAAATTGCAAAATACCCACAAGCTACATGTCAGACTCTACAGACTTTAGTTTGCATGGTAAATGTTAAAGCTCCTGAGAAAATGTGGTTTGTTTAGAAGGTTTGCCAGGAGAAAGCTTCTTGTCTCTAAAGAGGATTTGTTTGGAAAGTTGCATCAGAAGAAACCACAAGAACTCTGGAAAAATGTCCTTTGGGCAGCTGACAGCACATCGCCACCTTGGCAAAAACCAAATGGCAAATCAGCACAAATGCCTCATACTAAGCATGTCAAGCACAGTGATGTTGGTGGGGTTGGGTCATGCAATAGGACAGTGATTCCAACCAGACCAGGAAATCTACAACAAAATGACTGAAAAAGAAAAGTTTCAAGGTGTTGCAATGGCACAGTCAAGGTTCAGACATCAACCGAATGAAATGCTGTGGTGCAAATATCAATGAAGTGAAGTAACGTTGGAAAGAGGAGAGTTTGTATTTTTTATCCAGCACTGACTCAAGACCCAATATTAGTTTCCATTCAATATTAGTTTTCAGCCAAAAAATCTTTGTAATTTTATGTTGATGAATTTATTTCTGAAATATTTAAACGACAGACATTCTTTCACAGAGCCAAGAAACCTTGACTCTCTTTACTTTTGAAAGACTCTGCTTCTCTGGGATGTTTTTTGTGTTCATAATCATGTTACTAATAAAATTAACTAGTTTTGAGACCTTCTGTCACGTCTTTCTTTTACCATTATCAAACTTTGGCAGTCTTTTGTTAAACCAGCGCCAACCTTCTTGAAATGTATTTGTTTCATAAAACTTTTATTTATTTATTTTTATATATACAGCGAATTACATACCAAATGAATTAGTTTTAAAGCTTTAAGTGTAGTAGTTTTGTTTTGATTGTTATTTGCAAATCATTACATTGTATTTTTATTAACTTTTGGCATAGAGTCCCAAATAGGGCTGTTCGACAGGTTGATGATATCAGGGATTGATGATGTTTGGAGTAATTCGAATTTCCAATCAAGGTGATATTTAGCTTGTTTTACCATTAATGCATCATAATTATTGATAAATTCATAGTAAAATCAATCTGTGTTGCAGGTTACATGACAAAGCACTCCGGCATATTTAAAAAGCAAGGCACTCATCCAACACAAGAGGCACTTGGATCAGGAAACAGAGTTGCTACGTCATCACTTTGCCCTTTATCTACTATATTTAAGCACGCAGGTTATTTTGCACAAGTTAGTTTGCACTAATTAGTGGGTATGCACTCCACACAATGGTATACAAGATGCCAGCAGCACAGGAGAATAAAGGCCAGGGATGGAGATAGTTGGCTCCATTCACCAGTAGGAATGGATAGTTCAGTTTCTTGGAATTTTTTAATCTGCTTGCCTATCGATCTTGCTTATTGATTCCACTTTCACTTGTGCTACAATCAGCTTATTTCAGTTTGTGTCCTAAACGAGGAAAAGAGTGGCACAGTCATAGATGTGGACCTTACTTTTATTTTTATTGCACAAAAGATTGAAGATGGGATGGTAAAGTGAAAGCTGCATCCAGAACAAAAACAACCACATTATGCTGCTAACACAATTTTGACTCTTTGCAAGCACCTGCACAGACAGCATGCTAGCACTAAGCTAGCCAAGAACCCAAAGTGATGTTACAGCTGAGTGAATGCTGACCAAAGCCCAGCAGCCTGACCCTGGACTTCAAGAGGTTACAAACAGATGAGCAGCCATATGTGTGTCCCCATTAGAATAGGGATTATTCTTGTGTGTGGGACTGTAGCCTATGTTTTATATTGCTAAATGGGTTTTAGGTAATTTTATAGAGAAACACAAAAGTAATGTTGGGAGAATTGTAATAAATGACTTTCTCCTGATAGCAATTGAGTAATGTACTGCATTACTTTTAAGAAAAGTGTTCTGTGTAATACATAAACGTCTTTTTGAGTAACAACCCAAACACTGATCACAACAAAGAGTGCAAATAATAACATTTGACTACAGAGCATGCATTTTATTTACGTGAATGTAAGGTCTTTGATGTGATGCTTAGAGATTGACTGACTGAGAGTGACTTTCAAAGCGGAGCCGAAGGGAACCCAATGAGAATCGTTGAGTACTCAACTAATATCGATAATTGAATAAGAAAATTCTTATTCTCCCCCCCCCCCCCCCCCATTCACCAGTAAGATTCTGGTCAATCCTATGAAATGTTTGTAAAAGTTAGTGTAAAATAGTCACTCTAGGGCCAATGGGGATGGTGATCTTCAGCTGTCCAACAACTTTAAAAAAGAGAACCGAGGTTGTATTTGCTGAACTATCTGGAAAACTGAAACTCCATTACCCTGTAGGTGTATTAACTGTAGTAACATACTCACATTTGCATATTGTTCTAATGTAATAGGAGAGTTTATGCTGTGGGCACTATCCCTTCACTGAGCTTTGATCCTGACCCCCCCCCAAAAAAACAAAAAAAAAAAAACAGTTTAAACTCTATAAAACAGTACAACTGAGTTTACTATGTTGAATGTGCTTAGAGACAAAACTCTGAATTTCCTTTAGAGAGTCTTGAAGCAGTAGTTATTAAGTCAGTTACACAATGTAAAATGTTGTTGTACTATTTGGCTCATTAGATTTGCAGGGAACAGTAAAGTAAGAAGCAACTCTGGAGCTGGCAGAAACGGGAAGGAAAAGCCACCCATTGGTGTAAACAAAGTCAACCTTAAAAGTCCATAAAGTTGGGAAGATGATCAACTTTGACAGCACTGCCTTAAGAAAAGCCACATATGCACTGCCCACATCACAGACCCACTGGTGTTACACATGAAGCTGTTTATTTTTTTTTCAATAAACACTTGCATGGCTGTAAATGATGCCCTGGGGGTAAAACATTGTGCCATATGTGACCCATTGCTGGTTAATGTTATGTTCTTTATAAAAGAATGTATCAAATTCTTAAAGCGTTCTAATCAATCATAAATCAACCCTATGTAGTGGATGCTCTGCCTTAGACTTTCATCCTATCAGTGGGACTGCATTATTTAAGGTTTCTACTATACATGTTCTTCTACTCACCACCAGCCTGTGTGCAGATAAAACTTATTACCAAGAAACACCAAAACAAATGCAAACAAACAGAAAAACGGGTACTTTCTAGAGTTTAATTATGGATAGTTGAATGTACAGATGAAAACAACAACAGATCATCTACAGTGATGAAAACAGAGGAGGGGAAAACACAGTCAATAAGCGGCATGCTTGAAACATTTGAGAAGCCTGATTTCATGGGCATCCTTCGTTCTTTTTTTTTTATCTCTTGTTTGTTTTTCTGCTGCATTCATCCCCCATCTCTCTCTCTCTTTCTCTAGCTGACTCTTTCCTAGCTCTCTCTATCTCCATGGCTCATCAGTGTGGTTGTTCATCGGTAATGACTCCCACTGTGGCAGGGCCCCTTTAAGGTTGAGGTCCCCCTTCCCACCCCTCCATCCTTCCCCCTCCTTCAGTCCCATCTGCCATGCATTATTCATGGCTTCACAATCAAATGAGGGAACAACGGTTGGTAGCAGGAGACATGGTGCATGGCTCTTCCTCCCCAAAAGTCCCCCGAGGTGCCCCAGTCTGGTACCCACCATCACCCACTCCCCTTAACCCCCACCCCAGCTCAGCCCAGCACTTCATACTCACCCCTCCCGACACAGTGAGTGACTTTTGTTATTTTTTTTTCCTCTTTTTTTTTCCTCTTTTTTTTTTTTTTTGCAATGGTGTGGGGGTCCAGACACATTGACTCCATCCTACTCTTCCCTGGGGTTGTTGGCAGTCACGCTGGTCACTGGTGACCTCCGTTGCCCTTTGGGGTACTCATCACTTCCTCTTCCTCTCCACAGGGATGCACACAAAGTGTCTGGCACCTTTTTAGTAAAGGGCTAAGGATGGTTGGGTTGTTGGGTTGTCATAGGTCTTTCTTCATTTCTTCTTCTTTCTTCTACAGTAAAAACTATACAACTGACAAGCTGTTAAACTAAAGATGTTAGATTGTACGAACTGCTGTTGCTGTCATTGCCCATCCCCCCCTCCACTGTGCTCTTTCTCTCTCAGAGCTTTGTGACAACAGGCATCCACTCATCTCATTTACTAAGATATCATCGTCTAGATAACTCTTCTAACTTCAATTCATCATAATATGCAATTATGTTATCTTTCCGAAACCTGACGGCCTATTTTAAAAATCGAAACAATGAGCATGCGAGGCAAACTTACAGGAGAATGGGGTATACAATTATTGACTTACTGCTTTCACAGGAATTAAGAGAGTGAGTAGCAGTCAGGTGCTGCTAATCAAATACTCTTGATTAACTGATCATCAACAGATGTGACAAACCTCTGTAAAAGCAGATGTTTTGGGAGTTTGCTGGTTTGGAGCATTCAGGTGTATGTTAAGAAAATCCCACAATGTGCCCAGGAGTGGAAGATCCCAATAAACTCACCCCAAGCTCAGATAATCCAATGCTGAGAGGAAGGAAGAAAAAAACAAAAAACGAATAAAAACCACAAAACTTCAGGAACAGCGTGCTATCAGATTAAAAGTGGGAATGTTTGGCCATATTGTGCAGTGCTATGTTTCCAAGCATATCAAGCCCAGCTGTGGAGGGTTGATGAGTTGGGCTTGTTTTACAGCAGTCACCAAGTGGACCGTGAACTCATCTGAACTTTTAAGTATTCTGGAGTCAAATATGGGGCAGTTTTAAGGTCCAGCCACAGTGTTTCAGAGAGCTGTGAAGAGCAAACGTCAGTGAACGAAAACAAAGTTGTTGCCATTTCTCTGGAATGATGTGAGAGACTCATAGAATTATAGATAAAATAATTAATTCAAGTTACTGCTGCTAAAGGTGGCTTTCCAGGCTGTTGAATTACAGGGTGTACTTAGTTTTTCACAGGAAACACAAAATGTAGGAAAACATTTATTTTTCACAAGACTTTAAATCTCTTCTGATCCTCTTAGATTAATAAATGATAAATAAAATTCATGTGTAGCACACACTCATAATGTACCCAATCATTGTGTGGACAGGATAAGGTACAGGACAACAACCAAAGTATCTCTGCCTGGTGGTGGTGGGGTGATGGTGATGATAATGATCACATCTGTACCCAAACATGTGGCTGCTGACTACTGATAAACAAGAGCTGGATCTGGAGGTGAAATTTGTTAATTAATTAATTACATTAATGCTCCAAATATTAATTTGGAAAGTAGAAACGTCCTCTTTTGTTCGAATGTATCAATGCACTCATAGAATAAAAGGATGGGAATTATGAACGAGAATCAGACAGAAGTTTAATTGGTTATTTAATTGTATCGTGTTTCCCATAAATACAAATGGACACACGTATAAATTGTCACTCTTTTTGAAACATAACTCATCTCTCTCTTTTAAATGCTTGCACGGTGCACTTTTTACATTTGAGGACTGTCTTTGAAGTTGATCAGTATATTAAATGATTAGCTGGTGCAGAACTTGCATCAGCGTTTCCCACCATTCATTCTTGTACCCAGTGTGTGGGGGTCAGTGAGAACCGCTACGATTAGAGTTCTAGCAAGACAGACAAAAAAGGAGAAAATTCCTTCAGTGTGATGCCTGTAGAACAGTTGAATGAAGAGGAAGATTACAGATTAACATATTAAATGCCAAGATAGGCCCACCTGGTGTGTGACAGATCTTTCGCACAGCGCAGCCAGTGGAAATGGAAATGTATCATAACTAGGTCTCTTGTGAGTAATTTTATTCTGATCACTCCTGGTCTTCTCCTTTGCTGCTTTTTTTTTTCATTAGAGGCTTTATGTGTGAAGGATTAAGTCCTGTAATCATGTTGCTAATTGAAATCGGGGGCTGTGATATTGTAAATTTCTTAAAGCCGCACAGTCTCTCGCCTGACTCTGGGTCTGAGTTCTCCCGCTTCTTTCGCTCCAATTCAGAATAAACTAAAACATAGCAGCCAGTCCTCTGCTTCTCCTAGCCAACCCATAAATATGCCATTATGGTACTCTTATTATCCTCATTATTGGCATGGCTGGAGTGGCGCCTGCGTCTATCACGGCCCTTTAATGTGGGTCTAATAGTTCTGACCTGTGCGGGACACAGGTGGTCTCCAGAACAGCCTTGATTGGGTCCATTTATTAAGCCGCTCTGGCGCCAGAAACGGTCCAGTTAGTCATTTGCGTGCGGGGCAGGTTCCATTCTCAAAACTGCTGATCGGTTAGAGGCGACCTCCCCCCCTCCACAACATCTCGCCCTATAGCCTCAGCTTTGTTCTTTCCTAATGGCTCAATTAAATTGGTTAATTTGGAATGGAGACCCTCTTCAAATCTGTGATTATCACCTAGCCCCCTTCCATGCAACATAACCAAAGCGTGTGCACGCACACACACACACACACATTCTGCTGTTGCTTCAGTGCCCCCCCACCCCGCCCCAACTGCAAGCCCACACATTTATTATTCATTGCAATCAAATAAGTGAGGTGGTTGAAGAAAGTTGCTTTTCTCTCTCTCTCTCTCTCTCTCTCTCTCTCTCTCTCTCTCTCTCTCTCTCTCTCTCTCTCACTTTCTTTCTTACCTCTCTCTCATTCTCTCTACCTCCATCCCCTCCCTGCACCTCCTCTCCACTCGTCACCTCTCCTCTCCCAGGAAAGAATTGCTTTTATTGCGACAAACACTCTGTGGAGCCCTCGGCTTTCGGCAGTCCCAGCCAGTCATTGATGCAGGCAGTCAGGAAAGCAGGCAGCCAAGCAGCCAGGCAGCCCTCCCCGTCAGGAAAATGAGCAATTCTCTCATTGTAATAATGCGCCTCTGTCATCTTCCCATTATCGGCATGATAAAAGATGAAATATTCAGGGAGGCTGGCCTCCTAACCTGATCTGGGCGCGATATTGGGCCTGTGGAAAATGAGTTTTATCAGCTTTAATATACTCCTTGGCAGACTGACCCTTGAAATTAAACATTATTACAGAGCGGATATTTAAAAAACCGAGGCCACAAATTACATCAAAATGAAAATATTAAGGAACATTACGAATATATCAAGTGGCGCTTCTCTCCCTCTCTTCTCACACTTGCACACCGGCTCTCCTTATACTGACACCCCCTTTCTCATCCAGCCTCACCCGCCCCACCATTTCACCACCACCACTGCCACCCCCATCCTCGATGAGCGTGGTTGGGGATACGGCAGACGACGTTGTAAGTGTCACTGTTGTTGTGCGTGTGTGTGTCTGCAGTGGGCTGGCAGAGAAATAATAACAATGCTGCCTGTCCCACCAGCTTCATACGTCTGCATAAACTAATTAGACCTAGACGCTCTCATCACCTGCTTTATTGAGAATGGAGGCAGAACACTGGCACGAAGTGTGGGACTTGAGTTGCAGAGTGTGTTCCTATACTTGTGTGTTTGCATGTTCTAGAGGGAGTGTGCAATGAAATTAGTGTTCAATGTGCATTTAAGATGGGGAATTGAAAGTGTGTGAGCCTCTTTTACAGTCGCGGTGGGACTTTATGTGGCAGTTACAAATTTGCCAAGTAAATAATTCTTCCTCCTCAAAACACTCCAGGTTTTTCGACTGCTCAGGTATTAGCTTTCTTTGGACTGACTCCTGTACAGCGATGCTCATGGAAAATAATGGAAATACCAGCAGGAAGTGAGTTTCTCTAATCAGTTTAAAAGTAAAAATCCCCCAAATCTATCTGTCCCCCAAAATGGAGAGAAAGTGATGTTGGTTCTGTGAAGTGTGTGGTGATTTGTCACTTTGTGATGGGGGGATATGAGAAATGCAATAAAAGGCGGAGGAGAGATGTGATTTGAATAGATTTCAGAGGAAGTCGGTCCTTGGGGGAGTTGGATGAGTAAGCAGTGTCCCCGAGGACCGAATTAAAACTTTACTTTTGGTCACGGCGCCCCCCTCCTCAAAGTGCTCCCTTTCTTATCGCCCGCATGTGCGAATGTGTGTACGCATGGTTTATAATGTGTGTGTGTGTGTTGGTGTACAAGCATGTATTCGTCTGACTTCTCTGTTTGTGTCCCCGTGTGTGCCAATGTGTTTTCAGATGTGTGTTTTTACTTGTGTATGTGTATCCCACGCAAATTGAGTGCCCTCCCCTGCCCCTCGCCCCGAGGTTATGGGGGGATACACACAGCTCCCTCTGCCAGGCTCAGATGAGTATTCACAGCAGCACGCCCCTCTCCCTTAACCCAGCACAGGGGAGCTTTGCATATTGAGGCCGTGTATGTATCTAAGTGTGTGTTTGTGTGCGAGTGTGTGCACTAGCCTCCCCTCCACAGAAATGAACAGGGGGTCCAGATGATTCCATGCGCATGCATTATTATTATTCCATTGGTGATTCAGCTGGCTTGGTTAGTGCCAAACTCACATAGCTGCATGCATACTTGCACAGTAGCTTAACATGAATTGATGCATGCTACCAGCATATATTTTACTGTATGCTGTTAATGCTCAAAACTCTGATTCTCATTGGCCGGGCTGATGTCGTATGTCCAGAGTAGAGACAGAGGGGGAGTGAAATAAGCTCCTGTGTGCTCTGTCCAGCCAAACTCCCAGTGCCTGAAAGATTGCTTTTAATGCTCTGCTAAAAGAGGGAGAAGCAATCTGATCAATCCAAGAAAAGGGGGAAAAAAAGAAATAAGGGAAAAAAATAGAAAATAGGGTTGAAAAAAGGGAACAAGGCGAATAGAGAGAATAGACACCACAGGGGTTGGTTGCCGGGAGGGTAGAAAACAGAAGAGGGAAAATGGCTTTCTCCATCCACCCTCCCTCTCTCTCCCTCTCTGTTTCTCTCTCCTCTCTCTCTCTCTCTCTGCCACTTGATTCATTATGCTGATATACACAGTATTTGCTTCCTGAGTGAGCCCCCCTGCACTACCGCCCTCCTGGAATGCACACACTGGCGAATGTACACTCGCACACAAACACACAGCAAGGTGGCGGTGGTGCCATAAATATAGCAAACGACACAGCCTAGCAGCGGCGCAAGGTCAGCCGCGGCCCAGGATGACAGTGCCGTGGGCGCTGCACCGAGCTCTTGTTAGAAATGCACACAGATAGCTCATTAGGACAGGCCCCTGAGGCCCCTCAACACACACATGCACACACAAACATATACAAACATTGATCCATTTACTATTTAATTGCAAAGTTACAGAGTACGCCGAAGTGTAGAACACGCACGGCTCTTTGGCGAGTTTTAATCTGCTCACCC
The DNA here is from genome assembly GCF_963969265.1 of Rhamphochromis sp. 'chilingali'. Taxonomy (NCBI): domain Eukaryota; kingdom Metazoa; phylum Chordata; class Actinopteri; order Cichliformes; family Cichlidae; genus Rhamphochromis; species Rhamphochromis sp. 'chilingali'. Next base: position 28,364,831 of record NC_137938.1, on the reverse strand, counting down.
CATCAAATGCTGCTTCATTCCGAGGGTGTGTGCTCATAATGCAGACTTGCAAGCATGTACATGGAAAACTCTTTAATTTTTTTTTCATATCTTCAACGTGTTAGACTCATGTATTTACACATTATATTTATTTTCCTTTTAAAAAGGGTTTGCTGCCCATTTTTACTCATATCAAGACAACTTTCACCCAGGAGATTCTGGATTCAAGATCCATCTTTTTTTTGCTTTCATTTGGTTTTGACTCACTGTTTACTTCCATTTTCACTATCTGTTTAGTTTTGTTTGATTGTTTTTAAGCAGCAAAATAGTTTTGGTGCCTACATAAATAAATGGCTCAGGTACCTAAAGATCAGATGTAAAAAGATGGATGTTGTTTTTCATGTCTGAAAAGCGACCACAGTGCAGAAGTGCCTTAAACGCGCTTTTTTTCTAATTGCCTGCAAAGAAGTCCAAGTTTATAAGTTTATAGTCTTACTGATGTTCATTTTGTAGAATATGAAGGAAAAACAAATGGAAAAAGCCGGTGGTGCTTCAGGGGAAGCTTACATCGTGAATATAAAGTCGCCAACCTATGAGCGTGCAGCGTACCTCAGTTTCTCAACCAGTTCCCCACTTTGCTCTTTACATTCATTTTCAAATGACTATGATGGCTGCTTCCATCCTCCATATACAGTTTGTAGTTTAGGTTAAATGCAGACTTTCACAGTGTTATCTGCAAGTTGCTCCCATTCTGATACCAGATTGACAATTCCACCAAGTATGTGACATGCCTTTATTTATTTTACCTCAAGATAGTTATCTTCTGTGTACATTGATTCTCCCTCTGGGCTGGGTAGGTACAGGTGGTTGTCTATTAGGAATGTGTATGGGAGTCATTACAAATTTTAACAGTCGATCAACTGGCTGATAAAATGGGAATCATGTGATGTTTCTGTGATGTTTAAATGATCTCAGTATTTCTTTAGAAACCAGAACAGAGATCTAACCACGGAGCGGTCTCTTGAGTTTTCTTGCCTGTGTGAAAGATATCATGTTAAACAATAAAGGGAGAGCTGTGAAGTGTGGAAAATGTGTATGAGGAAAAAATTGGCAGGCGGGCCTCCATGAGAAAAGGGATGTGAGGACGACTAAAGCTGGGAATCACTCATGTAGGAACAACTGGAGAAAACGGATGAGTTGATTACAAGTCTACATTAACCTTATAATTGCAGGGGAAAAGTTTGAGTGTGTGTCAGGGAAGTGTTTACATTGTGTGTTTGTGTATAAGTGTTGAGGTTAGGGAGGGAGAGAGCAGGTGTGTGTGTGTTTGTGTGTGGACTCGAACATAGTAGAGGTACTTGGCTCATGCTCTGGACACGCCTGAGAGACTCTCTGAGTGTTGCCCTCCTCCCTCCTCCATGCGAGCCTCAGACACATGCTGGGACATACACAACTAGTTTTCCACTCTCCTTTTTTTTCTCCGCTATCTAGTTTTTCGTTTCTGTCACAGATAATAATTTTTTATCAAACAGATTTTTTTCTACAAAGGCATTGTTGCTTCATATTGCATGTATTGCTATCCATCTATTATATGCTGAGTAATTGCTGTCTTGTGCTCCAACCCTCTCCACCCTTCATATACTCCAGTTGTAGGCGCTCTATTGACCCTCTCTTCTCTGAGTGTCATCTCCAACAGTACCCTACTATGTGAAATAGATAAATGCATTGGATACTGATTGTCCCTTATGCCAACCTCCACCTCCATGCACCCCTTCTCTGGCCCCCTCCTCTGCCCCCTCTCTGCCTCCTGCCTGGCCGGCGGTGGTGTCAGTCTGGCAGGCCTTGGGGCCCCGTCAGGTGACCACTGGGCTGTGACGGGCAGCAGCTCTGCGTCCCTCTCCCTGCAGTCTGGCGCCCGCTGGGGTCTCGTCCGGGAGCCCAGCCTGCCAAAGTGACCTCCGTCCAACTGAGAGAAAAAAAACCTCATACAGGTCACGGTTCACTTCATTTTTACTCGGCGAACTGGACAATGCTGCAAACAAATTAACTAATATCAGTTACTTTGTGATAGAAATTCCACATGTTCTTACATAATAAATGCCTTAAATGCAGTTAATATTCCAAAAGAAAGGCTGACTTGTCTGTCTAAATTATTTTACTAATATTATTACATATTGCTCATTCAGTCTTCACAGATATGCAATCAGTGGTTTATGTTTTAGACCCAAACAATAATTTGTGTCTTTTGCGCTTTCACAAGATTGTTTCTCATCGTGATGAACATGTCATTATCACAGTTCCACCAAAATGCTCCAGTAATGGTTTGGAAGTATAAAAAGCCCACAAAAATACATTTTCATTTTGCCAGCAGTATAAATGATTGTAATTCTTCACTGTTCAACATCTGTATGAACATTTGTGGTTATGATCTTTAGTATTTTTCCATCACATTATAGTGTTTGTGTTTCTATGTAAAATTCTAATCACTCGAGAATATTTGCTCTTGTTTGTTCGCAGAGGCAAGTGTTAAAATGTTTGAACTTAAATTTAAATTTTCAGTAAAATTGAGCGCATCTCACGTCTATTCATAGAAGATACATGTTAGTTAAGCAGCACTATAATAACTGGATATCAAGGAGATTTCTTCTTTCCTGCCTACCAGTCGAAATCTTAATTCACGTGTGCGTTATTTAATCTTACGTTTGAAATGCGACTCGCTCATTTTTAACCGTCGTCAAATGCAGATGCTTCAGGATTTGTTCTTGCGTTGAGGACTTTCGAGGCAACATTAAGCTGCTCTTGAGAGGTCTAATTATTAGTGCGCCAGAAAGATCCAGGTGTGTTACACAAACAATTTTCTCTGCCACCATCTCTGGTGGCAAGAACACAACATCGCAGGCTCTCCTGCGACCGAGCATTGAGCTGTGCCTGCTGAGGCGAACCTCCCCCAGCATCCCTGAGAGGGTGATGCAGCGAGGTGACACTGTTAGGGAGGAGAGCTCTCTGTTGTGTGTCTGTTTGTGTATGTGGCTGTTTACCTGCATTAAATGGTAAGAAAGCGTGTGCCTTTTTCGGCACGTGCGCGTTTTATTATTATTTATTTTTTCTGACTTTACATCCAGTTCAAAGAACTATTTCTGATGTGTGTTTCGGTGCAGGCAGTGTGTACTTTATTATCTCGCTGTATGTTTGCAGTGCAATGTACTGTGCTTTACTTCCAACCCCTACCTCCCCGTCCTCTCCCTGTGCCCCGCCCTACCTCAGCCCCATGGAGATGCGTCGGGGTCAGGGAATATGGGGAGAGGAACACAGGGAGGCCGCACTCCACAACTTGAAAGGAATTCTAATGAACCAGCACAGTCGCACTCGCTATTCCCACGACAACAGGCCCCAAACAAATAGCTGCATTTGAAGTCCCCTCGCTTTATGACTTTGAAAATGCTGTGTGTATGTGAGAGAGAGAGAGCTTGTGGTTGTTTTTGTTTTTGGGGTACAGTAAGTGTCTGTTGTGCGAGTGTGCCCATGTGTGCGCACAAATGTCTACCTCCACATTTTTATTTTTTTCCAGAAGAAATTGGCCTGGGAACTGATCGGCTTTAAAGTCTGCACCAGACGATGTAATTATTGTCTGCTATGACCAGAGATAGACTTTTCTGGTTGTAATCACCAGATTTTTATTGGTGTAGTTCCTCCCCCAATAAACACTTCACATGTGCTGTGAGGAGACATCTGCTGTGCATGTATGAACAGATAATTGGAGGCTAATTTGTCTTTTATATTTAACATCCAGATACTTCTTTTAATCCAAGATAAGGTAATCATCGAAACACATTTACTTAGTACCGTATATTTCACTGTCATCACTCTTGGTGTTATTTAATTATTAGATTTGATCAAAATGAGCTAATTTGCAAATTTTTCTCATAATTGATCGGACTTTGAAATTTTCCTACTGAATATACAAACACCACAGAATTGAAAGAAACTTTAAAAGCTTGCAAAAACATTATTAACCTGGCTTTTGTGGAATTAAAACATCTCTGTTCATTTTTTGAACTTTGAATTTCGGGTTCGGCCTTGCTTTAAGGTTTGAGCCTATGTGGCATGAGAAAAAAATTAAGTATTTGTCACTCATTTCCCTCAAGTCATTGAGATTTAAGGGATTTCCTTTGAGTTTTAATTACATTTTGAAGAGAAAATGTAGTTTTATGCCAAACTTGCTATACTCTTGAGCTAAAAAACCACTTAATCCTGGTATGATATCATATAGTCTTATAGTATACCTTTCGCTCACTCTTTGTGCGTGTTTGTGTAGTTTGTAAATGGTTAAATAACTCTTCCATATCTTGTTCACCAGGTAAGGTTCTCACCCTCCATTTCCATTCTTTTAATTCATACACAAAGATTGCTAAAAGAAGATATAAAATTAACAAAAAACATGAGTAAGGCAGATGAGGGAGGTGTTGGCCAGTTTGGTGTCTGCATAAATATTAATATCAGTACCCCTTCAGTGCCCTCAGAACCTCCTCCCCCAACCCTTTTCAAACCCCCACTGTGTATGTGTGTGTTTCTCTTTGACAACCTCAGGATGCATGTACAACGGCTCCTATGAACCGGGATGTCTTTTATTTCTCAGTCCAGTGCCTTTGCATCAACTGAGCGTGGCGTGGAGCGGGTGGCTGCCAGGTTTGGTTGGCTGCCTGCTTCGGCTGGCGGGACCAGCTTGTCTGTCTGCGCTGCTTGTTGTTTCGCCTGCTCTGCGTAGACGGTGCGGGTGAGAATGTCAATCCACAAAAGCAGCATGACTAGAGCTGTGTAAACAGTAAATAATAAACAAGTACTCTAATACATTATTGAGAGAATCACTTTAGGCAACTGGGACAGCATGAAACGCATACCCCCCCTACCCAACACCCCCTCCCTGTCTCTTTTCAAACTCGCACTCTTTATGTTTTGGGTCGGTGATGCTGCAGATAGGCTCTAGCACTGTACTGTAGCTTCATGTTTATCCGTTGACATGTGTTCTGCTCTCTTTATTTTAAGATGGTAATTCATTTAATATTACTGCACTGATAAATGGGGTTTTTGGCCTGCAGATTATTGTTGTTTTTGATGATTAAGTCTGTTAAGTTTGTTACATACAAGAGTCAAAAACTCAGGAAAAATCAGCAAATCTTTACATTTGAGAAGGTTGTTTTTTAACCTTTCTGCTTCACGAATTAGTTTTGATTTTAAATTAAATTAACCAATTGGCGAATTGCTTCATCAGTACTGGCCACGTAAAATGTTCAAATGCTAGAATTTAATGATTTTTTTTCCACTTTGTCATTTTCCAGCAACAGTAAAATGGATAAACAGTTATAATCATGAACTAAAAGCAAAGCGTTTTTCTTTTTTTTTTGGCAGATGTTTGTGTAATATTTCTAGTAGCGAGTTGGATGATATTGTGTGAACATAAAACAGCACCTGAATCTACCTGCTTGTAGCAAATGGAATATCCTCCTCCAGTGGCTTATTGAGCAGAATAATTACATTGCCCATATTGAATTCCACTAATGCTCCAAATGTAGGTCTTATTTAATACCACAACTCCCCGAGGGTTCAGAGAATGATTTGGAGCACACTTCCTTTCACTGTATCTAATGTTCCAGATAGATTTGTATATAAAAAAAACACATCCAGAGTCACTGCAGTGGTAAACCTGGCTGAATTGGCCTGAAAGCTACCTGGGAATGTACTTATTATTTCTCTGAAAATCTCTGCGATAGATTTAACCACGGTGATTATTTTGCTTTCAGCCTGCCGTATATTCATATGGTGACTGCTCTGCTGTTCATTTCTCAGACTTTAACTGTTCACGCTTTTGAGGAAAATCATTAAGGTGCATATAAATCTACAAGAATCTGAGCTGTTGATGTACGTTTATGTAAACACATGCCACACGTAATGATTATGTGTAACGTAAGTCTTAGGGTTACGGTGTCTACAAATCCTTGAATGAAATTAAAAGCGATTAGGGGTGGGGATGTCTAATTTTCATGAAGGAACAATCACCATGTTTAGCTGTAGGGCTTTTAAATCATATCTGTGGCTTGTGGGGAGTAATACTCACAACAGCCTGAAGATGGCAGCCAAAACCTAGTTAGCTGTCATGTGAATTTGCCGGAGCGTTTTCAAAATATTACTTCATAGGTCAAATGTATCTTCTGTGGTAGAATCATGTCTTACCTTCATGTGTTCATATCACGTGAAATACGGCAGTCAGCGTAGCGGCAAGACAAATTTAAGCTTTGTTCGTTTTAAGTGAGATGCATTTTCAACGCGCTGCAATAAAGGGGAAGTTAAACATGATGGATGGCATTCAGAAAATACAGTAAAGTAGTTGCTGCAATGAAAACAGGAGAAAAAAATTGTATGATTGGATGGAAAACAAATTGAGGATGTCTGCTGTTTTATCAACACTTTCAGGGCTGAAAATGTAAAACTTGGGAGAGCGCTTCGGCTTAAAACATGAAAATTACTCGAGGTCTTTGTGCATTAAATAAAAAGGCAAAAGAGTTATGCTAATTTCTAATTAAATAAAGTGTGAATCTGTTTTCAATTAAACAGAAAAAATGAATAGTGGTGATGCAGGTAATTTGCTCCCAAATGGATTTTATCCACTGTTGCGGTCTCACCTTCCTAAGTTGAGTGTTGGCAAAAAACACATCAGCAAACCTCTTCTTTTTTTTTTTTTTTTCTTTTTTTTTCCACAGCATGAAGAACTTTCCAGCAGACACTTCTCTGCATCAGCATCCCTCTTTCACCGGCTGTTCATCTCTCCATTCTCAGCTGAGACAATGGAGGGGAGGAGAGGAAACAATGGGAGGTTTGGGTGGACGAGTGAGAAGAAGGGAGACAGAGGGGGTTCACACACACACAGACACACACACGGGCGAGCACCCAGACAGAAGGAGGGTGGTGAAGAGGGAAAGGTCATGTGGGTCAGCGATCAGGCTCTCTTAATCTGTGTGTGCGTGTCTTTTGGGTGCGCTTGCATGACTGTATGGAACCCAACACACACACGCAGACATAACAGCATGGGCAGTCTGGGTCATGCCTGTCCCTTCACAGTCCACTGCGCCATTATTGACGGCTTGAACTGATACCCCAACAATGAGGGTGTGCACGGTCATATGTTGTGTGTGAATTTATGTGCACACGCTGGTGGATGTGGTGTAAGGGGATTGGTCGTTACTCTTAAAGATGTCAGAGAGATTCAGAGTCCAGATTCCTCTCTTTATTTCAACTTTCTTTTTTTTTTTTTTTGTTCCATCTTGCATTACACACACAAAGTCTCTGCTGACACACCAACTGCTGGTATTTTGCACACATGCACACGCAGGCACAATAGGAGCCGAGTAGGGAGCCGAGGAATGGGGCCCCTGTGGGAGGGGCCTCCTCCTGGTCCGAATCAATATATGAGAAGCCATGCAAGTATAACAGAATCATTACTCTCACAGGGCTTAGGAGGGTACAATACACAGTATGGTTTGTGTGTGTGAGATAGTGTTTACATGTATGCTTTGACGCCTGTTGTCTCCATCCTGCTGGTGTCGGGTTTTTTTCTTTCTTTTTTAATAAAGCCAACTTTCTTTGATATCATTAGTATTAAGTCAGAGGATTGTCATTGTGCAAATTCATCGCTGGCTCTTCAGCTTATTCAGTAGTCTTTCCTCCTACACAGAACAGTATAACAATGTAACCGCACACACCTAAGTACCCACTGTCAAACATGTGCAGTGCTGTGGGTTCAGCGCAAAGAACAACAATCTACCGCTGCCTGAACCTGTGTCTAACAAGACTTTGTATTCTTCTCACTAATCATGATTACTGCCACAATCTTCCCCTCCAGCCCACCTCTTTCTACCCCCTCACACATCAGTGACAACCTCCTTTCATCTGCCGACGTTCAGCCCCACATCTACAATGTATTTACAAGGTCTGAAATGAACAGAGCAATTATTATCAGTCATGCTAATTCTGCAGATAATGATCAAAAGCCGAGTCCTGCTCCTCTTTCTTCTTCCTATCTCCCTCTCCGCCTGCTCTGGGAAGCGAACAGCGGTGACAAACCTCCCCTTTTATTATTTCATGGCCTGTTTAAAGATTTAGTGAGGCCCACAAACCACTACTTTTAATGACCAATTAACAGGAGCAAAGCTCTCTTCGGAGCACCGCGGCCTCGTTCAGGATTTGCTAGAGTAAACAGTGGCGCGGCGTTGGTTGTGCTGGTAGTGGTGGTAGACAGGGTGTATGTCTCGTTACCGGCTCACTGTTCAAACTCGCGCACGTACAACCAGCCATGCACTCACACACACACATACACGCACACACAAGCCCTCTGCTCCACTGCTTATTAAAACCTGGAGGAGCAGCAGTGCTTACCAAAACCTTGAGAGAGAGAGTCAGTCAGCAAGAGACAGAGTGAAGAGTCCCGCTCCCACTGGGTATGTGGTTTTTTTTTTTGTTTATTTTTTTCCACTGCCCCTTTTTTTTTCTTTTTAAGAAGAAGGAATCTAAAATGATAAACCTTGCTACATCATGAGCTTAGCTAAAACTGGTCCGAGAGCCAGTGAAACGGCGTTGAAAAGAGAGTAAATGAGTAGAGCCTGGATCATTAGCATTGCTCAATAATGTAGCTGGGGGGTAGGACAGCACCACTCAAGGCCACAGGCTTTCTGAGCGGCTAATTTGGACCCGTCTTGTTTATGGGTATGGCAAGCAGGCCCCTCAAGATGACTGTCAAGCTGAGGCTCGCTCCCCAAACTAAACAAACACAAATGAATACACACCAGTAGAAATCCAAAACATGCATGGCTGATCAAGCATATTCCGAAGCACATCCATGGATGGTTCACTACTGTAACTTCTTAGCAGCTGGGTTTTGAAGTTTGCACAAAGTTATTTAAACTCGTCCGTGTTGCAGTTTTACTAGGAATACCTTTTAAAAACAGTTTTAGCTCAAAGACAAAGCAGAAATTAAAACGTGCATTTTTGTTATGTGTGGAATTTAATATAACGGCTACTTGTAAAGCCTTTTAAAGTATCTTGCAAAAACACAAGAGATGTAGCTTCTCAGTGATTTAAACTTTGGAGTCTTTTTTTTCTAATTTCTCTCTTATAGGTACACATATGATAACATTTTTTGGATCGCATGCATTTCAATTGTTGTTTTTCTTCTTTCTTCCGTTTATGTCCGCCCTCCTTCTATTTTGATTTTGGATGTTCTTTACTTTGCTGATTAACCTAACAGTCCTTTGCAATGCCATCCCTATGCCTCCTTACCTTTTCCCCATTACAAATCAGTGTTGTACTGTGTGCATATGCAAACCTGTATTTACATTTACTGCGCAGTGTCTCCATCAGCACATTGTAGTGTACAGAACACACAAGGAGACGAGGTATTGTCTAGCAGAAGAGGTGTTGTGGAGGATCAGACAACCTGGTTAATAAGACAGTGTCTTGATTGTATTTGTTTTCCATTTGTCTCTCATGGTTTGCATTAAAGACGCTCAGCGGTAATTAAGCCACTAAGTGAAACTGAAACAGGCGAGTCATGGGGTGAGCTCCAAAGCAGCATTATGAGATGAGAACAACAGGCGCAGAATGACAAGAGCTTGGTAGAACAATGCACGGAAATGGAAATCCCCCCATCAGGAATATCCTATTGTACCAGAAAGACAAAACTAGAATAGACAAAGGGAAAAGACGGAAATAAAACCACAATGTTGAATTGATGCCAAGTGTTTAGCATAATATAATAAAAGCGTGGTGTTTATCGGTGCATATGTGTACCAATATTGTAAGAGGTATAAAAGCAAGGCAGTCAGGTAAATACGGTGTGTGGGAGGTTGCAAGTTGAAAGAGGGCACATAAAAAGCTACATGTTAAATCAATACATATGTAGCAATGCACTGATACTCCAGAGAGGCTGGGATTATGGCCTCTCTGGAGTATAAAGTGTGTGTTTTCAAAGCAAACAACCCTCCCAAAGTCTTGGTCTCTTAGCTTTAAAAATAAAAATCATGTAAACTTTTAACTTTACTCTTCTCCAGTGTACGTTTTACTTGCAGCCAAGTGAAGCAAGTGCATTTCATCCTAAGAAATCTGGAAAAAAATGCCCATCAAATATAGACAAATATTAACAGTATACAGGAAAGAGGAAAACAAATCCTCATTTATGACAATATGATCAACACACCTCAGGGGCTTTTACTTGATAAATTGCTTAAATGAATTATGTTATGTTCTGTGGGTCTAAATGATCTATATTTTTCATTTCAGCACTGATGTATACCTAAAAATGATGAGATAAAACATAGTTTCATTCAGCAACTCCGTCCCAACACCTCCCTCAGAAGGTCCAAGAGCAGGGTGAAGACCCTTCGTCAGCCTTTCTTGGATTCCCCTATTTACTCTACCTTACTTCCCCCTTCTCTCCCCACTTACCCAATGAACCCCAGCAGCAAATCAATGGCCAGGGATAAACACAAATCCCCCACAGAGGTGACTTATAGAAAACAATTTGAACCTGCGGACCCCTCTTAGGCAGTCCTACCCAGCCTTTTTACAGTATGGTTTTAACCTCAAACCTTCTCTGTCTGGCAGTCAATTGAAATTAGATTCCCAGGTAGAAGCGAAGGAGGTGCAGAGATTCGGGAAGAGTGTCAGGAGTGACGTTTCTACTAGTAACACATCTAAATAAACAGTTTGCTAATGGTAACAAATGGTGCTGCATTCAAAGGAAACGGGGCTCTTTTACTTTAAAGTGTCATACAGATAGATAGATAGATAGATAGATAGATTGTCATGGTCGGCTGTGTGGCAGGCAGGATGAGGACCCAATCGCAAAACTCACGGACTCAAGGGATGAACTCAAAAGGCAGCTTTATTGCTGACAAGATGACAGGAAAATACAAAACTTAAACTGGGCACAATAAACTAATACTTGGAGAGAGACACAGGGAAATCCACGCAGCATGAGGGACGACGTCACGCTGAACAGAGGGAGACGCAGACAGAAATACACAGAGGGTTAACGAGGAAAGTGGGAACACACGGGGAACACAGGTGACACTGATAATCATAACGAGACAGGGCGGGGTGAACTGAACATGACATGTACGGGCGTGAGAGTCACAAAGTAAACAGGAAGTGCACAGAGGTTCAGACCGGAGGAGAGAGAGCACGGGGAAAACACAGACATAATGGGCAGGGGAAACATGGAATAAAACATAAGGAGAGACGAGGGCTCACAGATACACAGAGGGGCACACAGGGGGTAAAAGCCATGAAGGGAAAACACTTAGGGAACAACACAACAGGGCAACTCAGAAAACATGGCCTAAGCAAGGAACAAAATACAAACATACAAGAAAACTAAGAACACTGGGCCAACATGGCCCAGGACCATGACATAGATAGATAGATAGATAGATAGATAGATAGATAGATAGATAGATAGATAGATAGAAGGGGTGCAACAATACTCGTATCGATATTAAACCGTTCGATATAGTGCTTTCGGTTCGGTACGCATATTTATCGAACGATACAAAATTTTTTATTTATTTTATCAACTTTTCTTCTGACGATGCTGTCTGTGTTGAGCGCTCAGTGGATCTGCGTTCGACTACTCCGCCTAGGCTGCACTGTCGAGTGCAGATCCACTGAGCGCAGCGCAAGCTAGCGAGACAGCTAAGCTCGTTGCAACATGGCAAATTGAACCTCCCCCACCCTCATTCAGATGTGACGTTTGGAACTATCTTGGTTTTCATGTGAAGTATGACCCTGATGGTAAGCGCGTCATGGACAAAAGTAAAACAGTATGTCAGATGTGCCACGCAATGCTCAATTGGTGGGAACTAGTGCGTTAGCGCAGTTAGCTTGTTAACGTGTTGACGCCGCCCAGCCCCACGCACGGGGCGATCCACGGTAACTTGTTAACGAAGATTTGCCGCGTTATGGCGTTAACGTCATTTTAACGAGATTAACGCTGACAGCACTAGTGGGAACACAAAGAATATGACTGCACATTTACACCGACATCATCCTAGTGCAAAGACAAGTGGAAGCAGACAAAAACAACAAGCACGCATGCTACAAACTTTACCCGAGTCCTTTAGACAGCCGTTAGTACATGATTCTATTTATGGGGACCTGATATGTTTAATATGCTGCTGAGAATATAGCCCAGAAGAAGCATATGGTATAGCTTTTATTTTGGAAAGACCCATTTCTCTGTAATAAACTCTCTTTTCCAAAGATGAGCGATTTCTCGATCAGATAGATTTATTTATTTTTGTTATTTTGTTGTTTCAGCAACACAACATTTTAAAACTGTACTTTTGAGTTAAAATATATATTTATAATTTTAATAAATGAAAAATAAAAAAATGCATGAACATTTTTTTGTATCAAAAAAATATTGAACCGAACCGTGAATTTTGTGTATCGTTGCACCCCTAATTAGTAGATAGATAGATAGATAGATAGATATAGATATATATTAGTAAATATTGTAGATATTGAGATTATTGAAGAAACAGATTTTTTTAAATTACTAGAAAATAAATAAAAATGTCTGTTCAGCAAAGTGACAGTATTAGTCTCATTCTTTTGCACACACACACAACAATTGTATTGGACCCAGTGATATGCAAAAATAAACATGATGTGCAAGATCTAATGAGATCAAGTTTGAGGAAGATGCAGAGATGAGGCCTTGGTTTCCTCAAGGGAAGACCTGGGCCCAGGGGTTGCACCGGGTAACTCTGGTAGGCAGCAAGAGAGTTAGAGGAGCTCAGGTGAAGAGGCTGTGAGGAGGAGGTGGGTAAGAACAGGACCTTGTGCTGAGTGGGCCCTCAGAGGGCTCCATCCCCTACTTCCAGATTTAGTGAGGTGGTGGGAGGGTGGGGAGGAGGGTGGGTTTGCATTACCTATTTCTTTATTCTACTCATCCCCCCCCCCCCCCCCCCCCCCTTACTCTCTCTCCCTAAGTCTCCGGCTCTGTCTCTCACTCTCTCTGGTCATGCTAATTGCTCCCAAGGTCAGAGCTTCGGCTGCTCTTCACCGAATGCCCACCCCCAGCCCTGGCTTTGAATGGCATGTTTTGATCAGGCCTAATTTGATTGGTCGACGCTGTCTGGGGTGGATAGGGACAGCACTTTACAGCCCACTGCTTTTGATGTGTGTGGATGTGTGCATGTGTGTGCGTGTCAGGGTGATGCATGTCAGGTTATGAAGTGTCTGTGGATGAGTGCATGAGAGTGTTACACGTCAGTAGGGAAGTGTTTTTTGAGGGGTGTCAGAGTGTGTAAAGGGGAGTGTGTGTAAAGGGTGGTTTATGTCACGGGCGAGGGTGATTTTGTGTACTTGAGTGTCAAGGAGAGTTTGATGTGTTTTGATACAGCATATGGCAAGGATATTGGGAAATGTGGGCTGACATGTGTTGAAATGCTGCTGTTCAAATAGCAACCTTCATGTTGTCGATACCTGACAAAACTCGAAGCGTGCAGTGTGTACCACGGTGTAAGTTGTATTAATAAACTGCTCTTCTGATAAGGATTGAATGCTGGGTGAATGGTTAACGTTCACCACTTCATTTCTCAACAAAAAATAAAACTGTGATTATGAAACAGTAATTTACTTGAATAGTAACATCATTGCTGAAATAATCCCTTTATTTTACTCTGGTTGGCATTTTTTTTAAAGAAGTGATTGTTTATTGGACAGAAAACTGACCCACAGTAAGTTCCACATGCTTAATTAGAATTCAAATTAATGTCATGTTAATAGAATCATCAGATTATTGATATTGTGTTTGATGTGATTGTTTAGGTTACCCTTGACTCTAGTATAACAACTTTTAATACCCAAAAGACAAACTGTAAAGGAACTCCAGTGATACAATGTCAACCATTTATAACTGCAAAGATTGCTGAATTTGTTCATCTGAAAGTCCAAGTTGCCAAAATATTAATCAAATCAGCAAATTCAAAATTTAGCATATGGATCTAAAATACTCAAAGTAACTTGAATGGTAACAGGACACAGAAGAAGGAATAATAATATCCCGTCTTCCACTAATGGCAGAAAAATTGTTTGAAAACGCAGACCAACTTTTTAAAAGTGTATCTGAACTCTGCACATCACTTCCACATAAAGCCAGTGGAAAAGAAAGGAGTTTTGTTTTAACTCATTTCACCTCTGTCCTGCCAGTTACGTCTGGATGCCTTAAGTGTTTCCCTCCCTGGGGTTCAGAAACAGCAACATCCCTTCTGTGGGTCTCCCTGTCTTAGCTACACTCAGTTCCCCTGTGAGTGCTAGTGCACTAGGTACAGTAGGAAGTCCTAGCATTTCAAACAGGCCATGTGTGTCTGCTATCTGACAGCAGCGCTGATCCGGCCCCTGTGAGTGAGATTGATAGGGCCTGTGATCAGGGACGCCGCGCTCCCTCCATCGCTGGCGAGATGGATCACATCACACTGCCGTCTCCTCTGCTTCCAGGATAAATGAACTGAGGGGGAATCTATCACTCCCCACGAAAGAGAGGGAGAGAGATCGGGGGACAGAATACCTTACAGAGATACTGAGGAGGATGCAGAAGTAGGAAGTGTAGGAAAAAAGGTGGGAAGTACAAAAAAAGCCCAAAACTGAGACAGAGGGAATAGTGCAAGGAATAAAAAGTGATTTGGGCCGAGGCAGAAAAGGGAAGTGGAGGAAAAAAAGGTTGTATGATGGCGACTGCCCCAGCGGCCTGCTGCTAGGTCAGCCCCCTTCCTTGCCCCCAGTCCCCTCACAGGTTAGGTGTTAGGGTGTGGGCTTTTTTTGTGCTCGGCTGTCAGCCAGCTATTTGTCACGGTGAGCGATCTGATGCTCTGCTGAATCAATCACACAGGAGCGCTGTGGGTTGCGCGTGCTATATACATGTGTCTGAACATGAAATCGTGTTTGTGCGTATAAATACATGAATATATGTGCATAGAGGCACAAAGCCGCGAAAAGAAGCACATTGCTCTCAACAGGAGGCCATAGCGGACATGCTCTGCTCTTACTTGCACCGGGAAAAGAAATGCATTAGGTCTAGAACAGGTGTTCTCGAACTTCTTCTTCTTTTTTTATTATACTTTCCAGTGGTCACAATCATTACTCAGCCCCTAGACTCCCCTCTTGCTCATTTGGCCTGGCATAAATTAGTCTTTGTCATGGCTGATTGGGAATAGGCACCTTATTGCATTAGGCCATGGCTTATTAAGCAAATGCTCTTAAGACAGGCCTTGCTTAACTGGGTGACAGCTTCTCAATTAGGTCGTCTGTGAAAAATACCCAAGCTAATTGCCCACAAACGTGAGGCTGAGAATCGGATTAGAACTTATTTTGTTTGACTTGTGTGGACATATTTTCCTTTGAGTTGACAGGTGTCATGGAGCTCAAAGTGGCTGTGCATGCATCAGTGAGTGCTGAAGCATTTGTAGTTATTTAGACGCCCCCCCCCCCCCCCCCCCCCCTTACCCCCTTTTTCTATTTTTTGTGTGTGCGCTCGCGTAAGACAGTGCACTTCAGAGTGTGTTTATGCATGTGTGTGAAGAGATAACTGACACTTTCTGCCTTTGCCGGATATAGTGCTCATGAGATCCCCTTCTTCTCCTCTCCGGTTGAAATGACAGCTTCAAAAACCTTTCCTCAATGATAATAAGTGACTGATTGGTGAGTCCTTAACTTCCTCTGCCTCCTCCAATAATCCCAACATGGCTCTCAAGTGGCTCTAGGCTGTCTTTATGAGTGCCTGCTTGCGTACTTTATGATTGCCTGATGTGAAAATGGCAACGGTGGTATGAGGGGGTAATTTGTCGGAACCCAACAAAGAAATGTTGTAACAATTAATCACGGGGTGAATACAGAAGAACGTGGTACAGTAATTATGTTCATTAAGTGGCGAGCACAAGAGCAATTATCTGGCATCAGCTTGGGTTGTTACAGTCATGTCAGGCCGAGATGTTGTAATAACTCACTGCTTTCAAAGGGTTATCCCCTCTCATTTAATACCGTGCGATCAGCAAGAAAACGTATGTGTATCCAGTTTGGAGCAGGATGGCCACAGTTTTGTCACGTGGTTGAGAAGATATGCTGCTATATGCCCTTGAGTTTGTATACAAATCCAGTGAACTGTGCATCATTACTAATAAATAGACTCTGAATGTGACTAATTGCTTCTCCTTCATCTCCATAAGAGAAATGCATTGTTGTTATACAATAGATGTAGTGTAACGGCAATTTGAACCACTTTCACTCCAAGTACGTGCAGTTGAGTTGTGTTTATTGCAAAGAGTGCCCCTTTGTTAAAAAAAAAAAAAAAAGTAAAAATACTTGAAAAATTAAATATTCCAGCTGGTGGAATGTTTTATTCCTTGCTGTGGGAATTTTTCCTTGCTGTTGCTGTTTAAATCCAGTTTGAATCAACACCTGTTTAGATTCCTTCATCAGCTGATACAGTGTGCACTACTTATTGAGATACAGCTGAACACTTTGTCTAACATCTGCCTCAACTCCGCTATCTAATACCACCACATTCTTTTTAAGGTCCTTACTGTATAATTTTTATATGTTTTATTTATTTGAATCGTTTTTTTCAGGCTTCAGGCTGCTGTAACACGGTAATTTCCCAACTTTGAGGTTTAATAAAGTATTTTTTGTGCTAGTTTATTTTAATCTTTGTCTTCTTATCTCCTTCTCCCTTTCTTTTTCTTCTTTTTTTTCACCTTATTCACCTTCTTGATGGGACAATGAAAGGACTATCACCTTGAGGTTAGATTTTGGTGTCCCCCAAAACTAATTCAGGTCAAACTACTGTGCCAAACAGCATGACTCCATTAGACAGATGATTTTTAAAATACCATGCAGGAACTTGTATACGCATTTGTTCATAAATGGCATCTAAAATCTAAATAAATTTTTATTAGATAAATAATCAGTGCATTACAAATTGCGATTTGGTGAATACTTTTTTCTCCTGTCACTTTTACATGAATGGTTGCTCTGTTAGGGAAATGATGTCAACAGGCGTGATGTGAGGGAATAGAAAATGATATCATGCAAGAGTTGAGACCTGATTAGTTAAAAATGGATACTGGTGAATAGAAATTCCAGTTTTTCATGAAAGACATTCATGATGTAGACACAAAAACCCATTAAAAGAAATAAGTCTGCTTAAAGGAAAAGTTGAATACTACACGTTCTCTGCCCTGTAGTGTGCGAAGTGGGCATGACTGGTTGTGATGTAGGGAAAGGAGCTATTCAGCAAACTGACAAGCATATTCCTTTAGTATCATACTGTATTAAATAGTTCCGAGTGTGGCACAGAGATAAGAGTTGTTGTCGACAGAAAACAGAGTTATGACTCATTTCTGTTCTCTCCTAAACAAATAGAAAAAAAGATGAGTTACCACCACACCTGCAGGAAAAAAACAACAAAAAAACCCACCTCACTACACCTGTATGAAACTCCTAGCGATGCTTGACTGATGTATACCTACTCCCCATCTGACTTACAGTGAAAGAGACCTGCAAGCCCCAGTGAATCTTTAAACAACGGGCTAAAACTTAAATCCTTACTCACAAATCCCAGCCTTGTAGATACAAAACCTGGAAATAGCATTGGACTAATTAAGCTGATTGGCTCTGTCTGTCCTGAAAGAAGGGCGGCCTGCCAATCAAACATGGATGTTTCTGCTGTAACAAACTCTGGCAACATTTTTTCTTCTCCACTTGAAGCCGGGGGAAGAATCAACCTGACAGTGGAGCGTGTGATTGGACAGAACAGTGCAGGCTGTAGCTGTCAATCAGTCAGTGAGGAGTTGAGTATTTCTGACCCTTCTCACCACGCTGCACACCTCTGAAGCTTCCAGGCATGAAAATAATAGATGCTTAGAATAAGGACTCCCAGTGTAATTATACAAACCTGCAGAAGAAGCGCAGTTCTCCACATTGTGAACACATTGTGCGCTCAGTTCTTTTCTGACATACTCTCTCCTCTTTCTGTGGTTGAGAAAACATCTGCAGGTATCTGTGCTCTCGAGGAGGGCAAGGCAAGAGAAAGATAAATAGCGTGGGCTTTTTATCACCAAAGCCCTCTTGCAAACAGACAATAGCCACACAGGTCTTATTTTAGTCACTGTCTTCTTTGGCTGCCAACAGTCTCAAGCTCCCTCTCTCCCATTTCCCTTTTATTTTCTTGTGTTTTTCCTTGGGCACAGTTTTCTCTCCCTCTCTTCCCTTTTCTTCCCTTCTCTCTCAATTGCAAGCCTATTTGGAACATGTTTGTTTTCACGCTTTCTCCTCTCGTTCTCAATCTCTCCCTCCCGCTCATTTCCTCTTGCCTTCCCCACCTCCCTCTTCTCCTTCATGTGTGTTTGTGTGTGTGTGTGTGTGCGCTGTACATCCATCGATGGATGCGAGGCGTGTATAACCTCAGGTAAGCTCAATGAAGCAGCCTGACTAGCCAGTGTGTCTGTGGGAGGCTCTGGCTCATCTCTGCCTGCATCCCTGTAGCCTTAATCTGTGACAGACCATTTCATAATCACAGCCAAGGGGGCTTCTCTCTCTCTCTCTCTCTCTGTGGCTCTCGCTCCTCCTCCTCCACCTCCTCCTCTTCTTCTTCTTCTCCTTCTTATTCCTGTGCTCCTCATCTCCCTCTCTGCCTCTTCCTTCTTCTCTTTCTTCCTCTCCCAAAGTGCAATAATTCACAGGCATGCACCCTCCCACAGGCGGATTAGCAGGCGGCGTGCTCGTCCTACATAATCCCAGCACAATGAGCCCATACGTGCTGCCGCCACAGCCACGCCATAGGGCACAATGCATCTGTGCCGTCCCCCCCGCACCAAATGACATGGGACAAAATGGACCCCATCTAGCTTCCACCACCTTCGGTGCAGGCAGGCCAGCAAGGAATCAGCGTTCCTATTTGGTCCCCTGTGGACTAAATTGGAACTGGATGCATTAATGAAGAAAGACGTACTTTTACAAACTCTTTGTGTTTCACTTGAAGTCACTTCTTACTAGAGTCACGTGTCAATAGTTAGATTCTTAGACCTTGCCAGTCAGACTCTGAATTAGTTTGTGTCTCCATGTGTTGATAAGTTTGTTACAAGTAAAAAAAAAAAAGGCAAGGAAACAATTTTGGTGGGCATTGTTTTGGATTTCACATATGACAATTCAGCGAACACACTTGACTGCACTGAGCTTGCCTCTAAATTCTTCCGTGAGCCCAGCTGACTACACTGTGTAACATTAACATATTGTAAAAAAGGAACAAGCGTCTTATGATTCATTTTCATTGTCAGAATAATAGCTGAGCCGATTAGCAGCATTGTTGCCATTGGAGAGGCAAAACATCATTACGCTCCTCAATCTGTTTGAGTAATTAAACCATTTGGGAGAATAATTTCATGTGTTTGCTGATTCAGTCAGAGGAGGGAAAAAAACTGCTGTGGAGCACTGCAGCTATATGTAATGTTACATTTATGTATTAGCTTTAAAGGGCTTAAGTGTGAAGCTGTGCACAACTGCTCTGGTAACGGAATGTCAAATAGGATCCATCGCTCCATTCCAATGCGTTTCATATAATACTATAATGAAAGGCAAGGATTTATACCGCATT
The DNA here is from genome assembly GCF_963969265.1 of Rhamphochromis sp. 'chilingali'. Taxonomy (NCBI): domain Eukaryota; kingdom Metazoa; phylum Chordata; class Actinopteri; order Cichliformes; family Cichlidae; genus Rhamphochromis; species Rhamphochromis sp. 'chilingali'. The sequence continues at coordinate 28,345,153 of NC_137938.1, read as the reverse complement.
AGTATCAAGCTCCATCAGATTTAAAGCCATAAATCCATTCTATATCCTCCAAGTTTTCCTCTAACATTTTCCGGGCGCTTAATTTAATTTTCTCTGAAAGTGCCAGGCAACCGCTGTTCTTTGGTGTCAGGTGAATGAAATAATTTGCACATACTTTGTGCCTAAACTGTGGAAATCCAGAAGGCAATTGCTTGCTTTGCTTGCACACAAACACACCAGATCTCCTTTTTCCTGATGCTCTGTTGTTGAAAATGTGCTATTAGGCTTACTTTCAAAGTGTGCAGCTGGAATAACTGTGACTATCCTATTTGATTTATCCAGCTTCATCTAAACCACATCTGCTGTGGTACTTCTGTAAAAGCCATTCTCTGTCTTTCACGTTCATTCTATAGCATGAGACATACATTAATCTCTCTTTCAGCAGGGTCCAAATCAGACCGGTACAGGTTTCTTGAAGACTTGGCCTGTATGTAAAACACAGACACATTCAGCGTGGTATAGCTTCCTCTCCTCCTCTTATCCCTTTCTATTTTGCCAGCTCAGCACAAGCCCACACTGCGGTAATCCCTCACAAGTCAGGACAAAATGAGGGACACAGGGTGGGTTGCAGCTGGAACATGCACGGCCATGCATAAGAGATCTCTTAGATTCTGCCCCTACCTTAGCTTACCGACTGACGGAGAATGAATTAGCAATTAGGCAAACCATGTGGCCCAGTGTGTAAGTGCTTTCTACGGTGTGGGACTTTTCATGCATGCAGGTTTAAACACAAAGGACTTCATTAAAAGTATCACAGCCCGATGATGCTCGCTATATGTAATCCACATGCATGTTCACCCCTTTCTGCTTTGCAGCTCCAAACAGGGTTGCTAATGCTTATTTGTGTAGAGGTAGACGCTGAAATGCACAGCCATTAAGGACGCATGTATGGTTTGAAGATGTGCACATTAACATTTAAACACATAAGCACTGTTTCGCATGGATATTGATGAAATATTTCTAAGAACCCTAACAAATCTTCTCTTTTTTTAATAATAATTATAGTTCTAGTGTCAAATCTGTAAATTAGTAAAGGCAACGTTGACAGGGTCAGTGTGGCCACTTATAGGATAGTGCTGTACATGCATATTAGCTAGGTTAGCTAGCCTTTGTACTAACAAAATAAAAGAACATCCAGTTTAGAAGTACAGTATATGCAAGTCATAAGAGTTAATCTTGTAGGTTGGTGCGGCTAAACATCGGTAATGTTATGCTGCTGTTGTCTCACTTTTTGGTTTTGCTCGTCTCTCTCGCTTTCTCTCTCCCTCCCTCGCTCATGTCAGTCTGCTGATTTATGGCTCTGTTTAAGTGAAGGCCACACGTATCTCCAGACGCTGCTATTTGTTTCAGCTCGGCTTCATTTTTCCACTCTACCCCCTTTGAAGGCAGCGAGGAACTAACAAAAATTAACCCTTGGCTCTTACGCACGCAGCAAAGTAGGTTTTGTGGCTCTTCCCAGGGTTGTAGCTGCATCAGGGAGCTTGACAGGGCTGCACGGCAACTCCTTGGTTGCTCTGACAAAGCGCCTAGTAGGCCCGGTCCTCTGCTTTTATTGTCAGGAGTGCGTCGGAGATGTAGAAAAATGACATGCCACAAGGATGCCATTAATAATGCTCACACACACGTTTTTCTTGACGTGGGGAAAAATGGCCGACGTCACAAGGCCCTTTTATCAGCCTAATTTCATAAGAGGATTTCATGTCTGAGCAGGGAAAAGTGGCTATTTTTCCTCTTCTTTTATCTTGTAAACAGCCATTACTTGGAGAGGTATACAGGCCTGCTCTGGCAGTAAGTGGATATGAATTTCAAGACCAAACCATCCTTTTATATCAGCCACTCTCACAAACACTTTGACATAATCGTGACATCAGATAGGCCTTACTTGTTTTGTTTTTTTAAACTGCACTTGAATTCTAGCCGTGCCATAATTCAATGCATTTTCTTGATGAGACTTTTTTCCCTTCCTTTTGGTGATACTGAAAATTAGTTCTTATTGATTTTTCCAGCAAACTAAAGCAATTGTTTGACTAAATCAAAGAGGCAGCTGGAGCCACAATTACATATTGTGAGTGTGATTGTGTTGCCATTGATTCTAAATGTCTAAAGCACTGAGAGGGATGTGTCTGAGTTGGCTTTAGGTAGTATTGTGGCTGTTAGTTTCTTCTGCTATGCAGTATTATACTATATTTGCACTTCTTCTTGTGCTTTTCTCATCTGTACCTTTTTGTAGGATGGTATGGAGGAAGCTGTTGTTTACCAAGATAAGCTGCCCATTGTCTCTGGTGGGAATTCCCTGTGGGAAAGAGTGCCACGGGAACACGACTTCAGCATGGCATGAGAAACTAACCGCAGAGCTGCTAGACTCACGTGGTGGGGCTTCTGTCTATCCACTGGGATCTGGTGCCAGGGGTAAGATGTCATCCCCTGGGACAGCGAGAGATGGTAAGATAGAGACAACAAAAGGGAGAACGGGAAAGACTGGCACAAAAAGAAGAGAAAAGGGGACGGATAACACATGACAGTAAAAGGAAAATCAGTATAACTGGCAGGTAGGAGCGGACAACTATAACAAATTTAGATTTAAAAAAAAAGGGAGATATAAATAGATGATTAACTGAAGAAGAAAATCAATGACAGGACTGGAATTAATCTTTATTTACTTGGCATGTTTAACTAATATAGGACAACAACAGTAGAGAGAGGAAAAGAGATGGACAGGGATACATCAGAATGGAATAAGAACCAAAACGCCAGTCTAAAATATTCCACTCCCCCTCCCATCATTTCTAAAACAAGGCTTCCTGTTGTATGACCTAACCCTCTTGCACAATAGAGTTAGCTAGAGCCTGGCTATGCCTGGGGCTGGAGTAGAAGGTGTACCCCAGCTCAGGTGTGTTGGTAGTAGACGCAGGGCACTGACATTGTGGGTTAGTCTCCTGTCTGGATGCAACTTGACAGCAGCAATGCTTGCAGGGCCCAGTTGGCAGGTTTGGTGCTAAGGGCCTTATAGTGAACCCGAAGTGCACAGGACTCAAAGGGGATAAAAGCGCACGAAACATAACTGAGTCACATCTCAAGTCAAACAGGATGAACTGTTGGTCAATCACTGTCAGTCCCCGTTGCTCTGCCGATTCATAATGACAGCAACAGACAGCCTAGTAGACTGCGTGTGCTCAGTTTTGAAATTAAATTCAGGTAGCGTTATTAGAGCGAAATTGTCTACTTACTTTTGTATGACATACACCAGTGGCAGTCATAGAATCACATTACCATACCCTTGTTTGTTACTGCGCTTTTTTCCTTTCCCAGTTCACAAATGAAAATCACACTTGTTTTTTGAAGATGGAGATTTAATGGCTTTGCGTAGTTTAGCAGCATTGCACTACTTTGGAAGAGGTTGAAATGCCATTGGTTAAGATAATGGAAGAGAGAGATGTAAAGTTCAGTGGAAGAGAGCCTAATGCCTTCTTAAGGTGAGCCATTTTAGCACGCAACCACATTTGTATACGTCTGTGTATTTACCCGCAAAGGGAGGGAGGTGACCTTTCCATGTGGAGATGGCGTCTGCATGGAAACGCTGCTTGCTGCATCCTAATGGCCACCTAGGGCCAACTCGCCTCCACGTCTGTCCTGATATTTGCCTAAACGTGGGGTGGGTGAAAGTTTTTTTTTTCTTACCCCTCCCAGAAATATTTACTGAGAATTACTAGTCAACAGAAGTGAGGAGAGAGGAGTGAGTAGATGGGAATGAGTGTTATAAGGTAAATGTGGTATTAGGCATTCTGTGAATCTGTTAAAGTTAACAATGTTTACAGTGTATTAATTGGAGCTATAGTAGCAAGTGCTACTTGTTTAGTTTAGTGGAAAGATACAACAATGTATGCACAACTGTGTTTATGCACAGCTGAGTGAACTCATTTCCAAGGTTATATAACCACTATTGCTGTATTGGCAAGTTTACATACATTAGTAAACTATAACTGAGCACACAGTCAAATATTAGGCTGATGAATTGGTTTGTACCTCCTACCTGAACATCGTGCCACTAGTTTCATGTCCCTCTCACCCTGAATGTGTGCTCTCTCGCTCTCTCACATATTCTCAGGTGTTGAAGAATAACATGTAAAACGTGGTAATTTAATATAGATAATTTTATGTCCTATATTTCTAAAAAGGAAAACAAAAGAAAGTTTTCTAATCATGTTGCTGCAGATCTGCTAACAAAGGAAGGGTTTTGTCCAGTTAATATGTTAGAGTGCTTTAAATTTAGTAAGATAAAGGAAGTGCTGAGATTTTGCTGACATTATAATGCATAAACTTTAACAGGGCAGGAGCATAGCAGATACTAAAATATTGTTCAATATCTTTTTTGCCTTTTAAACACTATGAAAAGCTGGGCATGCGGATGCATGTCATTTCCTGTTTGAGGAAATGCAGTATTCATATAAATGAATGATGTATAAAATTCTGTTATATAACTGCCATCAGTGCACTATTTCACCATTTTAACAATTCTGAAAAATGATGATACTGTTTTATCTTTAATAATTAGTGTAGATTAGAGAAACTGACTGAATTTATTGGACTTCTTATGGAATATTTTCTCGCATGTTGCTCATTGCATGAGTTTGTCATGAAACAACAAACAACGGGTGAACATACCTGAAATATGACTGTTGCTTGTGTTTTATTGGCTGTCTTGCATAACACATGCTTTATTGATGATTCGATCTTTTAACGCATGTGAGCAAGATGTAACTTAATTATGTGGGATTGTGGGAAATTTGGATCATTCTGTTTTTCTCACGTGGACAGTTGAAGTGCGATGCCTGTAACTCGTGTGCATCGTATATTAGTTCACGTGTATTTCTTTTTTTTTTTTTCATTTCTTAAACTAAAAAGTTAAATCACAAAAGTTAAATTATGGTGTGTGATTAGTTGTTGTTTCAAATGACAGAAGAGAAGTTTACAAACTGACCAACATGCTCAGCAGAGTAAGACTGACACGCTATCATTAGTAATGCTGCCCTGAGTGAGGGTTAAGGCAGAGGTCTCCCAGTCAACATGGCTCCCTGCCTCTAGCTGCTCTGCAGATCATTAGGAAAATGAACGACTGGAGAACTGTGTGTGTGTGTGTGTGTGTGTGTGTGTGTGTGTGTGTGTGTGTGAGAGAGAGAGAGAGAGAGATTTCTGTGCCACTGGGCTATGGACAGCCTGATTACTCTGCCCCGTCTCCTACTTACCTGCCTGCCCACTGACTTACCCTCAGCATACTAACTCCCTCAAGTTCCTTCCTCGCTCACGACACACATAGACACACACAGACACACACGGTAAGGAATCACAAATGCATTAATTTGTCAAGATTATTTTCTGCAAAACTTCTGAATGTATCACATCTTGACAGATGAGCCTAGGCCAGTAAATCTGTTCCTCGGGGTATCTATGTGCCTTTGGAAAAAAAGAAAAATCATTTGGCGCACGAAACCCTTACCTCCCGTCTTTCACCTGTGTTCATATCTGTTGTATATTTGGAAGAAAATGGCACAGATGTATTTAAAGTAAATAAATGACTGGAGCAACAATCCTGAAAGGTGAAAAAAAAGTTATTGATGTCAGAGGGACAACTTGGAGTAGGGGGCTAGACATTTTTCACTGCTGTATGGGGGACTGGTGTAAGCTATCCCCACTGGCAAACTGAGGATGAAGGCAATGTAATGCATTAAGCTACCAGCTCTAACTTTATTTCAAAAGTAAAAATATTGTTTGGAAAAATGTAGATAAATGCTGCATGCATTTAAATCTCCAAACAGAGCAGGAAAAATACATGTCCTTTTTGCTACCTTTGTAGAAATTGCAGAAGTATCTTTGTATCTATTCTGTAATTTAAGGCGCCGGATTACAAACCCTCATCTTCTTCCTCTATGTTTATTTTTCTAAAGAGTACAAAGCAATCGAGTTGTCTTCTTTTTATAAATTCCCATCATTCCTTATTTTGGAATGCAAACAAATTCACACATTGCTGTTCACACATTAATTATGCAGTTAGAGAAAAAGCTGTAATGGTGGAAGGGAAGGAAGGTGAAAATGAGGAATTCAGTTTCTTGTCTTCCTTTGTTGAATATTCATATAAGATCAATTTTTTTTGATGCTTTCGGGCATTGTTTGTTCCAGGGCGGAGCATTCACTTCCTATTTGCGAAGCTGTTAGGTCCCAGGAAATGGGTGAATCTGATTTGGTGAGAGGGGAAAGGTGTCTGTACTCTTAGGTTGACACATGTGAGGTGTCTGTGGCAGATTGTGTTAGATTTTTAAAGGGCGGTTTGATCCCCAGTGCTTCTCCTCTCCTACCCGAATTGTACCCACAAAATACCTGCCTAAATTTCATTTGATTTTTAATATAAAACCTATTGTCGGTGCTAGGGGGATGTTGATTTTCTCTGACACTCAATTCGGTGCATGTCTCACGACCACTTTTGTTGCTCTTTCTAGTTACCTGTCATAATTTTTCTCTTGGAGATTTGCACAGTTTGTTTCACCTCCGAGATATTTGAGAGCACTTAAAGATAATTATTGCCAAATGATGCTCTAATGAGGGGAACAACTGTCCTCGAGTCTTTGCTTGAGAGCTCGGCCTGCTTGCAGTTACGCTGCTTTTTTAGGCTTCATTTTGTTTCCCTGTTTGACAGTGTCAGACTTTCTATAGATGTTGCCTCAATCTGACGCATGCCATAATAATTGGCCGAGCGCAGGAGATGCAAATTGCCAAGGAGTTATTAAAATGCACCTTAAAGGGGTTAGAAATGTCTGTTCGCGAGTCAAATTACCATTTTGCCTCTCTTTGAGTCTTCCTTTTTTTTGTAAACCTCTCTTAAACTTCTTGCGCTCTTGGAAGAGGTCAGACACAGCCCTTCATTTGTGGAGGAGGATTTTCGTCTCCTGTGGAAAATTGCAAGGCATTTAGAGCTATCGGAGAGGGTCAGGGACCTTTCCTTTAATTTCCCTTTATCTTCTCTACCATGCTGCACGACCCCAAGCACATCACAGTACTGATGTCTGGCCTGTCTCTATGCATGATGTTTATTTGTGTACCTGTTTTTTCCTCTCAATCAAACAGGATGGAATTTTATTGGCCTGTTCCTTTAAGATATTTGGATCATTTTTGTCTTTTCCGAGTGTTTTAATATAATACAAGATGATTGTTTAATTCAAATCACAAATGTTACCTTTTATTGTTAATTCTTGTGAATTCAATTTTAGATTTGGTGACGGGATCAATGTTAAGTGGGCTGAGGTGATGCATTTGCCTGGAGAGGCTTCCTGCAGGTGAAGCTTGTATATCTGCCTGAACCTCCACGAGAATATTAATGACTTCGGTCGATTGTTTCTTTCTACAAGCTGCCGTCTTGTGCTGCTGTGTGTCTGTTTGGTGTCTTGAAAAGCCACGGTTTCTACGGGAACACAGATATCGTCACTGGTCAGAGGTGAGTGGCAGTTGTTTCTCATCAGTGACATAACGGGATAGTAGCAGGTACAGAAGCTCTCTCAGAAGCTTTACAAGAGGATGTTAGCACAGACATTTTCCCCAGTAATCCGTAGCTGAGACTCGCAAGCAGGGGACTGGAACTAATGAAGACAACAATTCAATTATGAGCTCAATTAATGCCAGTGCCTGGAAGCACAGATCACAGATGAACTGAGCTGCTAGCCCTAGATATTGTGGTCTACTGTTGCAGGCGAACAACACACCGAGAGATTGAAATTCTCCCTCAGTCCCTTGGCTTAGCAGTCATGGCTGTCTCCACTTTAAAATGGCTTTATGGGCTCATGAGAGGCACCTAAGAGTGTGCCTCAAATCTGTGCCTTTGTGCCTTCGTGTAGGGTCATAAGGACCTGAATTGACTATGTCTAGCTATCGCTTCTTAAGTATTACTCTGTTATTGCCATTCTCTCTTGAGGTTCATCTCCAGCTGCACGATATTTGACTGAGCAAAACAAAAATTCCAATTTAGGCTGATTTTCCTTTGATTCTTTCTTTGGCTCATATTGATTTCGTACAACTTGTTATGTTCTGTTTCTTCTCTGTTTTGTTTTTGGATAAATCCATGTTGTTTACAGTGTGCAATGACCCACGGGGCATCAAGATTATTCTTAACCCTTCTTTTCTCACTGTGGTTTTGTGGTGTATTGATAGGTAGCCAAGTTTGCTTATAATTAAGTCCCTACCATACCACAAATGGGACTCAGACCGGACCTCTTGGCCCAATTAAAACAAATCTTCCTACTTCAGGACCACCTGCTTTGTTATATCTATATATACGCACACACAGACAGACACATTATATATATGTGTGTGTGTGTGTATGTAGAAGTGAATTAGTTTGATAATGAATGTATTAGTTTGATAAAGAGGGTTACGGTATTTAGCTATTAATGCAGGTTGATACATGATGCTTGCATCCTCATGATGCAAAGCAGCTCTGGATTATCACAGAATATTACATCCTACTATAAAGCACCTTTTTACCCAAAGGGAAATGTTCCACACTGATTAAAGATTAAACATGGAGGAAAAAAAACAGGAGCTTTGCAAAAAGGAAAAAAAAAACTAATTATTTCTCTAGAAGTAAAATAAAATGGTTAAGCCACTGGGGAGTTGGGTCTAATTATTTCATTTATCCGTAAAGGGCCTCATGAGGATGTTTCCTTCCTTTACTTTAATTTTTCTCCTCTTTTACACCTTTAGCAGTCTTCCATTGTTGCATTATATTACATTACATTATTCTTTCTCTGGTTTCATCTTTGCTGAACACGTCGAGGATGATAATTGATCTGCATGCATGCACTGGATTAGGAGACATTGATGGTAATTTGTTAAGGTGACTGGGAGTAATTCAAACTGGTCCACAGTCCTCTGGGTCTCATTAGCTGAAGAAGGCTGAAGATATGCTCTGTAGACCTTTGCTAAAACCACTGGCAGAAAAACGGGCCATCTTTGTCCTTGATCATGCATTAATGCTTTCATTTACACAGCAGTGTTTGTTACACATTTGATAGCAATGTGTCAGAGAGTAAGTGAATACTGGTAACTGATCCGTAAATTTGCCCTCTTTACACAACTAACTATGAAAGTGCAAAATAACTTGAGGCTTTTCATGTCCAGCACTCTTTCTTACACGATTATAGAGATTGATGCGTACTGTGTTTTTGTCTCTTCTGCAAGCAATACAACCCTTTAAGTACTGGCGCTGTACTCGACTGAATTTACGCAACTGAATCTGATTTAGCCGTTGCTTTTTTTGTTTTCCTCAAACAGACTATCTGACAAACAGAAGAATTTCAGCTCTGATTGTTATCACATTAACAGGATCTTAGATCGCCACAGTAACTTCCACATTGTTTACTACACAAGAGGTACAAACATATGACTATAGGTGTACGTAGGTGTGTCCTGTTAAAATTTTGTAAAAGCCGTGCTGCTCCTCTTCACCCGCAAAATCAGCTGTGTTGCGTGTTCAGACAATGGAACTGTTTTGGAGGTGAGGTTTAATATTGTTTCTGCTGCTAATGTTTGACTCATTACAGGCACCTGTGCTCTTCCCTGACTAATTAACTGAACATGTATAGCCTACACACCTTCCTCAGTTCATTTGTACTATGCCTCGAAGAAGGCACACGCCGGTACGCGTGGGCATTTTTAATCGTAAAGCGCGAATATGTCAATATAATAAAGACATTTTAACCCTGAGCAGTGCTTTGATTCAAAGATTTTTTCTCTCCCCTTCTCTTTATGCATGGAAAATTTTAATGTTTATGCATTGCTTCAAACAAAAAGCACAGTTTTTCTCATAGCCTTTGTTGTCAGTAAAGCCAAAAGATATTCCCTTGCATGTGCTTCTGCAAGATTTTTACAAAGTAGTTGGTGTGAAAGCCAGTCGACACTCACTATGCACCTTGAAATGCTTAAATTGTATTTTTATATTTAGTTTGTAAAATGCAAATTTGCTTTTTTAAAATAAAAAATAGTATCCTATTTTGATATTGCTTCTGATTACTGTGCTTTGTTTGTCTACAGATATTGACTGCTACATCAGCACAGGGCCTAACTATGAACAAGCTCGGTCCTCCGTAGCTCAGGGCGGTTGTGTGGTTATGGCACCCAAAGCAAGGCTTCCCTAGTGAGGTGACAGAAGCAGCTAAGCCAGTAAACAACAATGACAGTAATCATATGTTTGTGGTGCTATGCTTCATCACCTGTCTAGCACCAAGGCTTGTTAAAGGACAAATGACTGTTAATAAAGAATATTCTTTCCCCTCATCTCTCCCTCTTCCTCTTCTCTCTGTCCCCCTTGTCAGTGTCCCTTTGCTCCCTGCAGCCCTGCCCCCACCTGGGGAGGCCAGGTTGCCAGGCCATGGGGCGGTGGGATTGGCCGGCTCCACGCTGAGATTGATTACCCCTCTAATCTTAGGACTGCCAGTGTGTCTCCAGGGCAAAAACTCTGGCTTGAATCCCCCTCTCTCTGCCTCAACTCCCACCCTTCCTCTGTCTCTGTACCTCTTCTCTACCTCGTCCTCCATCCCCTTCATCCCTCTGTCCCTGTGCTGCCAGAGGCACTGAGGGACGACACTAAGTCACAGCTTCAGACAGGGCCACTCGCTCGTACTGACTGCCTTGTTCGTCATATGTCACGGCAAATGGGGCTCCCGTGGACTCTGCCATGAACTTACAGTAAAAAAAAGAAAAAGACAAGGGGGGCTTGAGGATGAGGGGTGGAAGCTGCATGAGTTGGGCAATAGGTTAGAACAGAAAATGCCAATCCAACTAATACTCAAAGATCATTAAGAACTGCAGTCTTCTTCTGACAGTTGTGCAAATGTTGGAAAAACTAAGTGTATAGAACCTATACCCACTTGGTTTTGAGCGTTGATGCTCAGTGTTTTTTTGTTTTGTTTTTTTCTATATTCACGCCGCTGAGGGGTGCAGGTGATGACGTGGAACCCTTTCAATGTGCATTATCGCAGCATCAAGGACACAAGATTCATGACAACGTGTAAAGGTGACAATTGTGCTTGGTGATGGTAGGACCTGTCATCCAGATGCTAGTGAAATGAGCTCTCTTGCTGCTACTCCGGCTCTCACTGGATTTCGAAAGACTTCATATATGGCTGGGTGGTGACATTACCTTTCAAAATGTCAGTTTGGCATTCGGCTTCTCTTGTAAAATCTGATTTATTTAGAACAAAGGTGGGAACAGAGTGGAAATCCTATGACAGTGTAATTAACACTGTCGAGATTCTGCACTTAGAAGAAGCAGAGCAGAGTGGAAATTATAAATAAGGCCAGAAAAAATCCCCTAACTATTGACTATACAATATGATGTGTTATTCCACCAATTGCCAATTGTCACATAACTTCGGGCCTTTTACTTGGAGCTACTTTAAAGCCAGCTGTTCTTTTAAGTGCATGAACTCGCATGAACTTTTAAGCGGCACAGTGACTTGCTTTTGTTGTTTCTGATCATCTTGTTCATACTGACCAAATATTTTTTGTCTGATTTGCCTTCTTAACTTAATCTCACCGTGGTTTCACATTGTATAGGGTTAAACAAGGTATAAACAAACCCCAGCACCTGATTGCCTCAGTGACAACCATTTGCACCAGTATTAAGAGTGGAAGGTGTGTTGACGTGATGATGTTGCGATATGGTGTTAACACTTAAAGACATGACAGATATTTGTCAGAAAGAAACACTTTTATTTCAAATATGTGGTTTCTTTTCTAGAATATATGGATATGAGAATAGTCGATGCTGATCATAATTGGAAAATGAGACTTTTTTTTATTACATGTAAAGTGGAAACAAAACAAAAACTCCTCTTTTCAAGGTGAAACTTTGTTTACTAAACCACCTGCACATGGATGAGTAATGCTTAAAAGCTGAGTTTATTTCATACATATGAGTATGTCCCCAAAAGCACATGGAAAGGGCCAGACAACCATCAGAAGGCTCTTTGAAGTGCTCCGTCGGGCCACCATGGATTACCCACACACAAGTATTCACAAATGCACTCTTGAGAAAGTCATTGAGGGCACTGTTTTCTCATTCACCTCTGCACCTGTTTATACCTTTCCCCCGTTCTTCCTTTTTTCCATGTCTGAGTGAGTCCGAGTCATCGGAAAAAGAAAAAAAGAAAGAAAGAAAAACAGCGTGGGTGAATCTGAGCAGAGAAACATCCTCTGGGTCTTTTTCCTTTTTTAAAAGAACTCCTCCAGATCTCATGTTTAATTTATGAAGGAGGACTCAGGCGTGATACGTTCTGGCATGACAGGCAGAGTCCATCTTTGACTGGGAAACGTGGATTGGACCGGACCAGGGGTGATGTGCCAGTCTCCGTCAGGGCCCCGGGGAGCCACAGACTGGTCAACAGCTGGGGGCGAAATCAACCCTTTCATTGGAACCGGAGCGTGGTTAATTAAACAAGTTCCCCTTGGTCAGAAAGCAGCTGGAGTTGGTTTACTCCATGTGCCAGTCAGTGCCAGGCTGGCTGGAAGGCACACTCCACCACACAAAAGGAGAGAAGATGAGACACTGTTCTTCAATGTAGGAATGTGCAGATCACAACAAACAAATGAGAGGATGTTAATGTTTGGGTGTATTCAGATTTTAAGATTCTGCGCCTAAGAAGAGGAGTGGGATGTGCTTCCTTTGGCTCACCCACATCCTACTGTAAGCATCAGTCCACAACCCACACCCTTAAAGCCAACTCCACAGTTTTATGTGCAAGCGCACGATGAACAAATCTAATTTGTTTAAGGCTCTCCAGATCTGCATATTTACAGTGCAGACAAACATACCAATACGCACACATACAGGCTTAAACAGCCACAAACAAACTCAGACGAGTGAAATCTTGTCAAGCTGAACACCGAGTAAAGATTAGGCATCCTTGTCCGCCTTCACAGGCTGAGATGTCGTGGTCAATCCTGGGGCAATTTCAGGGAGAAAGATGGCAGCTGATAGTTGATGGAGAGAAACAAGCTGTAGTCTGAGTGCTAAATCAGTGCTAGGGTTGCAAACTGGGGGAGGGCAATAAAAAAAGCAAGAGAGGAAGCGAGGGGGGGAGCTGGGTACAAAATAGCCAATTTCATAGTACACATGTGGATTAAGTTCCCTTCTTTGAAAATGCTCTGGAATGCCCATGTACCAATTACACCCTGGTGGTACAGGCGGGAGCTGTGGGGCCATGTTTTTGGATGTTCTTGCGCCTGTGTGTGCTCGGGCTTGCCAGATTGTCTGCGGGCAGCATTTGTGCCTGCTTTGATTCGGTGCCAGTGAGGCCTCGCAGGCTCTTGGCATCCTGACACCTCCCCATCAATACGCTGGCACTATATGGTAGGGGGTATCAAAAATGACCCAATTAGAGGATGGCAATGTGTTCTGACAGGCACTACCTGCTTGGGTGTGTTTAACCACCCTGCCGTCTTTTTCTTTCTTTCTTTCTGTTTGCTGTGCACTTTCAAACTCTTCACACTCTGTCTGTGTTTCCCCTGCTGAAATTTCTGCTCGCAACTGGTGACAATGGCACAGAAGTGAGTGGGTCTGCCTGTCTTGACACCCTCTTTTTATGTTTCTTTCAGCTGTTTGCTGTAAACATCCCAGCACTTTGCAAGTGTTCAGATACGAGGGGATTGGTTTTGACTAAGAACACTGTGATTAGAGCTCTCAGTGACAGAAACATTATCCACAGAGCTGGCTTGTCAGTGTTCATTGCGCTGACTGACAAGTCTCTGGATTTCCCATTCTCTTTTCCTATGTCTCTGTTTTTCCCTGCTTTTGATTTTCTTGATCTGACTGCTTTTTCCACCAGCTGCTGGAGTTCAGTAGGAATCTCTGCCAGTGTGTGTCAGTGTCATTTGATATCTGTTCAATATGACTGCGGCTCCTTAACAAATTTAAAAACATGTTATGCTGCGTCTTACAAATACATGAAGCTATTAAGAACACTTCAAGTAGAACTAGTTTATATGTTGATGCTCTATAATTCAAAATTTAGCCTAAATTTAAGTTGCTTTTGCACTTCCTTCCTTCAGTTAATTCATGAAGGCAGTCCCCTTGAGTTCTCTTATTGAAAACAATTACCAGCATTAATTTCTGTCCTCAAGTGACACAAACCAACTTGCTTTTTTGCTCTTCTTTTACATTAGTTCCAGTCTGTCTAATTATATTTTTTCACCTCTTTCTGGAATTACTTTTAGTTCTTTCTCATTAGATTTAATGCCTTGCTTGCTCCATCTGAGAGCAGACTGTGAAGGTTTGGCATCTGATGCCCTCTGGCATCATACTGGTCGTGAGCCGAGCCCTCACAGGTCTTGACTGGCATGTTAGAGCAAGCTGCCAAGCTAGATGGGCAGTTGGCTCCAGGTCCACTACCAGCTGGTGAGGTTCTGTGCCATTCTCAGGGCCATCACGCTCATCTGTCAAAACTCCTATGACTTCTCCTCCAATTTGTATTTAACACGAGTGTCATTTGCTAATTTGCTAGTTCAAAATTTGCATCTCAAAATAAATATATTCTCACCGAAGTAACAGAAAAGAATATATTCCTGTACATGAAATCCTTTGCTCTGTGAATCCTTCGCGGCAGCGTCCCTACACTCGACCCCCACCCGATTCTCTCACACCAACTAACCTTTTGTGCCGTATTCTGTACTTGTGTGTATTTGTGTATTTTCTGTGAGGGTGTGCTTGTAAGTCTGCTTCTCCTGCTGATTGATTGGATGTGCAGGTTAAATGACCAAAAAAGCTTTTAGGAATAGGACAACTCCTTTTTCTTAAGGCACCTGTTAAGTTGTTTGTTGCCAGGAGAAACAGACACTTCATCATGCCGCCGTAAATTATTTCCTTGCTCTCTCACCCCGAGCTCCCTTTTCCTAGTTTCATTTTATTGGGGGGATATTTTAGCCGTAGACCCTCCATTTGTTAGTGCAAAAAACCGGGGCCACTAAAAAGGATGCAGTGCTGTTTCAGGACAATAGCTTATCTACAAGTAACAGAGGCCTCGGCTAATTTGTACGACTCGCCACAACCTGCCGCAGCACAACAGCTGAGTGCTTTCAGAGAAAGACTGATTTGACTTTGGCCATTATCTTTTGATAGATAAGGGGTCTGCAGGTGCTTTTCTCGTCCCTCAGGGTGTGGTTTTGAAGATGGAGGACATGTTTTTACCCACTGACATTGATGCAATACAACCCAGAAGCAAGGGTACTAATGTCTATATGGAGTCCACTCAATCCTGATGCCTAGTGTCCTCTTCTTGCCCCGGCCACAGCCTGCGGAGCCCTATAACCAAGGAGCGTGCCCACCAACCATGAGTCATTAAGGCCTGTGTTTAGACAGAGCTAGGGGTCATTGTGGTGGATGGTAATGTATGGTCTCAGTATAATCTCACAAATCAGAGATGGTCCACTCTAAACTGCTTTCTTTCTCCTAGAAAACAAAGAAAAGAATGAAAAGAGAAAAGTAAGGGGTGGCAGATACACATGTCTAAGCAAAAACAATTTTGGGTACATTTCAGAACTCATTTAGTCGCAAATTATGTGTTGATTACTCCAAAATATCTTTAAATATAGGCAAAATGTTTTGGTGAAATGATCATATTACTGTGTCTGCAAGCAAAAAAGACTAAAACTGTTATTTATCTCGGATAAGTGGAGCCATTCCTGTAGGTAAGTTTTGAATGGCAAGAGTTCACGGGTATGGGGGGGGGGAATCCACACTTTGCAATTAATTAAAGTAAATCCTTTCAGTGTAGTTTTTACCACATTTAAAAGCTCGAAACTTGACCATTAACCTCCAAATGGATGTGAAACACCACTAGTGTTCCCCTTCGCCTTTCTAAACACAATGTGCCACAGAAAGGACTGTAAAATGAAATGATGAGTTTTAAATGTACTTTTGCAGGCAAACTCAATTAGCAACATGTTTTTTTTCTCCCCTTTTGCAAAGAGCCCTACATTAGCACCAAGGCTAGTTATTATTTCCAGCGCGGACATCTTTACAAATCATTTCTCTTTGCCTTTCCGCCGCAGCCTCTTGTGTGCCACTATGTTCCAAAGTAGGCTCCAATTATGAAAGCATTAAAAATGCTGGTGAAGGATTTAGGTACATTACACCACTCAATGACATTCTACTCGCCATTATGTTATTAGCGGAGTGCTATGTGTAAAAAGGGCCTTTAATTGAGAAAGTGTTGTAGAAAATAAATTTAAAACAGCCACTGTTCCCCTCCCTCTCAGCCTCTTTTACTGGCAGCTGTGCTCACTATGAAAAGCTTCTCATCTCGGCCGATTTGGCTAAAATCCCTCACTCATGACAAGTCTTTAAGGGTAAGACCTAAAGAAATGCAGGTATTCACATACTCGGGAACAAATGTTCAGGCTTATCTTTCGGTTTAAAATTCTCAGATTTCTTCCATACAGGCTCTTTATAAAAAGTCAGCTATGTTGATTAAGATCCTGAAAATACAAAACCCATTGTCATTGGGCTCTTTTGTAATTGTGTAAATTATTTCTGGATGCATATTGTCATTACCAGCGTTTCCCAATACATATGCGCGTTGGATATACTTGCATGGTAACTTTTTTCCTCATAGATTTATGCAAATGTCACCATACCTCAATTTTTGTGATGGCTGCTTGTAAAAGAAACAATCTTTGTCAGCTTAATTTTCTTTTCAGATGAAAACTTAGCTCTGCTGTTCAGTGTTTGACATAGTAAAGCAGAGATGAGTGAAAAACATGTGTACCGCTAGAATTAAAAGGAGTACATGTCGACAATTAAACTCCAACTGGTTGCTTTAAATTAAATTAAATTCACATTAAACTGACAATCAAACTGAATATTAACTGGCACAGGTATGTATATTTGCGTACCCACTAGACACTTATTAGGCCACCTAGTACTGGGTTGGACCCCCTGTTGCCTTCAGCCCAGCCTTAAAAACCTTTCTCAAAGATTTTGATCTATATTGACATGATGGCATGGCACAGTTGCTGCAGATTTGTCAGCTGCACATCCATGATCTGAATCTTTTGTATCCCAGAGGTTGTTTAGATTGAGATCCATTAACTGTGGCGGATAACTAAGTACAGAGAACACATTTTTTTGTTCAAGAAACCAGTTAAGGATGATTTGAGCCTTAGGACATGTTGCGTTACCTTGTGGAAGCAGCTATCAGAAGATGGGTAAGCTATTGGAAATAAAGGGATGAACATGGTCAGTAACAATACTCAAGTAGATTTAAGCCATGCTTAAGAAGTTGGTACTGAGGGGCTCAATGTGTGCTAAGGAACCAGAGGACCAAGATATAAGGCTGGATGGAGCGGTGCTTTTATGTTATTTACACCACATTCAAATTAACCTAAATCATGCTCCTTCACAGTTTAGTTCATCATGTCTACATGCCTAAATTCATTGAGATGCTGTCATGTGTTTGGCTGATCAGATATTTGGGTTAACAATACGTTAAACAGGTGTGACTAATAAAGTTTGTGGTGAGTAGCTCTGTGACAAACCTGCATGTGTTAAAAAAAAAGCGTCACAGTTTCAGTATTTGTTTTAGCCTTAACATTTTTACTGTTCATCTGATTGTTTTTTTAGATGATTTATGAACCCATTACAACTTTAAATTATATTAAAAAAAAAAAACCTTTTTTAAATGAAGTGTGCTGCGTGTGCTGCCACAGATTAAAGCAGTGCGACATGCTTCTTTTTTGCAAAAAAAATATGGCAGGGTAACAGATGGAGTTTGGGTTCTGTCGTGCACTCCGTCCACACTCCCCATGTGTCATCTGTCATTACATTCAGGTCATTGTTCGGAGTTCAATGGCAGCGTGACTGAGTTTGCCACGGCTTGACAACGGATTGCGTTTCACGCAGAAATGGGGAGAATATGCAGACACCCCCAATACTCACAGGACATATTGTGCTATTAGTTCTTTCTTAGTTCAGTTTCCTAAATTAGCACTAAGATGTTGTCCATAATTATTGAATAGAGCAGATCACAACAGACTCTTCCTAGGGCTTTTAAAATATATATATATATGTATGTCTATCATGTGAAGCATTGGTTGTATGTTGTCATGGATGTTTTTCCTGAATCTATGATGTTAACTACCTCACTTACAAGCTCACAAACAGAATTTATATCAAGTTGAGCTACATATTCTATTCTATAATAGGTTCATTTCCTATTTGGCTTGTGTATTTTTCTTTTCAGTAACCACAAAATCATTGCCAACATGAAACCCACAACAAAAGAAAATAATCACTGAAAACATGACTGAGATATACAATGTAAAAAACAACAGAAAAGAATCAGGATGTTTGTGATGACTAATGTGTTTGTCAGTTAAAAGGAACTGAAAAATCAGAGCCATCAACAAGTCTAACAGAAAGTACTCAGAAAACCGTTAAACTGCAGTTTAATGGACAGGGTTAAACGATGACTGCTCAAATATTGCATATATATTTAGTGCCATAATAAGAGCCATTATTTGCAAAATGTCAAGACGCACCACAGCTAGCATCGTAGGTCTTTTATCCTGACTCATGTCCACAGACTTGCGATGATTGCACAACACTGGAATCTAAGTTTTTAACTTACCTGTTTACAGCTGCCTGTCACAGAGAGAAATGCTGCAGCCCTGCTTTTATAGGCCTGAAGTAGCAAACAGTCATCAACTTGCCCAAAAGGTAAACTTTTACTCTGGTTGAATCGCGCAGCAGTACATTATTTGCTCAGAACATCACCAGTAAGGTCACATATTTATTTCGCCCTGCAGTATTAGAACATGTTTCTAAACCAGAGATGTTGATATGCAATCGGATTTGAGGTACCACTGAGACTGGCCATTAAATGCCAAGTATGCCTCTGTGGCTTATGCATGCATTTTTTTCTCTTTACATATTTGTATTGTGTATTCGAGTCAAGTGGCCTTCATTGTAGCACATTTTGAAACAAAAGTTGACCCCCATTTTTTTTCCAGTTCAAAAGGGCCGTCAGAAAATATTCACACTGGATTTAACCAAAGATGAATAACTGTGAAAAGTCTAAAGTAATTAGTACTTTATATAGACTAGCTTTTGGTTGCTTTATTTAGGAATGAGTAAATATTGCATCTTCCAGAACTGCTAAAGCGAGAAAAGGCAAACACACAATGCTGCTTTAGAAGCAGGAGCTCTGGGTTGAGTGCAGGGACTCCAGAAGAACGCTTTCATATGTTCACAGCAAAGCTCCTTCTGAGCATGCCGGTTGAATAACTCTTTGTCACTGTCTGTGGTAAGAACTCCCATAAAAATAAAGATGAGTGCCATGCAGAGCTAGTAATAACCAGAAATGGCCTTCATGTCAGTAAAAGTGTCTGCAACTATATTTGCTTAAATGCTTAAAAAGCAGTGTTATTATTTACACTTATAATCATAGTACATTTAATGTATATTGTATATTATATAGACTGTATATATACTAATCCTACCTATTGCAACAGATTTGCAGTAGATGGCAAAATATTTGTTATTTTCACCAATTTATCACAGTTAATTGTTGTATTATTGCAGACACACCTTCTACAGTTCATTGAAGGTAAAGAAATGGGCTGGGTTTCATATATTTTCACTTACTTTGTCTTACTGATGACTCAATGCACTTTATAAGCAACATTTGAACCATGTATTCATCTAGTGCGTTATCCTATACACGTACACACTATCTCTCGTTTTTGGCCAATTTAACTCACCAGTTTACCTAACATACATGTTTTTGGACTGTGGAAAAATAGAGTACCAAGTTTGAACCCACACAAGCACAGGGAGTACATTCAGACTCCACATAGAAAGACCTCAAAGCACTATGGTGAAGGTATAGAGATCAACACTTAAAATTTGCACTTTTTAGCTTTTAATAACAGGTTAAATATTTAATGCCTGTTTTGCTTTTTTGTTGTTTGTTAAGTAAAGAGAAAACGAACACACAAAAAGCACTTAAATCCCGTACCCTGCAGACACACACAGACATTTTAATTCCATGGCACATATTCTTTTATGTTTCCTTAGACTAGTTTATATTTATATTTCCATTTATTTCTTTATATTACAGTATGTCCGCTTTCCTATCTATTTCTTTATCCGTATCCTCTTCATCCAGCATCCCATTTTCCAGAGCGTTGGTTGGGCTTCTTCAGCGGTTGATGGGACAGGTTATTAGTAATGTTTTTTGTGTCTCTTTGGCCTTGCTCTAGCCCTGCAGGGTCAGGGCTAACATAAAGTCTGCTTATTATATATCTATGCATAAATCTAACTATAAACTGACCTGACAGTGCGTGCAGTGCTTAATGCACATGCTCTCCTTGGATGTTTGTGCGGTCGTGTGAGAACGTAGTGACACTGAAGCTGTGTACTGCGTGCGTATCTCGTTGGCTTTTTGTAACCGGTGTTGACGATCACTCCTCGAATGCCGTAGTACTTACATCGTACAAGTATCAGGTATTCACCAGAACCAAAACCTTGTGCCACTAATGGCAAAGGTTCATATTCTGATAGCAATGCCTGGTTTAATGTCAACTGAATGTTTAACCTTCTGGTGAATAAAATAAATCCCTTGAAATCCATTTATTAATAAGAACTATTGACCAGCAGCATTGACTGAAGCTCAAGAGCCTGGATCCAATAAAATCTGTTAACCTTGTGGCAGGAAGTGTGGAGTCAAACCTGAAAGAAGCAGAGAGAGAAAATTATTTATTTTTAAATAGTTTAAAAAATAGTTTATTTTCCATTTAATTTTAGTCTTAATACAGTTTAACGCAACTAAGCAGAACCATGTCACATCAGCGATTTTTTTTAAAGTGATGGAATCTGTATAAAGTCTGTATAAATTCATTAGCTGCTGCAGTTTTTCAGTTTTATTATTTTTATTATAGAGTCTTTGCACTCCTAAGCAGCTATAATTTTGTCCGACTGTTCTGTCATAATTCATCACACCTTCCTACACTCATACCTCACAACCACATTTTCTTTGTGCGTGTGTGTATCTGTGGGTATTTGTGTGAGCGGAGCTCTGACTTTCACTGCTGGTTAGGGGGCTAACACCTCTTTCAGGTTAAGTCTTTTTTTCCACCTCAAAAAAAAAAGAAAAAGAACGAATAACAACATTTTGTGTTCCCTCCTCCCCTCCTTCCTTTCCTTGCCTTTCCCCACTCATCTGTCAATGAAAGACACAGTTTTGCCACAAGGCATTGTGTGTTTAGCAGTGGTGCCAGCAACTGCCATTTGGGTGCAGGGAGGCAAGGGGATCCACCCCTTTGAACTGCTGCCAAGCCAGCCAGCTTGCACCTTCTTTAATAACTTCCCCCGAAGGCACTTCCTTCTTTTTCTCTACCTCTTCTCTCTTTTTCCCCCTTTCTCTCATTCACTCCCACCCTAGTGCTTCTTCTATTTTTTTTAAATGACTGCAGTTTTCACGGGTAAAGCTGTGATGCTGATAAGAAAGGTAAGGCTGCTTTAACTGACAGCCTGACATCAAATCTGTGCAGAATACTTGCACAAATGAGAATAGGGTTAAGAGCATGTGCTGACTTCGAGGGAGAAGCTTATGGAGTGTTTTTTCCCGAAAAAATTCGATTTTTGTTTTCCCAACTGTACAAATCAATGAATTCTTTTGTAATTTTTTAAAAACATGTTCAATACAAGTCCATTAAGCCACACAATTACTCCCTGGTATGCAGTGTTTTATTCTCAAAGCATTTTACTTGATTACAAAAGGAAATATATTATAATAAACAGAAATATCATTTAATTCTAATTTTTTTCTTCTTCCTTCTCTTATGGATTGCCTCTTTGGGCAGTGAGACGGGTTAGCTCCCACCATAAAGGCGCCCTGCGAACTCCTAGTCTGTCAGTTCCACTGTACAACACCGTGGCCCCAGGACACACGAGCCGGAATGGAGAGTTGAAGAGAAAAGAAAAAGCAGAAAGACCTGGTTAAAAGTGCAGTGGGCAATAGGTGTCACATTAAGGGTGTGTAATACACTATGTCACCTCAATTGCGTATGGACCATTAAAGCTATAACCTCATACAGCGTGGCGTTTATTTTGTCACTAGGGATTATTTGGAACAAACGGGCATGCTGGGAAATTTGTGTGTGTCTGAGGTTTGTTGGATTCAGTTTGCAAGTAGTGAAAAATTTATTGTTTGTGTACTGCGATTGTTGAGGCCCCGATGTATATTATCTTCAGGGCATTTCTCTCTCTAAATCCATAGTCACCATTTTTTTTAACATGTACCTCCAGTGTGTGTGTGTGTATGTGTGTGTGTGTGTGTGTGTGACAGTGTGTGCTTTGCATGATGTCAGTGGAGGTGTATTAAAGGATAACGCTTTTTGGGGGAAAAGGGGGGGAGGTGGTGGGATGTAAATACAGGCATGGGCCCCCACCTCTGCCGCCGCCGCCACCTCGTTGTAGTCGTCCTCCTCCTTCTCCTCCTGTGTGAGGGTGAGCCAGCTAGGGGGTGACCTTGCCCGGTGTAATTAAAGTGAAACACCTTGACTTGTCACCATTGCCTGAGACAGCTTAAATCTCCCTAATGTAAATGGAGGCTGCCGCTGACGTTCTGCTAGGCATGGCCGCGGAGAAGATACAAGCGCTGGTGATCCATCTCTGTACCATAGCGCACACACGCACTTACACACAAACACACATGCCCTCGGTCTTCCTCTTTTCTCTCTCTCTCTCTCTCTTTTTCTGACATGCAGAAATGTACACAATCCTGTTCTTTCTGTCTTCTATTAACACCCTCCTTCCTTCCTTTCGTCCTTCCTTCCTCTTGCACCGATCCTTGGAAATCTGCAACTCTTATTCCATCTTGCTCTCCACAGCCTTTATTTATTTTACATTGCACAGCACAGTGCTTACTGTTAAGGCAGCAACAGCTCTTCTCCAAATAGCTCAGATGTTGTGATGAAAAGAGACACAAACATGCAATTATTCATACTGCAGTCACATTACTACCCATATCAGAAATGACATATCAATAGTTTTGGTGTTGTTGCAACAATGCGTGCATTATAATTCTTTAGAGAACGTTTTATACTATGTCAGAAGTGTACTGCGTGAAGCTTATTTGTGTTTTAAAGTTCCCCACACTGCTCTGTGGCTTGTCTGACTTTGTAGGCACCAGACCAGGTTAATTTACTGATCCTGTGTTCTCACTGAGGCCACACACTGCTCATATCAACTGCCAGTTTTTTTGGAAGCAGGGGTGGATAGGGGGTACAGAGAGTGAAATTCTGTTGACTTTGCCCTTCAATTAAAGCTCTGTAACACAAAAGTCTTGTTGACCCGTCTGTTCTGCCTTCCATTATAAGTCATGGCAACACATTGCTGAAAGATGGCCTACTAAATTCCAGGCTCATTTGCAGTTCAGGGAACCGGGGACCGCCTGAAACAAAAACAGAAGCAGGACCAGAGGCTCCTGCCAAAAAACGCCCTGTCTGAATGCCACAGTGGCATGTGAAAGAATGCTATGGGTCCCCCGTGCCAACTTTACCAGTTGCCGATGCTTTGTGCCAGCACCTCTTCCCTCCCATGCGCTGCCTGGTCAGTGGGCAGCGTGACAGCAGACAGACACCCATCATGTGTCTGCACCAGGCATCGTGCCCTCTTGCTCTGATCCCTGGGGGAATGGCGCTCCTGGAATGGCACTCCTCCCAGGGACATCCCATGGATTGCGGGTGGTGCAAGGCAGTGAATATATACACACACACACACACACACACACACACACACACACACACACACACACACACACACACACACACACACACACACACACACACACTCACGTTTTAATGGATTTGAGGAGGCGCAGTGGTTTGATGGCAGTTCCCACTCAAAAAGGAAATAATTCTGGCAGGGAGGGTTGTTTCTCTGTTTTTTTGCCCTCCAGTAATGCCTGTGCTCTCGCCACTCTCCTTTAGTAGATATTTTATTAATGTCACCTGTGAGCAGGTGGTGATTAAAAATACAGTCTTTAAAATCTGATTGCCCTTCCCATTTTACAATGTTATTTTATGTGACTATAAAACTGTGACGACATGGCAAGAATGAAAATCAGATTTTATTCGTCCATTCACAAAAGCAAATCCATATTTTACCATGTTAGCTGAAAATACATACCCCTGCCTGCGTGCTGTAGCATCATAGACAAGTACAGGTTTAGACAGCGTGGCAAAAGAGAGAGACAACAAACAAGCATGCTGCTATTGTGATGGACAGCCTCCACTGTGAGGTTCAGTATGTCAATGTGTTCAGCGTGTGATGTAGCAACTTCTCCAGCCGTGGGGGTCTGCTGGAAAAAAAAATGAACGAGCAAGAAAGAGATCGTGGCAGAGAGAACAAGAGAATGAGAAATGAGCTCAGGTGGGTCCGACATCTGCATTCACTTCCTGTCTTTTTCAGAAGGGAGGGAGAGGAGAAAAGGAGGGGTGGTTGCAGTGTAGAGGGGGGGTTGAAGAAAACAAGTGCAAGATGAAGGCCTTTCTGGAGGCTACAAAGGAGCTGTACACTGGGAAAGGGCTAGGGAGCCCTCAATGGGACTGAAGAACACACAGACAAAACTTGGGAAGGAAGAAGGCATGCCTTACAATGCCACCGGGCCCCATGCTTGGTTCAAAGAGCCAGTCAGAAAAACAGAAAGAGGAAGAGAGTGAAAGACAGAATGGAAATGATGGACCTGCTGGGAAGTATAGCAGTCGCAGCAGTAAGGGGGGGGGGGGGGCTGGTATATATGCTGGTCAAAAGGCCACCATGTTTTCTCAGCTATTCATTTGAAAACAAACTGCACAGGCAGGCACAGTCAAACTGCATCTGGGTGTGGAGTGGATTTTGTCTCGGTCTTCCAAAAAAAAAAAAACCTCTCAAAAAAAGAACAACCGATTCTCCATGTGTGGCCCCGTGCTACAAGTCAGGACAGAAGGCAGTGAAAAATAATAAAGAGAACCGGTGGGAAAGGAAGTGAGTTTGAACAGGGGATACACGAGTGATGATGTCATATCAGTGCTGCAGTGATGTAAATAATCCTGTTATAGTGGATGAATTGAAGAGTACAAGGTCTCGGACCTCTCGTCATTTGTTTTTATGCAAGCTTACAGCTACGGTTCAAATACATTTTAAGGCAGTTTTATTAATGTTTAACTGACTTTTCATTCAATATCTAGCGTTTGAATTATACCAGAGTAAATGAATAGTGCTGGTGAGCTAGTCGGCCAAGGCATTTAATGTGGACACGGAGCACAAAGGGAACCGGAGTGACAGTGAGCTGTTTGTATGTCCTTGGTATGCCAGTGTCATTGTCGAGGCTTATCAGAATCTGGGGGCACAGAATGAGCAGAGGGAGGAAGAGAAGAGGGACAAAAAATGCACATGGCTTTTATTAGACTTTATCAGGAGTTACCTTAGCTCTGTCTACCTCCTGCACACTACCCCAACCCCCCCTCCTCTGCTACCCCGTGACACCCTCGCTCTAATATTTAAAGAGCTCTGGGTGCACGACTGCAGGAATCACGTTTAACTTCACCAATTTCTTATTGCCTGTCAGTCTCTCTAATTTGATCTGGCGTTGGACAGTTACTGTTTTGGACAGCAGAGTCACGGCACATATTGGCAGTGAGACTGGCAGCTAATAAAAGCCAGCTTGGTATTTACTCCCCTTTTCCTTTTATTTGTAATATATCTCAATATTGTTATTATGAATATATATGCATTTAAGCCTCACCTATCTCTCTGGGTGGCCTCTCAGTTAATAATATGTTATTGATTTCCATACCGGACTGGCTATATATCTGTTTTAATTTCCAGGCCTTATCGCTCCCTCTGTGATTCACGTGAACCCTTACTTTATTTCTTCTTCTTTTTTCTTTTCCTTTTTCCTACAGGCATTATTAAGTCTGTGTGGGAATATAGGTAGCATGTTTTTATAGACTGACTGGTTATTTTATATGACGGAGGGGCAGTCATTACAGGTCCCTTGTCTCCCTCAAGTCAGCCTCCATCTTCACTTTGACAGATTGAATCAAGGGCAAATTGGGTCAGGTAGTGTGTCAAGAATTAGGTAGCGAAGAATCACAAGAGAATTACAGAAAGGTGAAGAGAAAAAGCTCAAATTAATGGTTCTAACGCTTACCTTCTCTGATTTCGCCTGGTTTCTGATGCAGTAAAATTGCTTACCTTGTAACCCGATGTAACTCATTAATACTTCATCCAGATTCTGGACTTTCATACCATTTAATTTCTGCAGAGGACAACAGAGACATGGTGCCCCACACGGTGAAACCTTTGGCCAGCCTTATTGGATAGTTAGACCTCTGAGGGCACTGCCTTGCTTTAGGTCCCCTTGGCCCATCTCCTACCACCGGAATGATAAAGGGATGGAGATGAAGGAGAGCAGCAAGAGGAATAGGAAGACTACGAGGGCTTGGCGAGAAGGAAGAATAAGCAGTGCATGTATATATGCGAAATATATGCGCCATCAGCAGAAAAAGGGTCTGAGTCAGCCGTTTGCTAGGCCTTGCTGCATGCTAAAACACATAAAGGCAAAGCCCATTAAAAATGAATGCCACACTATAATCACATTCACACTTAAAATTTAATGTTGGTACATGGCGGCTGACAAAGAGAAGGCGGCATAGGGCGCTGTGATTATGACCATGTCTCCTGTACTTTCTGCTTAGAGGTGATGGCTGTGCGTGGCCTCGGAAAGTACTTTCTGATTTAAGGGGATCCAGGGGCAGATCTTGTAGTCTAATTTTAGCAATTAGATTAAAGGGCTACTAGAAAAGATTGACATCTTCATGGGGGACAGAATCTCTGTTAAATAAATCTGTACAAATCCCACAATCCCATATAAAATCTCAACCCAACTTTTTTTTAGTGCTCGTCTGTAATCCTTACATTTCTTTTTCTTTATTTACCTTTAATGTTCATTGGAGAGTTTTGTTTTTTCTTATTTTAATTATTTAGTAGGTAAGCATAGAGATCATCCCATTCGCTACAAATTTAAAAAGCTTTTTATTTCATTCTGCGATTTTCTCCATCAAAGTGAGTGTCACATCCAGTATTCTCCCTCCATTATTAATGGGAATGAAGCATTAGTATGCATTGGGATACTTGATACAAAGTACTCCTTGAATGCTGCTCGATTCTTTACCAGTGACAAAATTAACTCATCATCGTGTTTGCGCTGCTCTTGCTTGTTCACTATAAATTAATCCTTAAGCAAGTTCTCCAGCAGTGACAGCATAAAAAAACAGAGGAGTAGAAATGGGACAGCTGTATTAGTCCATCAGCCACCACACAAGCCCAAACCATTCAAGCCTCCCTATGTTGAGAGTGCATAGGGCCTCGGGGCCCTCATTTGGGGAGGCAGCTGAGACAATGAGTGGGTGGGTGGCGGCGGGAAGGATTGAGGGGAGGGTGGGGGTCCACTCCAATTCTAGCTCAAGTGGGCTGAAGATGGCTGAGAAGTGCACTTTCTTCAAAGAAAGCAAATGAATGTTCTTCTTGCCCAAACATAATATTGTCAGAGAGGTGCACAATAGAAGCCTCTCACCAATGTTTTCTAACTGTGCGTGCATGTACAGTAAGTGTGTGTGGGGGTGTGTATGTGTGCCCTAATGTGTGGCCATGACAGCCCCACTTAACCTGCCATCCTGGTCCACAAGAGAGTAAGAACCTCCTTCTGGTCTTCCTTCAAGGTCAGCCTGGAGTTTCTGAAAGACACTCTTCCAGTCAATTTTAGCTCCTTATGCAGACAAAGGATATCTCTTTTAACCTTTTCCCCTTCTTCTCCATCCTCCCCTCAATTACAAAAACCCTGGGCATCTTCTTTTGACAATGACATGGGTCCTTGGAAAAAGAGGAAAAGACAGATGGATAGCACACACTTTTGAATGAATGAAAAGAGACAGTAATGCAATCTAGGCTAGTCAGAGGTTGGCTGGTTGAGTGCGGCTAGTAGTATTTGTCTTGCAGAGCCAAATGTAGATTGCATTTTGGCTCTGTCCTTTTCTTATTGTAAAACAGTGGAAAACATAAAGACAGCTTTATTAAACACACATGCCACCTACTGGCTTCCAGACCACCACTCATTATCGCAGTTTTGCCTCGTTCACACCAAATGACACCAAGCGGGCCTAATGCTGCTATAAGTGATATTTATATTTATGACAATATATTTGGTCTTTTGACCTTAAGATGGGCTGGAACAAAAATGTCAACAGTGACAGAAATTTAGGAGGAACATCAGACAACGTGAATATTGCTACGACACCAGTCAACTTACCCAAATAAGGATGCAGCATGAACTAATATGAATGGAATCTTTTGGGGGGAAAAGTGTTGAGAACTGGCAAGTTGAGCACAGAGCCAGTATTAAGCTAACTAAAACCAGAGGAAATAGAACAGATGAAGACAAAATCTCTTGAAATCCAAGACTCTTATGACTACACCAACCCAGATAAACAGTTGTGGAACTGTAGCTCTGCACCAGTCAGTAAAAAATAAACTCTGTGTTGGACTCAAGAACATTCATATTGCACAGCGTGGCTTGCATTAAACTTTTTGTCAGTTAGTTTGTTAATACCAGAGTCGTCAGCTTAAAGGCGCAACAAAGGTCCTTCACTCCACCTTGTGCCTTTATTTAGAACAGTATTCCACCTTAAACAAGCTTTGTGTAAAAGGGCTATGTGCTCAGCGGCCTAGAAATAAAAAGCTTTTAAAAAAAAGTGTTTTATTCAGTTTGATTTACTTACATTAAAGATCATTCTTCTAAGACCAATGTATTGAAATCATATGTAAAAGTGAAAATTATGCAAAAATCTACTATTTTGAGACAACTAGACCAGCAAAATGAATAGACAAGTGTCAAACACAGACAAAGGCGACGCTACCTATAAGAGTGAAGTTTTTTCTTTATCTAGGTCACAATATGTGGAGCAATTTCAACAGATGGGCTGCAGAGAACTCCCCAGGCGAACAGAAGTTAGTTTTTCTCTTTCTGTCTCTTACAGTTGCTGCGGTACCCCTCCTCTGCCGTTAAGGATTTCACGGCAGAGGAGGTTAGGTTGTTGCAGGCAAAGGGCCCGTCAGACACATAATGCATGCATACCCAAATTCTATAGACATGAAGGAGATACACAAAAAGTGTCCAAAAAAGTCTGATTTTTATTTAACACGATGGCAAAATAATAAAGCAGTAATGCTTGCTTTTTTCTTTTTGTTTTCTAAGTGTAAATATGTAAAAATGTCTAGGAATGAGTTTGTACTTCCACTCTCACTCCCTCCAAAGAAGAAAAAGATATGTAAAACATGACATAATGAGCTATAGCAGAATTATAAATTAAGTCTTTTTTTGTTAAAAGCAGAAATGGAAAATTGTAAAAATAAATAAGAAAGAAAAACATTAAATAACAGCGGGAAACAGCGGTGGGAAAATGAAGAAAAAATGGCTTGTTTCTGGATCCTGTTGGTGTTCCTTCAAAATCTTCTCCGCACAAATTTACACATGCACTTTCTCTCTAACACACACTGAGCGCTCGGACAGAAAATGTTATGAAATATTCGGGTGAAAAAGGCATCCTGGGGAAATGTGGGATGCTGTTTGTGAGCGTGTTCATCCAACAGCCGACAACAGAGAGATAGCTTTAGAAAACACACAGTCCTGAAAAAAAAAAGCAGTGGTTGGTGGTGGAATTCATATGAGTCTGTGTGTGTTTGACTGTGTATATGTGTGTGTGAAAGACAGCAACATAGAAAAAGACAGTTGAAGGTGGAGTGTGTGAGTGTAGAGGGGGTCCCATATAATGGAGAGGGTCCACCTGTTTACACTTCTTTGCCCCCAGCATTCTTCAGCGGGCCCCCTTTAGAGGGCCTCATTGCTGACAGCCAGCTAACTGCTCTTTGGGAGCCCTCCACAGGGACCACAAAAAACAGCTGAAGCCTCAGAGGGCTTCCTGGAAGGGAGAGGGAGGGGCATGGCGAGGAGAGGGCATGACGAATAGGCAAGATAGAGCAAGAATAATAGCAATAAAACTAACTAGAGAAGGCTAGCAAACAGACACAAGCAACTTAAAAGACTGTATCACTAGTGAAACACTTCCAAACAAGCCTTACTAATGAGGTCCACTATTAATAAAGAAAAGGAGTGGAGAGAAAAGCAAGAAAGGGGAAAGCAAAAAGCAGGAGGGGCTGGCAGCAGACAAGGAAAAGAAAGAACGAATGGATGAATGTGTGTGTGAATGCAGTTTGTGTTCTAAATCATTTTATCTTTGTTTTTCTGTGACTGTACAATGACCTCTGTATGGGCTGGAATGAAAACAGTAGAAAGATAAGGATGGGGATGAGGAGAGGTGGAGGCGGAAGGGGGTGTTTGGGTAGTGGGAGGCTAACAGGCTAGGCACAAGGCCTTTGTGTGCAAATTTCCCAGCAGCGCCTTACCAGTTAATTAAGGAGGTCAGTGAAAGAGGGAGAGAGAGAGGGATAGAGAGACAGAAAGAGAGGTAGAAGGTGGGGGTCAGTCCTAACGAGCTGTCCGCAGCACATGAATGAGGGGTTTGTCCTAAACTAAGCAGAGAGAGACCAAACAATGCCGGCAGCAATTAGCAACCAGTGGTGGGCAACCAAGGGCCTGTTGACTGAGCAAGAAAAAGATGTGAGAAAGAAATTGGAACAGGAACACGCAGACACACATATACAGTTATAAACATCCAGGAATAAATGGGATGAAGCTAAGCAGTGGGGGGCGGGCGGCAGTGGAGAGCGGCAGAATAGGCAGAGGCGGGTCATGTTGCCTTCACCTCGCTGCACAGAAATGCCTTGACCCTGCTTGCTGAGTGCTTTGAATCCACAATACTGGTAGAAGGCAACAAATGCAATAGATGATCTGTATGCTGAACTAGCACCTGATATGGTGGGAAGAATCTCTGAAGGTCTGAACAATCATTTCTGAGCACAAAGCAAAACAAAAAAGAGCATTTTTCTGCCTTTGAATTCAGGATTTATGATCATGATCATGATGATTTCTTTGTTGTGTCTTGCTTCATAAGAAGAGCAGTGAATTTTTAATTTTTTGTTTCTTCTTCCAGAAAAAGTCACTCCAGTCAGCTCTCCAGCACGTCTGTTTTCGCCTCACGCCTTTTCCCTCTCCTGTCTTTTTCCATTCTTGGCACAATATGAAGATTCCAGTCTTTGTTTCTATCTAATCTCAGAGGTGAAGTGGCCCTCATGTACATCAGGCTCTAATCGCTGGCTGAGACAGTGTTCTCTAGTGGCGCTGGTCTGCAGCAAAGACCCGACATCCCTACAAAGAGAAGGAAAACTGCTGCGTTCAGGCTTTGTGTGCAAATATAAAAGCACACAAAAGCGGGAGCCTGAGATAGTGTCAGAGTTACAATGTTTTCACTCTCCAGTTCTAGATATGGATTATATTTTTTTTATTGTGGGGGTTATTTGTTGGCCACTTGTGGGAAGGAGGGGATGCAGTGACTGTGAGAAAGTGGAGCCTGTAGACTGTAGGCTGTGAAGAAAGTAGGTTGGGGTGGTGTGGAAAGGCGAGAGGGTTCACTGGCTGTTAACGATGCTTGCAGGAGGGCATGAGAAATGTGAGAACTGTACTTTGTAACTGCCAGATGAGTTTCTCTTCTCACTAGTCAGTCAAGGGGATCAGGGATCGACTAAAGTCTTAACTGTTCTCCAACTAGTTTGTTAGTAGCTTGGGGGGGGGGGGGGGATCTGCACATTACAAGTAGATGAAATAAATTAGCCAAGTACCCTAAGTGGTCTCAACATCAAATATCAAAATACAGTGTTTGCAGCATATTCAATAATTTGAACTCAGTTATTTTAGATTAAAATCATAACATCATCTATGCTGGCTGTTGAATACCTGCCTGTATATATTTGTTATCTAAGGTATTGAGGAATGTTTCACATGCATGTAGCTGCCCTTAAAGACAGATGATGGAGCTGCAGGAGCTGTGATTGGATGCATCTGCTAAAAAACATTGAAATAATCCACATTCAGCATGTTCACACTCCAAATCTAAAGCCTCAAAAACAGAAGTTGGCAGTACCTCCTAACACAGACAAGTTGGCCTATTCTACTTTGGATGATACGCCATGTTTGTCGTTGAGCTGTGCCAGCCGTTGTAATTTTGAGTACATTATGTATAATTGTTTTAAACTTTTATTATTCTTACATTGTCTTAAAAATACCATCTTTTAATTCCTTAATTGATTCATGCACTTGAGATGCATTTTTGGCTGCATCCTCTCGCTAGTGTTAATTCAGGGCTTTTCCTGGCACCGCCAAGAGGTTTTGGCCTTCCTCCAAAGGAAAATCACCAGAAATATAATAAAAATATATTTTTAAGTAGGGCTTAATTTACTCAGCCAAAAAATATATTTTTATTTATCCAATGGGCAAAATTAGCAGAAAGAAAAAGCAAATACGTTTGTTAGGTAAGGTAAATACAGACTCACTGACTTATATGCAAATCAGTCGTGTAATGTAATGTTGCCAGATATGGATCATGATTTCAGGTACTTGATCTACATTTTGTTAATTTTGAAATTTAGAAATACTTTGTATTGGCTGTCAAAAATGCAACAAAAGTTGACCTTTGTAGGGTTTTTCTGCAAAAGTTTGTGCTGCTAGTAGGGCTGGGCCATATCATACCGTTCACGGTAATACCGGTGTAATGTTGGGCTAATAAGAAAATGAAATATCGCGATAGAATATGGGTAAAACGCGCGTGCGCAGTGTCTTTGTTTTCATACACACATGGAGGAAAAAGCATGGCGGCGACTAGGGATGTAAGAAAATATCGATACAACGAAATATCGCGATATTTCGCGCAATGATACTGAATCGATATTTAAAATCACTGTTATCGATTTTTTTAATTGAAAAATGACATGCATTTACTGTTTATTTCTTTTGTATGTTGGAATTCAAACTCCGGCCACTGGTTTGCAGTTTTCACCGCCTTTACTATGACGTAAAAACGAGGTCTCGCGATAACTGTAGAAGCGTCTAGTTTGCCAAAAGAACGAAGTAGAACAGTCAGTGGACGTGTGTGATGCTAGCTAACTGATGACTGAAGAGGAGAGGATACAGCCGGCCCCCGCAGCTTTCAAAGCTGATGTGTGGACTTATTTTGGATTTAGGACAAAAGAAGGCAGTAAAGACTATGACAAGAGCTATGCAGTCTGTAAAATCTGCACCGCCAGAGTCAAATATTCCGGTAACACAACAAATTTACGAACACACGTGTCTAGACACCATAGCGACGTAGCGTCAAATGCTAATTTTAAAACAAAACGAGGTGATTCCTCTCAACGGACAATTGAAGAAGTTAACTTTTCGAAACTACCAGCAACTTCAACTCGTGCAACAAAAATAACGCAGTCAGTACTTGTTTTTATTTGCAAAGACATGCGCCCCCTGAGTGTTGTGGAGAATAAAGGATTTCGTAATATGATTAAAACGCTGGAGCCCCGTTACACCGTTCCTTCTCGACAACACATCACGGACATCGCTCTGCCAAAGTTGTACCAAGAAGTCAAAGCGACAGTGCTGGACTCTCTCAACTCGGCTGAGACAGTTGCTCTGACATGCGACCGACGCTTGGACTTCGAGAGCCACTGAATCGTACGTAACTGTTACAGCACATCACATAACAGACCAGTGGAACCTTCAGTCTCATGTACTACAAACCCGAGCCATGCATGACAGTCACACAGGTGAGCACATTGCAGCGTTACTAACTGACGCTGTGGCTGAATGGGGATTGAACGCAAAGGACCTTGTTGTTGTTACCGATAATGCACCAAACATGGCTCTCGCGGCTAGACTTGCAGGCATAACGCACATACAATGTTTTGCACACAGTCTGAATCTCGCCTCACAGAAAGCACTGAAAATACAATCCGTGGTGCGACTTCTCGGGAGGATCCGACGTGTAACAGCCTTTTTCAGGCGCAGCACCACAGCCAGCAACCAGTTGAAGCAGAAACAGTGCCTCCTTCAGCTACCAGCTCACAGATTGATCACGGACATAATTACAAGATGGAACAGCTCCTATGATATGATAGAACGATTTTTAGAACAGCAACCAGCCATCTGTGCAGCTCTGCTTTCTGCAGAAGTTAGGAAGAGTGAAAAAGAAATTTTCACATTAAGTGAGTCTGACATCACATGTGCAGAAGAAGTTGTCAGGGCACTCAAGCCTATGAAGGACGCCACCCTGGTGATGTCAGAGGAGAGTATGCCAACCCTGTCCATCATTGCTCCTCTTCATGCCAAGCTTGTGATGGGTGCACAAGAAAGTGTTGATGATACACCGACAGTAAGGGACATTAAGACTGCCATAGCAGAAGATCTGGGAAAGAGATATGTAAATGAGAGGGAGACACTATGGATGGCATCAACTGTTGATCCTCGGTTTAAGGACCTGCCCTTCCTGTCTGAAGCAGAGACCAGTGAGACCTATTCCAGACTGTTGGACACTGTGGTGACTGTGATAAAGAAGGAAGAAAATGTAAGTAAATAAATTAGTTTATTTGGAAAAATTCAACTGAAGTTATAAGCAAGTGAATAAAGTAAAAAGCAAAAAAAAAAAAAAAAAAAAGCATATTGATGACATTTGTCATCAAATATTAGTGAAAAACAGGGTGAATCTTGGATTTGAATTTTGACTTTCTGACATTAATACTATTTGAATTTAATGTTTTTCAGCAGCAAAAGAATGAGGAGACTGACAAACAGGTGGAGGAAGAGAATGCCACAGAGGAGGCTCATCACCCACATATCAAAGACAAGTTTGACTCCATCCCTCGGTCACCCCTAAAAAGACAGAGGACCTCATGTGCATTGGTGGACTTGCTCGGAGCTACGTTTGCCTCTACTAGTGACAATACTGCACCAAAATCAGAACATGATGTTGCTGCAGCTGAGATCAAGAGGTATAGAGATGAGACCCCTTTGCCTCTCACAGGAAATCCTCTCAGTTGGTGGAAGGACCATGAACAGGAATACCCTCAGCTATCCAAAGTAGCAAGGAGTTTCCTATGCATTCCTGGAACAAGTGTCTCTGCAGAGAGAGTTTTCTCCTCTGCAGGAGACATAGTAAATGCACAGAGAAGTGTCCTGAGAGCTGACCATGTCGATCAGCTTGTATTCCTGCACAAAAATCTGGAAATTGAAAAATAAACACTGAGAAAACACTACACATGTAAAATCTCTGATATGAGAATGTTTGACATTTTGGTTGAGTCTCATAAGCACTTATTTAGATGAGTAAATTCCTTTTTTCAGGTTGTACTAAAAGTGTTCCATTGATGGACACTGCAGAGCTGTACTTTATTTTATTAACACTTAATTGTAATAGCACTTTACATTTTTTGTTAATGTTTACTTGGATGGATTCTTCAAGCAATTTCATTTTTGATTTATATTTGTTTATATTGAGGTCACATAAAAAGTGCTTTGTTTTGATGCTCCATAGAGCAGTTTTTGGATAAGTATTTTACAATCATAGTACTTAGAAAGACTTCAGTGTTACATGTTTACTTTTTTCATGTTAAAAAATACTTGATATTTCAGTAAAGTAGTTTTTGTTTGTTTATTTGACATGACTTCTAATAAGGCAGATGTTAATTTCTCCATTCATTTTGAACTTAGAGTGTTTTTGTTTCAGATGTTTCATGTCAAGCATTAAACAGTTTGGACTGTTTACTTGAGTTTTCCTAATTAAATTTAGTCCTACTAAACACAAATATCGTCTGGCTTTTAGTATTGCAATATATCGTATCGTCTACCCTGTATTATGATACATATTGTATCGCCAGATTCTTGCCAATACACACCCCTAGCGGCGACGGAGAATGAGAAGGGCGAAAGCGGATCGTTGAATGAAACTGATGAACCAGAATTGGTTTGTAAAAATGCTGCAACTTCAGTGGTGTGGAACTGGTTTGGCTTCCGTCCGTCAGATACACAACAAAGCACTATTTTTGGTAGAACATGCTAGCGGGCTGTCGTTATTACTGTGTTTTTTTGGAAAATGATAAATTTTTATATAACTTTAATGCACATAAAAAACAGCTGCTTGTTTAAGTGAAAATGCATTGATGGGTTTTATTTTTTTTGCACTAATAAAGTTGAGAAGTTGTAAAGTATTTTGTCTCGTGTCAATTATATCGTCAGTTATATCGTTATTGCAAATTTTCAAATGTGTATCGTGATAAATATTTTTGGTCATATCGCCCTGCTCTAGCTGCTAGCATTATGAAGTGAACCTTGCAGTTCATGCCTTTACCGATGGCTGTCATTCTTGTTAGAATGCTCATCTACATCCCAGTAGTACGATCACCGTCAAAGAACTGAGTGGACTTGTGATGTTGATAATCAGCTGTGGTAGGATTCATATTTAATTTTGTCTTCAAATCTGACTTTTTAAAGAACATTGTAACAGCAGCTGTTTGTACTGTCTTTATGCCTAAATTTTTTCTGAGAAACTTGATTAATTTCATATTTCTTTGGGCTTTGTTGCTCAGCGGTGGGGAACGAGGTCAAGTGTATACTATAATTTTTGCAATTTTACACCCAACTTTCTGGCCATTTGTAACACACTGCAGCAAAACCGACGATTTCAGATAGTTTAAAAGTAAAAGTAACAGAAATAATCATATTAACAATGAGTTTTTGGTATGGTGAAAACATCTTGTTCAACAATTCAACCACTGACCAGTCCAAGTTCAGCCTCTTAATTTTGTTGAGTGTGCATGTCATGTGTACTTCTATGAAAGTGTTCTGAGTAGGTATTCTCACTTTTCATCATGTATTATGTATCGGAGTAGATACATTATAAATGCTGTCTCCATGTATTTTCACAGCCCATTTACAGAAATTGTCCAATTCCCTCCCTCAGATATCTCTGTGTGCAGATACTGTAGATATTGCTCAAATGTGCTGCTAAACCAATCTCCAATCCATCCAATCAACAGATAAATACATCCATTCATATTCCCACTTCTAAAATCCAGTCCCCTGTGTGCTCTAAAGCAGGAGAAAGATTCACTGGAATAAGTCCCCCTTGTCCTTCAGACCGATCCATATTGCTGCTCAGCCAGTAATCAGGGCATACAGGGGCTGGGTGATCAGTGACAAAAGCTAGGCAGGGAGACATCAACCTGCTGGAGAAGAGTTGGGGAAAGGGGTGGGGGTGGGGGGTGGGGTGCTGGCGGGATGAGTGTTGTGGCAATGGAGGAGGAGCAATCAGAATCCCATCCAGCCTCAGTCTCCAGATATTGCCATGCAGATTTAAAGCCTATAAAGGAGGATCCTTGGACTGTTCCTTCTCCCCACTGCTACTTCTCCACTCCCATCCTTCCTCTCCCTCTTTCTGCAGTGCTAATTGGAGGCAGGTAGCCCTCAGATGTGGAGCCCAGGTTACGGTAACCTTGATGGTGCGATCGGCTGCTCGCCTTCATGCAGCTGGCTATTCATCAAAATGGAGGGGTGGGGCGAGTGGTGATGTGGGGCATGGCAGCAGAGGGGCAGAATATGCAGTAGGGGGAAATGAGCGTCCAAGACAGCTTCCCAAAAGGGTAACAAATCACCCTCCTTGGCCTAATCCGCCAAGGGGGAAGATGATGGACCAGTGGTCACAATATGTGGCAGCAGAGATACACAGGCTTGATAAATCAAACATGGAGGCTCATCTGGAATAATAATAAAAAAAATCAACTGGTAATATTGTCTTACATGTCTTACACGAAATACTGCAGTGCTGTTAGGTGTCGTGTACTCCAAAGAGAAACGAGTATTTGCAGGTTGGTTTTGTTATATGAATATAAGAAAATAAACCTACAGAATATTGCAGTAAATGCAAATTTCCATGCAACACAATACGGCAAGCATCTTATCTGCAATATCCCACTGATCGATCACTGTGGTTCCATTATCAATCATCCATCATTGCATTGATATCTCTGCCATACCTATAATCGCGCTTGATCAGAATCATTGATCAATACTGAGGTGTGATTGATTTGGATGCCAGCTGGACTGGATGGCAGTGACACAGAAATAGTAGAGAGATATAAAACATCTGAAAGTGAGCACTATTGGCCATTATAATGTTTGTAATGAAAATAAAAGTCGCAAATTTAAATATATTTTTGCAGCAATAGTCATAGCTATGTGAAATATATCTTTTCTAATTTTGAACTGAAGGGAATCCCATATCTACAACAAAGAAACATTTCATGTGGCATATTACAACGTAATTACCCCTGATCTTGCATTTGTGATGACGGGTTTCCTCCCCATTGGAGAATACTGAGCTTGTGGCTTGTATTCATCAGGGAAAACAGGCAGCCACGGTACAGTACCACTCAGAATCTCTTCTGCATAGGACCTTAATCATCCTGGCTCAGTGTGCATGTGCATACAGGGAGATTTGTGGGAGAGAGCAGGTTGTGTGTACATGTGCGTGCATGTCTTGCAGGGGATGTTGTCCAATAATTGTGTGTATTTGTGTGTTTCTGTTAAAGCGTTTTCTTGCTGCTGTCTGCCTATGTGTGCATGACATAGAGAGAGGAAAAGAGAGAGGGGGAGAGAAAGATTGAGAGAGAAAACCCATCCCTCCAATTCCCCCTGAAACCCTCTACACCAATTTCAAGCCATGGGCAATCACTCACTCTGCATACACATCTACATACAT
The DNA here is from genome assembly GCF_963969265.1 of Rhamphochromis sp. 'chilingali'. Classification (NCBI taxonomy): domain Eukaryota; kingdom Metazoa; phylum Chordata; class Actinopteri; order Cichliformes; family Cichlidae; genus Rhamphochromis; species Rhamphochromis sp. 'chilingali'. The sequence goes on along the minus strand of NC_137938.1, from coordinate 28,306,279 downwards.
AGAGGCTGATGAGATCCTTTACCATGTGACTAGAGCTCGTCATCTACTGTATGTGCCTCCTTTTTGCGCTCATATTCCAATACTATAAGTCACTGGGGGGGAAAAGGGTTTGCAATGGATGATCCACACACAGTTATAATACATAGATAATCTCTGAGGCGCAAGTCAAAGATACTCTTACCTTTGTTTCCTTTTGAATTCAAGAAGAATGCATCATTTTTGCATGCCCATTACCGCATGAGGTGAGGTGATGTCTTCCAGTTTTAGATGTCCTTGTACCTGGAAACAGATTCTTTGGTATATCTTGGTAACCAGTGACTGATATGAATTGATGTAGGGTTGTAGACTTGGGTAGAGATTAGAGCTAAAAAGAATGTCCACCCTCAAGCTGTGATGTTAACATGGGGCACTGTGTGCTGAGAGTTCATTAGTGTAATTGCCAGAATATTACCCATTGGCATGGTCATAATGTATAGAATATTAATGCTATAAATCTCCATTCCTCTCCCATCCAGCAGGCCAACAGTATAACCAACATAATTGCATATTTATGAAAAAAATGAACTTTATGAGCAGAGGCTATAAAATGATGGTCTCTGCTGTCACTAGTCTTCTGCTCCTGTATACCGACTACCATTTATATCCACATCTGTTTTGTTGTGCATGTATAGAGGCAGTAGCTGACTTTGTCTCTAGGGAAAAATAATGTTTTGATGAAGGAAGAGAGGGATTTTCTTAGAGTTGCACAACTAGGTGCCTCCATCCACCTCGCCTATCTAACATCCAGTCCTCTCCGTTTCTCTGCCGATGTCAGCACACAGCTTATTATCATTCTGGGGGCCAAAAACCTACACAGATGTGTAGAAGGAGGGTCAGTGCTGGGTTCTGAAATTACTACATTGTTTTCTCGAATAAATGATGTTATTGATGGGTTTTGTGTTAGGAATTTTGCTGACCATAACTAATATCATATTCAGCTGAAAAGCTACTCAGAGAGCAGATCCCATGTTAAAGCTGTTGGCCTTTTTTGTAATTGTAAAGAAAGTGCTCTTCATTGCCTTTCCACAAAGTTTGATTAAAACCACTTGAGTAGTTTTTATGTATTTGTGCTGGCCAACTTTACTCAGTGGGCTGTATTATTAATAGACATTTTTTATACTTGTGAAATTGAGCTATTCTGCAGAGGTCACGGGTTTATATGTAATCACAGTCTAAATCTTTGCTCAAACTATTTTACTAGCTTTTAACTCACCATAAACTTCAGAAGTAGTAGAAATATATACATTCAGAGATATGTAAGTGGTCCTTACATACCATTCCTCTTTTTTCTCTAGGTTAAAGGTTAAGGACATACACCTGTGTTTAATAAAAGGCCAAAGCATTTTGAAGGAACTTAAAGTTCTTAAGGCATTTATGGTGTTGCTGTAACATTTAAAGTAGGCATTAGAAAAGGGAGGCTGAAATAGCCTATTCTTCAAGCACCCACCCATTTATTTCTTTCATTTATTGATCTGACCTTCTGCTGCCCAGCCGCTGAAAATACCTCTGCATTTCCTTTCACAAACTCCCACATTTAACTTGCCAAGGAGTTATACATATACTACACTATCTAATGCTTCTGAAAGTAGTATGAAAAATGTATTTAATAAGTTAGAAAAAAATGTCAGTTGGTTCCAAGATTACTGCTTTCTCTCAGTGTTCTTCAGTAACATGCTAAATGTCGTTTAGAAGCAGTACTATTTTTTCTTTCACAAATATTTAAACAACAGGAACTTAATTTCCTTTGAGATTAATAAAGTATTTCTGATTCTGAATCTGTTTTTGATAACACAAAGCTAAAGACCTGTCTGTAGCTTGCTGTTCAACACTCAAGAGCAATTAGAACATAATGGAGGATTTTCCTTAGATCTTCCTACCACTTAGTGCCCAGTGCACCCCCCCCCCCCCCCACCCCCACCCCCTTCCACACCCCTTACCTTCTCTCCCCATCTTTCGGTTGTCTTATATTTCCTTTTCACTCACCTCCTCCTTTCAGCTCATCCTTCCTTTGTACCAAATGCTCGGATACAAACACCAACACCCCTAAGAGAGTTGTGGAGGTGGACAAAAATGGGTTGGACCAAGGGACGAAATAGGTTGATAGGGTCATTAGATAGCGAGCAAGGGAAAGGGGTCAGAAGAATGTTGCTGACACAGCCTGAACCTTTACTGCACATGAAAGATAATTTTACAGTGTGTCTGCCCTCACACACATCATAACAGTAATTTTCAGTTGCCCCTTTTAAATTAAATAAGTTGACATGTTCATACAAAACATATGGCCTCTATTTATACTTCATAAAATATCACTTGTCATACGCCGGAGTCTAACTATGCAATTCATGAGCTGACTTGCTTCAGGAGCACCATTATCTATGATAAATGCTATGTAGTTTAATAGCTCATAAGGGTTAATATTGGTGAATATCTGGGCTGTTTAATGGGATAGTGGTGCAAGGAAAGCTATGAGAAAAACAGGTGTGCTTTAATATTACAATGCAGGAGGATTCCTGTGTCTTCTTACATGCACACAAGAGATGGTCATTTCTTGGCTGCCATGCTCAGTAACACATTTGAAGGAAGCATAAGTTAGATCATTAGCCGAAAAGACTTCCTTAGGTAGTTTGCTTTGTTTACTTCCTTACCCGCTTAAGTGTGAACTGCTTGTCCGGTCCACACTTCTCATTTACGGAGCATGCTGTTACTTGTATACATCCCTTGACTTTTCATGCAAATTTATGTTTAAGCATACTTGTTTGTGTGTACAATGAGGAACACAAACATATAAACATGCAAGTAGAGAGTGGAGGGAGACCTAGAAGGGGGTTTGCGGGGAGGGGGGGGGGGGTATTGGTGGTGGTGGTGCAAGGCGGTGACAGAAATTGAGGGGGACGGGGTGGCAGCTGCAGGCTGCTCGGTGCACTGTCAGAGCGGAATGATTAATGAATGGCGGCCCCAGCTGAGCCTAACCTTTGGAGAACCGCACAGGACATCTGCAGAACTGTCAGCGCTCTGACAAGGACAGAGCTGAACAACCAATTATTTCGCCATCACTAAGGTGGGCTGTCAGCTTAATCCTAGCCATTCACTTAGGCAAGGACAGGCAAATTTCTCCTTTACATACACACACACACACACACACACACACTGAGCAGACCATGGTCCTGCATGGACACACAAACACACATACAAGTGAACAAACAGGCACACACGTACAGGAACACATGCCTATGTGGACATGTACACAAAGCGGACTACTACACTCGCTCAGTCACACACTCGCGTATTCACACACAGGCATGAGGTCTGGACAAAATAGAGTTAACCCCTCCACTGCTGGTAGTGGCAACCCCATGCAGGTGACATATATTAAGGAAAGCGGGGCAAGCAGGGGAGGTTTAATGATGACAAAACAGGGCTGGTAGACGCCGGCTGGGGTAGTGAGCTGGACATGGGTGGGGCTGCTTACTGGGGAAGGGACTACGTCTGGTACATGTGTGAGAAGGAGGGTGGGAAGGTGGGAGCTAGAGAGGGAGGGGTGACCGCCCTTTTGTCTGCAAGATGCATTTACATAGTAAAATAGGAGAGAATGCAGCAATCTATTGAATGATAAAATGATAATAGTAATTTCTGTCTGTATAAAAGTTGTAATAAGCTATTATGAATTAATAAATACATTTTCAGTTTCTCAGTGTCAAAAACAACTGAGGTATGGATAGCACAGCAGATGATCAAGCTCTGACATCCACTTTCCTTTGAATTTATAACACAAAAGCTAAGTGTACGTAAGTAAAAGATATCCGACGTTCAGTAGTCTACACATTCTGTGGATCTCTGAGCGTGCACATTCTTAAATTCCCCAGTGTGGATATAAAGTATTGATTGACCTTTTAAATTATACAAAATGGATCCTGTTGCATTGAGGAAGATTAAAAAAGAGTATTTGAATAAAACATGACGATTAAAATCACGATACCTTATCATGTCATATGAAGAAAAAGTTGATGCAGTCTTAAGTACTGATGTGCCGGATGAAACTGTTCAGTTTGACGAATGTTACGTTGTTGGAAGCATGGCAAATTTTAATTAAATGGGTTCTCAGCTATAAAACCGGCCCTCATATCTTTTTCCACTATGTCAAAACAAGAACTAATCATTTTACTGTAATTAGGACTAAATAGAACATAATCATAAGATTTATTGATTGGCCAGTGCGACTTTAGGACTAACAGAAGTGTACGAGTAAAAGTGCATTTACATTTACATTCTTCATTTATCAACCGCGTGTGTGTGGGTGCGTGTTTGTGTGCGGTGCTTGGCCAGAGTTGGGTGTTGATGGGCCATATGAGTGACTGATTGGAATTTGATTAAGGCGTTTTGGAGGTGATAAAGGATTGAGCGCGGCTACGAAGACTATTGACAGACTGCTGATGAAGCCAGATAGAGAGAAAGAGAGAGAGGGGAGAGAGAGAAGGCTAAGGAAATTAATAAGAGGATACAAATCAATTAACTTAAAAATCATCCAGTGGCCAACCACGTGTGTGTGTGAGACTGAGTTGCATTTTGCTCCACGCACCTGCGACAGAGCTATCATGCACTTACCTACAGTAGCTTCACACCACAACGCGGCTGTGTTTTGTGTCGATTGACCTCCTGCTCAAAGACAATTAAAACATAAAATGCCAAGTCAAGTCTCTTGAATCCTAAATGCTGCTTGGCTGTTGTACATTCATGAGTGAACAACGTACTACTCGAAGACTTTGAACAGCTCAACTCATTTGACCAGGAGAATCCTAATACTGCTTTACGATTTGCAATTCAAACAATCATGTTGGCATTATCTGCAACTCCGCTGTCTCCACTGAATGCAAAACCCATTAGCTTGTTTAGCAGTATTTAGCCCTTTGCGGTTTAAATCTAGAGAGCGGCTAACACAAATTGATTTCACTCATTTTTACAATAAATGTTTAAATGATTTCAGACGTGGAAGGAAGTGCTCGGATTTGCTATCTACTAACACAGACACAGCTGTGTTTGCAGACCAGTGCGTGTAAACTGAGATCTTAATCTGTGAGCAGTTTTAGGAGTTTAGCGATATTGCGTGCTCATAAAAGCACACACGTACGCACACATGCGCACACATTCGGTCAGGGTGTAGTCATTAGAAGCCTGTTCCTACTAAGGGCTGTCTCTTGTCCCAGACAAACTGCAGGAGGAGGTGTCTGGCTGCTTGCTTTTAAACTGGGTTAGTGGACCAGAGAGTGAGAGAAAGAATGAGCGAGAGAGAGATAGGGCATGAGAGAGAGCGCAGGGGAGAGAATTTGAGGTCTAAAAGTGGGACGGGGTACATGAGAAGAATTTTCTTCATCAATTGCAGTGGCACTCCCTACTGTGTAACCCTTTATGTCGCATGCACGACTATGCGTGTGCTTTTGTGAATGTACTACTACGTGTGGCTACATGCACGAAATGTCTATTTATTACAGAAAAGTTTTACTGTTTTCATACTTGAGCTCTACTGGCTTCCTGTAATAAGTTGAATATTTGTCTTGCGCTTTGCTCACTTCAGTCTCCTGCCCTCAGATGATTTAGTAACCAAATGGCTGCCCATTAACATGTGAGAATGATTGTGCAGCCTTGGGGTTGTAGTGCGGCAACCCACAGAGAGGTTTTTCCACAGCACATCTCTGTGATTCTCAGTCTTTGCACTGTCGACAAGAGTTAAGCATCAAAGGCAAGGACTAACTATCCTCACCCTCAATCGCTCCCTCTGTCTCTTTTTGGCCTCTGGGTTCACACTGTAATTTGTTCTATCGTTCCCGCTCTTTCTCTTTCTTTTTCTGTGTCTGTTTGTCTCTGTCTCTCCCCTCATCTCTCTGAGGGCTTGTGAATGAGGAAACGGAGGTGATGAGGTCAAAGTGAATCTTCTCTTCGCTGAGGATGATTATGTCTTAACCTGCCGTTATTCAAAGCAGCAGACCCCGTGGCCATGAGCTGGCCTGCCAGCCACGTGTCGGCATTGAAGGGGGCGACACATCGGCACTGTCGCAGAGGAGGAGAGAAGCTGTGCAGCCAAATGCACTCGCAGGGTCAAATGTACAATGCCTGTCTATGTGTTTCGTGTGACTCACTACCCCCATAGAATCTGTCGATTGATGGATGCTTGTCATTTTTTTAATGGCCAAGGCCCCTAATCTTAGACCCCCAAATCGATTATGGCTGTGGGTGACATCACAGAGAGCATTAAATTTTAAACTTGCACTGCAGGTTGATATAAGAATGAGTAAAGTGCTCTTGAGCAGATCTGATGTACCACTGGTTTTAGAGGGAAGTGGTTATGCCAGAGGTGTTAATTAAAAAATGAGCTAAATAGAAAACAGTCAAAGGAGCTTGCAAAGAAAAGCGTCTGGACTTCTTTAAGTTAAAGAAGTCTAGACGCTTTTCTTTGCAAGCTCCTTTGACTACGATGACCTGGATGACTGAGAACCTTCACAGATAAATAGAAAACAGCGTTTGCTAATTGGTCAGTTTTGGTTTGTTTAGGTAACGGAGAAGCCTCAATTGTGCTCTGTCTCTTTGACCAGCGCCCAAGGCTTCTCAGAGAGAAAACTGTTCAGTCTTCTACCTTTATCTCTGTCCCTTCCGACTTTTCATTAAGCCTCAGACTTCATATTCAGCAGCCTCAGACTTTGAGCTATTGGTCTCTTTCTTTTTTAAATTAATTCTTTTAGAGGTTTGACACACTACACTTTAATACACTTCCTGAGATTGATACATGTGGACACGCGTAAATATGTACAGTAAATACACATTGCAGATACATGGGACATAGGAGATTTCACACACATCATTTAGTTTAGTGTGGGTAACTGGGAAGTCAATGAGCACTTATGTGAAATCCACTGGCAACACGAACAAGCCAGTATGAGGTGTGAACACAGCTGTTTGAGTCGCAACAAATCTAATACGCATTTCATCACTTCCTAAACAAGCTATCAGCAAGTCTAATGCTCTGGTTCTGTATGAGAGCTGCACTCTGTGATACATGTGCCTTCAAACCATTTTCTTAAACATCGGCACTTAGCACATCATTTTCACACCTTGGCGTCATGCATCTACCGTAAGCAGCGCTGCTGATAAGTCAAAATGTATCATTTTTGTGATTCGGATTTATAAAATCAACAATGTCCTAATTGATAACACCAACAGCTGCTACGGTTTCTGTTGCTGGCACCTAATCTGTGTGAAAATTATGTCTTAATAAGCGATTATCAAGCAGCGTGTGCCAGAATTTTGAATGCAGCTTCATTTTTCTTCTCTTCTTCCTATTTTTTGGAACAAGAAAATACACCAGAGCTGTCAGTGTCACTCACGACTGAACCAAGCGAGCCGTAGGGAATCACCCTGCGTGTCTGTTTCAGGGCTTAAGAGTTACTCTCTCATAACGCCTTACCATTTTAAACCTTATTTGGTTTGCAAAAGTGAAACTAAGCTCTTTTCTGTGCCACTCTTTTTTTCCCCCAAGTTTAATTTTTGGATTGCATAGCTTGAGACAGAGATAAGGGGGGATAAGGGGATAACTTTGGGGGACAGTGGACAGAGGATTTCAAGTGGGGGTCACGAGGGGAAGGGAGGAGGCAACAGAGGGAGAGGAGAAGAGCACATGGGAGGATGAGAGAGATGGAGGTGTGGAGCCTGGAAGGGGCAAGGAGTATGTGGTGGGGGCTGGGGTTGGGGCAATGAGACACTCCAGAGAGTTGACAGAGCTTCAAAGGGAAGTTTTCTACTTTGACTGACAGGCCCCTAGAGTGAAGGGGACCTGGTAGCAGGCGGCATACTCCAATCCCAGGATGCCCGGCCGTCTCCATGGCGCTTACCCCACATCCCACCGTATTCATCAGAAAGTGAGGTCAAAGTGATGGGGGTCAAGATGTGTGTAAGAGCAGCCATATGTCATTTACAGACTTCAGTTTTCATGGTATTGTGACCTTGAAATGTGAGCGTGAAGAACTTTAAGACTCCTTTAAACTTCTAAATGAAAATTAGAAGAAAATGTTCAGTTCTTATTACTCACAAATTATGATGTCATTCTTCATCTTTAAAAGATCTTGAAAAGCTTATCCACGCATTTATTACATCCAGATTGGACTACTGTAACTCCCTCTACTCGGGCCTCCAACACTCCTCTCTTTGCCGGCTCCAGTTAATTCAAAATGCAGCTGTGCGTCTTTTAACAGGTACGAGAATTCATGAACACATAACTCCAATTTTAGCCAAATTACATTGGCTCCCTGTTAAATATCGTATAGATTTTAAAATTCTTTTGTTCACTTTTAATATTTTGAATAATTTAGCGCCCAGTTATCTTTCTGATTTACTCCATTCATACAATCCCAACAGGGCACTTAGATCATCCAACCATAGGCTCCTAGCACAACCTAGGACTCGAATGAAGTCGAGAGGCGACCGGGCCTTTGCATCCGTGGCACCCAGACTCTGGAATAACCTCCCCGTTCATATTCGCACTGCCGAGTCTATCCAGTCTTTTAAATGACGTCTTAAAACTTATTTTTTTACTTTGGCTTTTGATTCTGTCTAGTTGGCTGTTTTAGCTTGTTGCGTTGTTACCTATTGTTTGTTGTCCTCTTCTATTGTTTGTTTTAACTGTCTCATGTTTTTATTGACTGTGAAGCACTATGGTCAACACTGTTGTTTTTAATATGTGCTATATAAATAAATTTTGATTTGATTTGATTTGATTCATCTAAACCACCCCAATTACAGTCAAAACATAATAAACTAATAACACTGTTTGCTGAACATATTAGAAATAATAAGCAAAATCTTTCAGGACCACCGGACTCCATCAGATGTTACATGACATTCACAGTGTGGAGACAAATGCTTTCAGTTTGTCAGGGTTTCTAGGATTTCTTGACGGAACATCTTCAGATACCGCCACAGCATCGCAGTTTGGTTAAGGTCAGAACTTGGCCATATCTATAACTAGATTGCCTTTTTTCCCCAGCCATGTTGTTGTTGATTTAATTGCATGTTGCAGGTCACTGATGCATTGCCCAGCATCTTTATAACCTACACTTACAATCTCCTCTCCTTACATGGAACATCTGACTTCAGCATTTGGATAAGGTATTAGTACATATGGTCCCCTATAGTGAAATATACAACCATTGGTAAGTCCAGATTTAAAATCAGATTTGTCTATTATTGTCACTGAGGATGAAGCCACATTTCCAGATCTTGTTCTTACTGTTTTTACAAGGCGATCATGTGATTTTTGGCTGTTAAATGCAGCACATTGATGGGCAGCCACTGATGTTTCTTCATTAGTGACAGTTTTCTTGCGTCCACATTTTGGCAAATCCAACATTGAACCAGTTTCACGGAACTTAGCAAGCAGTTTGCTAACTGCAGCATGGGAGATGGGTGGTCTCGTAGGGTGTCTTTCATTGAAATCTGCTGCAATGACCCGGTTACTGCGTTCACCAGATATCAACACGATTTCGATCCGCTCCTCACGTGTTAACCTCTTCGACATGTCAATGGCTGTGAACAAAGAGAAACTTGTAAATAACTCATGAAAGAATAAAGTTACGTTGAAACCAAGCACACCATTGTTTTTCTTGTGACATTACCAATAAGTTTGATGTGTCACATGGCCCTTTTCCTATTGAAAAAACAAAAGCTGTATCCAAGATGGCCAACTTCTAAATGGCCACCATGGTCACCACCCATCTTGAGGAGTTTGCCCCCTCACATATACTAATGTGCCACAAACAGGACTTTAATATCACCAACCATTCCCATTTTATTACGGTGTATCCATATAAATGGCCCACCCTGTATACTTGCATCAATATTGCAGTCTTTTTGTATGATAGTGTCGAGGCTGGGACAATTCACATTTTTAAGTTATATAGTCTCAAATTCTGTTAATGACCAGATTTTCCCAATCCAATTTTCCATCAGTTTCTTGACTCATAAAAATCGTCCTTGATTCTCAGGACATTGGCTGAATGTTATATCACCTCCAATATTGTGCTTCCTCACTTACAAAAAGAGGAGCACTGTGTCTTTTCCCTGTATTCACAAAAAAGGACAGTTAAAGGAAAAAAAAGGACTGCCAAACTCTCAAAGAGTGCATCATAGTTAATGTCTTTTTGAGGGACAAGATAAATGACACCCTTGTTCCAGGTCCCTATAATCATGCTGATAGGTGAGAGCAGAGGGGTGGTGTTTAAAGGTTTCTCAGCAAACACTGTTAGGCCTTTGTAAACAGCAGAGCATTGATCAGCCCTCTATTTATGATCAGCATGTCTTTGCCTGCACTGGATTAGTCAACATACCGACCCATCTGTTTGCTCCACTGTAAACTGAGCCCAATGTCAATGCCAAGGCCTAAGTGGAATATTACACACTGCAGGACACGGGTGCACGGGAGCAAAAGACTTCCAATACTTGGCTGATATAACTTTTTTCTCTAAAAAAATATATTCCAATATCAAAATAAAGAGAATTTTCTCTTCATTCCAAAAATTGTTGAGCATTAAAGTGCTTGTATATTCTAGACATACAAGTTTATAATCTACTGCTGATGAATCCAAAAAGACATCTGGTACCGCTTTAAATTCACTCCTTTGTTTTTACATCTTCTATAGTTGTATCTGCTACAACAAGTGTGGCATTATGTCAGTGGAAACCTCAGATCCACAAACATCAGGCTCGTGCCACTAACAGCCTCTCATCTCTCTGTGCTCCTTAGAGGAATGGACGCCACTGGTTGGCTAGGCACTGGCTGCTGTTTATGGCAGAAAAAAGAGGTAGAGTGTCAGTGATGGAGAAAAAGAAAGAGCAGGGGAGAGAGAAGCACTGAATTGTGGAGGGCAGCTGCATTGTATCACCCCATTTTAGCCCATTACACTGTGTATGGGGGCCTTTTTCCTCCCTCTTTTGCATGGTAATTATTTTCCAGCCCAAAGGTAGCTGCAGGCAACGTCAGCCACTGCGTCAGGGCCCACTGCATTAGCCGGCCATTGCATTATTTATTTGTGTGCGGGCAGCTGGATGGATACCCCAAATCCACCGAGACACCGGGGCCTCTCAATGTCACCTCGTGCATTGCGGGAGGCATTTGGACTTACACTGGGAAAAGCTTAGGCTGAGAGTGGCTCAAGGGCAAAATGGTGTCTTGGTGTTAGGGGAGACATGCGTGGGAGTAGTAGTTAGGTGTGTAACATATTCAGAAATGGGTCCGAGGTTTTAGGAGCTGCCCTCAGTTATGCAAGAGTCAACTGTATAGGCTGCATGGTGACATAGTGGATGACCGTATGAGGGTCCTAAAGGACATCAGTGCGTACCAATGAAGTACAAAGTATAAATAGAGGGCCATACAGTTCACATTGCCTAAAGGCTTTTTGTTTAGTTATAGACGGTCCTATGCAGTTTGCTACCCTGGTTTCATACGTAAATAGACTTAATTTCAGCATGTAGGGACTGTTTTTACATTATACCACTCTCCCCTGTGTATCAATAAAAGGTTATTACACCCAAATACCACAGGGCTGGGTAAGGTCACAGCATGTCAGGCTTATGTGGAGAGGTAGACATAGCTCAGTGATTGTGACGTTTGGGAAGTAATACCCTTGCGTCCCCTTATGTACCACAGCACACACACAGACTACACTGCTCTGTTGGACATGAACCCCCCTGACCTGTCAGCCCCGGCCAATCGCATCGTAGCACCCGAAATGACAGCTGAACCACTGTCCCTGTCATGGCTCCTCAGTGCAGAAACACACACAAACACACAACGCACACATGCCACTACATATCCGCAACAACAGCGGTGCAACATCAACTCCCGCCGGCCCCTTGGATCTATCTCTCTGTCTCCCTGCTTGCCAGCCAGCTCGACCGCACGAGATGCTCAGACGGCCTTGTGACATGACAGTGACATCGTACTGATGCTGGAGAGCGCCCACAATGCTGTCCACTTCACCCTGCACTACACAACTGACTCTCTTGTCTCTCCGTAGACCCCTTAAGGGAGAAAATCCATGTTTCCTTTTCTCCCTCTTTCTCTCGCCAAGACAGAGAGGGACACAAACACCGACGCACAGCAGCTCCCTTGTTTAAATATGTTTTGATCTTTCAGTTTGATCTTTCTTTCTTTTTTAGGTGGAATTTAAGACTCATCGAACTCATGACTCTTTACATAGCTAGATAAATGATTTAGATGGATCTACAGAAAGATAAAGGAAAACAGACAGAAGATGCAGAGAAAATAAGTCAGTGATAGACATGGTTACACTTTGCTGTCGCACATAGCATTCCTTCTAATGGGTGCTGACATTGCTGAAGTGACCTGGATGGACAGTGGGGGGTGGAGGGCGGGGACCAGGATACTGCAAGTGGTAGACCTCCCAATTATTTTTCTGGCTGATAAGTGCTGGTACTTGTTTAAGGCTGCAGTATGGATGAAGGAATCGGATTGAGAGAGAGAAGAGGTGGAGGAACAGTGGGGCTGGGCTGCATGGCTGACAGGTCTTGATCTGGCAGTATGGCTGGTTGTCACACTCAACCTTAAACCGTGTTTCTCCTCGGGGCTTGTACATACACATGCACATGAACACAGAAGTTGCATGCACTTGTACAAATCATGTAAGCATGTTTAGACAGAAAAATGTACACATGTGTGTGTGAACCCACCCCCCCACACACATTGTTTAGATAAATGCACATATGTGGATGCTGTTCAATAACATTAATTTAGACTTGCAATGAATGTGCACTGCCTTAGAGGCATGTACTTGCTGCTGTGTTACACACAAATTGCAAAAAGTGCAGAATCTGTCTATTTCCTGAGAAAGTGTTCAGTGAAATGCATTTAGAAAAAAGGCCAGCCTTGCTTGGCATTTCTAGTGTGGCAGAGAAGACACATGCTCACACTCATTGAACCAATTAGACTTTTTAAGATCTGAATGTGTCTTATTCCCAGGTATTTTATTTTAGCTTAACCCCATAACACGTGAGGCTTTGTCCTCGAAAAGTACAAGTGTGGAAGAACATCGACCTTTTCTTTGTAAATGTACAGTATTTTATCCAGTCTTTATTTGTAATTTTTCGACGTGTGGTGTTATTGATACCACAGTGTACAGGATTTGCTAAAGTCTCGAATGCCTTGCTGAACAAGGAAAAAGGCTTTGCTGGCGAAGAGAAAGCCAAACGAATAATCGATGTCTCCGTTCACATGTGTGCAGAATGAGCATTGGCAGCTGCATTTGGTTGAAGAGCTGGATACTGCCACTTATTGCTATTCCTTTTGAGCAAGAAGAGAGCTGTAACAAGCAGGAAGCGAAGAGCAACAGCGTTGAGCTGTTAGACTCTCATTTAGCCGTAGAAGGCAATCTTTGTGTGTCTGTTTTAGCAGTAAATGACAGGATGTGCTTATTTCCAAAATTATGTAATGATTCTGAAAAAAAAAAAACGGAAGTTTGAGGACAATTAATTCCAAAATAATACTTTTCAGAAATAATTATATACTCATAGTATAATAATATGCTTCAGATCATAGATACATCACATGAGAGAAATTTTTGCATCAATCACATTGAGGAAAATCATGCAACAGCAGTTCTTTAGTGTCAAACCCTTGTCTAAACAGCTGGGGTGTCAGTGTCTCGACAGCCTATAATTTGCCTCATGTTAGCTTAAATGAATGCCCTAATAAGGGTTATCCAATCTATGGTAAGTGTCATAATCTCAAGCAGGATAGCTGCATTGCTTTGGTGTCATTGCTGTGCTTTTAATACCTCAGTGATCACCGATGTGCCTAATGTACCCCACAGCCAGAAAAGGCTGAGCAGAGAGGAGTTGTCTTTTTGATTTCTTGTCAATCAGTAAAAACTATCACTAGCTTCTTTCAAAAACCTTTTTTTCCCCAAGATTTTGTTTTGCATTTTCCTTATTTCGTCATTTCTTCTCAGTGAAGGAGAAGGGATTGTGTGTTTATTGCAGTTCCTTCCATTATCACTGCAGAAATTCTTTATGCATTGCCGAAAAGGAATTTTCTTTTGCCTGTCTAGGGTGCAGCTTCAGCAACTTTGCTGTGCTGCTGAAGTAGCTTAAGTAGCTGAAGTAGGTTAAATAAGTATCATTCGGGGCTTCTTCGACATGTATGGCCATACTGAGGCACAAATGCAAATCCTGTTGGGTGGAAAAAACCCACTAACCACAGCACTCACCTGCAACATGTACCTTTTTTGTATCGCCATTTGTATTTCTGTGTATAGAAACCACTCCGGGATACTTAGCTATACAGTTTTGAGGTCCCACTAAGGCTTTGTGTGTTCCTTCTCTCAAGCAAGAGTCACTCCTTTTGCTTTAATTACAGTAAGTACAGCAGACCCCCCAGGCTTGTTTAAATAGATCAACCAGCAGAAGAAAGAAGAAAATGCTAATTAGCCCCATAATGTTGCTGACCACGCTTGTTCCTTAGCACTGCTGAGTTTTATTGACATAAGAAGGACAATAGGAATCTGTATTCAAATGATTTGCTCTGCCCTTGTGTTTGGGTGCAGCTGCTGCTGCGCTGACTGCTACCTACCACATATTTTATTGAATTGTTTGACAGAGTGATATTAGACTTGACAAAATGAGAGAGCGAACGTGTTCTTGTGGACACCTGTTTGGTTCTTACATCTAAGTGCAATGAAGCCTGTGGACCTCTAGTATTAGGCTGTTTTACTGTTTTGCATGTGTGAATATTGATAAAAGGTGCATGTTTCCATTTTTGTGTATTCATGTGTCAACTCCCCATCTGCAACTTCGGTGCAATGCAGAAAGCCTCTAATGCATTCCATGTTTCTGAGCTGAGGGGCTGTATGTGCGTGCATGTGTGCATGTGTGCTTGTGTGCGTGAGAGAGAGAGTCAGAATCAGGATCAATACTATTGACCTGTTTACCTTGGTGCCGAGCATACGGGCCAGCTCTCCAGTTTACCACTTGAAACATTAAAACCAGACTATTAGTAATACTTTGGTTCTTCTCTTTACTGATTGGACAGCAGCAATGGGGCAGTCCACCTAATACAACATGAACAGAGCGGGAGGGGGTGAAAGGTGGAGGGGGAGAAGCGGGGGGTTAAAGAAAGAGAGAGACCCTGAATCTAATCCTCCTGACTTAAAGCCATTGGGTTTTGCCCATGTCTCGCCGTTTGCCTCCAGACCTGATGTGGTCACTCAACCCTATCGAGCTGCAGGGCATTGTGGTCCGCCCGTCTCTGCCACACTCACACCCCTCCACCCTCAGGCGCTTTTGTGCTCCTGGCCTCTTGCCTCCTCCCCCATCTCTCCTTTTCTCATCCTCCTCCGCAACCACCAAAACAGAATTTCTTTAAATGCTTAATTTCCCCCCCTTTGGCTTCCTTTTTGCAAGTGTCCTCTCACTTGTTTGTCCATCGATTTTTCATCCTTCTCCTGCCATTGCCCCCCTCTGCCTCATTCCCGTCCTTCTCCTCCACCTCCTTCTCTTCCTCTTGCCCACCCCGCCCACCTCCCACCCATGCTTTTCCTCTGCATCTCCCCAGTCTCTCCATTTCTCCTGTGTTGTTGATATAAACTGATTTATTTATTTATTTAAAGCTTGTTGCCCAAGTAATTTGAGGTAGGTAATGACTTTCAGTGAACCTGCCTCGCGCTCTTTGAATGCTTTTTTTGACCTTTCCATCATCCCGACTGAACTCCTTGCACATCCCCTCTGTCCCACTTGGCCCCTCCTCATTTCCCTCTTTTACCATCTCACTGTCTGTCTTCCGTTCTCTCCCTCAGCTTTCTGCTCTTTGCCAGTGTATTTTTAATTCCCCTAGATATTGGTGGTGCATGATACACACGTGTGTGTGCCTCTGAAGCACACCTGAGGAGGTGATTGACACCTGGCCACTTTGCTGTGGAGAGGGGAGTTCTCACTCCTGCCCTCCTCCTTGTGCCCCTCTCCACTTTTTCTCGCAGCTTCGTTCTTGTGTCTGTTGAGGTTCTGAAAGAAAAGTATGTCTCTGGCAAGGAATGCAAAGGAGGGGAGATGTAGTGACTCAACATTTACCCTACTGTAATTTTGTGGTATTTTGCTTCTCTTTATCCTTTTTGAGCCGCAAAGGTAAAGAAAACAGTTCTCTTAAAGAGTGTTTAAGTGTACATGTAGAATTGCTGCATACACCCCCCCTCCCACACACGCACACAAGCACACACACACACGCACACACACTTTCCTCTTTCTTCTTTTTTTATTATACCACCTTTTCTTTCACTTGTCCCCATCTTTTCCATTGTGGCCTCGGCAACATTGCTACATTAGTATTCATAGGGGGGAACTGTTTGGGGGAGGAGGGCTGTTTCCCCAGCCAGCTGGCATACTGGAGCTGGCTGTAAAGCTGGACTGGACACTTACGGGAACAAGCAGTACTGGGTACTGGGAAGAAACAAGGACTATAGGGTGAGGTTTTGCGAAAACACTCTAGACTTTTTAACAGAAGTAACCTTGTGTTAATGTATACCTTAGAGTACAGCGTGCTATGTTTAATATACAGTATACTAAAAGCGGGTATTGTGACCCCCCCTCCCCTCCTCCTAATTGCAGACACAAAATTAGCCTTTAAATGAATGCTTTTAGCAAGGATAAGTATTATAGTGCTCACAGTATTTGAAGGACAATAAAGCACATAGTTTAATGTATTTCAAAGTGTGAAAAAAATAAACAGTTCACTTGAAAGTTTGATTATCAAAAAACAATAGAAATTTTGCATGCAAGTTTTTTGTCAGTTCCTATTAATGCAAACATTTCCCCCTTGAAATAAATGAGGAAGGTATTACTAATTCAGTAAGATGCAGAATTACACAACACAGCTGTGCCTTGTTTACATTTGTTAAAAGTGCAGGATTTTAGTGAATGAGTCTCTCTGCACTGTGAGTGTGATGGGCAGGTGTCAGTGTGTGGAAACCAGCTGCCTTTTTCCTCCAGGAGGGGACAGTAGAGAGCAATGTGACCACAACCACCTCCCCTTAATCCACAAGGAGGAGGGGTAGTTGAGGAAAAACATGGACAGAAAGACCCTCTTACCCCTCAATATCCACCAAGAATCAACGAGTTTAGAGAGCAAAAAATGTATAACTGTAATGGGATGTATAACTGATTTTTAAACAGAATAATAATGACATTTATGAAATTAGTCTGATTATTTTAAAGTAATATTTCTACATTTGGAGAATCACACAAGAGTCTCCTACATACTCATAGACACTATTACTTTCCTCTGGCACAATTCAGAGGTCAGGGCAGAATTCATCTCCCTTAATCATGCAGATGAACATGACCTTGGCCGGCCTTGGCACCCGGTCACATCAGCACCCTTATCCAGCCTTGCTTTGCATCTCTGATTGTGTTAAATCATGTTTCCCTATCATCAGCACACACTGGATGGACAGCATCCTTCTCTAAGCACATCCAGAAAGGGATAATTGCTAAGACCTTTAAAAGCCTTTCAGAGAGAAACGGGAAAAATCAACATAATTCAGATGAAGGGGGATATCAGAGACATAAAGTAAAGTATGCCAAGCAAAATTGGGTGGGGGTGGTAAAAAAAAAGAAAAAGAAAAAAAAGATGCAGGAGTTTTAAAACGTTGGGTCCTTGGCATTATTATGATGATGATGCATTTAGCCACGTAGAGTGGGCCAGCTCATTGGAGGGCCCCTAAATGAAGAGCCTGACCTTCAACAAGCCCCTTTTCTGTTCATTAGCCACGTGGTGCTTATCTACAATAATACCGCTGCAGAGAACATGAGGCCAGCAGGCCCGGCCAAAGTCAGTGATGCACTACAGGTGGAAAGATGAATGTCTGAATCTGACTTCCATCCTCTGACTCCATCAAGCTCCTCCACTTTAGACAAAAGAAGTTAACTTTTCACATTCTTTAAGTGTAAACCCCCCCCCAAAAGTGCACTGGTTTGTCTGCATGCTTTGATTGCATACTTGCAGTAGCATCAGTGCATATACAGCACACAACAATCCATGCAGTGTGAAGAGGTGCTGATTAAACTGAAATAACAAAGGTGCTTTTAGTCTAAATAAGCCCCTGAACTGCTCACAGCTTTTATTGCACCCTCTTGTAAAAGGTGTGATCTTACAAGCTATTCAAGAAAATCTAGTTTATTTGTTTCTCATTTACAAACACAAGTAGACAAGCCCATATTGTATTAAAATTGCTCATAGGATGTCTCCATTGTGGGCATAGTTTGCCTTTCTCTGCCAAATATCTAGCCAAGCTCAGTCTAACATTACATCATAAAAAATTCTTCCACTCTTCTAATATAAATGACAACCCATTTACTAGATAAAATCACTTGTACAACTAAAAGTAACAGTGTACATGCTGACAAAGTTCTGAAGTATCAGATACCTCCAAATGAGTGAGTATAGGCCCAGTTCAAGTACTGATATAGGGGCTGGGGGGGAAGGGTAAATAGATGAATAAAGAACGAAGAGGGGGAGAGCAGACACAGAAGGTGGTCGATAGTGTCAAAAGCAGATGACAGATCTAAAAGAATGAATATTGATCTTTAGGAGGCCTTTACTCAGGCGACCTGTGGGAGGTCAGCCTGTGTAATTAGACCAGAGGGGGTCTAACCCAGGACTGGTGATGAGGCTGGTGCTATAGGAATGATGTTAGAGACGGTAAACAAACAACAACACCAAAAAACTGCAAAATTATTGGAAATTGATGAGTTTTGTGGTACAACTTTGTAACTGCTGTCACCTACATTTGCTTTTAATTTCACAAATCAGCTTAAAAAAATTCTCCTCCTTCTATTTTTATCAGAAAGTATTGCAGTTTTTATCCCTGTAATCTTGAAAATATGATTTTTTTAATATAAAGAATTTGTGCTTTGCCAGTGGGTTTCTGTTGCAGTAGCTGAAGTGGTAAATGTGGGCTGAGAAAGACATGGATAAGGTGCTGTTTATTGGATCAGGCTGACTGTGGATTAGAGTCCATACAACCCCAGGCTACAGACACTGCCCAAACAGTGTCCTGCTTGATGATGACAGTTAAATATTGCTCTAAATGTGACATACAGAGACAGCCGATGTCTCTCTCTGTATATTTGTGTATGCTTCTCTTAAAAGTATACCACGCTTAAAAGTAAGGAGGTGTGCGTGGTGCCCAGAAGCACACACTGATGAACATAGATGCATAAAAAAATATATGCGGAAAATGTGCAAATGCATACTAACAAGCACGGGCCCGTATGCAGTCCTGCACACACCCACAGACATACTCGCGTGTAGGTGCTGTCTCTTTATCTGTCTGGCTGTGGATAAACACAGCCAGCAGAGAGTGAGTGTGGATGTAATCCGTGTATCATTGGCTTTATCCACTGCAGTAGTACTGCTGATTTAGTGCTCCACAGCCATAGTAATGGGCCCCTGACATACGCATACCCACACATGCACACACACATACACAGACCAGACACAGTGCACCATGCAGTACATCCACTTCACTTGCGATGTCCTCTTTAAGATGTTACTGCTCACTGACCGACCCTCAGATGAGACATACATGCACACACTGTCATGCACACATGCTTATGGACAAGCAGTTGCATGCATTTACGCAAACACACACACACACACATCAGCAGCAGTGCGGTTGTCACCGCTTGGGGACGTCTCATGGTAAGGTGAACTCAGAGTGAACCTGCTCCAAACATAAATAACATCTCTCTCTCATCTTTTCTTAGCTGCCTTAGACCTTTCTTTCTTTCTTTCTTTCTTTCTTTCTTTCTTTCTTTCTTTCTTTCTTTCTTTCTTTCTTTCTTTCTTGTGAGTGGCGATACCCAAAGTATACTCATTAACACAAAGGGACGTTGAGCGCACAATACCCACACATAAATATAGTCTCTGAAACACCTGAGGTCATGCCTTGAAGTACCCTCGCAACATTACTTCAGTCACTTCAAAGTGTCTTTCAAAAGACTTCAGATCATATTTATTAGATGATGCCTCAGATCTTTTCTTGGCCAAAATGGCTTCTACTTCTCTTGCCTGCTTGTTTGTGCAACAGTGCATCCAACCTACCTTTCAGCAAAGCACCCAGGAACACAATAAAACCCAAGAATGCAACGTCTATCTCTAATAACCTATCTCCTCCCTGTGTTTATAGCTACTTATATTAGAGAATCCACGCCTTCCCTCTCTTTATCGCCGTTGGTCTGTATCGTCTGTCCCCTTGCTAGCGCTTCCTGTTAACATACAAGGCGTTTATTGATAGGCCATTCCCATTAGTGCTGTTTACCTGTCAGGGCTCACTGCACTAATGAGAGAGCTTTGGGAAGGAAAAATGAGTGAGGATGGTTAACCGCTAATGGATGTTTACAGCCTCCCCCGGTACTACTGTGTTTGCTTCTGCCTCTGCTGGTAACACTATCACTAGCCCCAGACCCGCTCACCAGCTAATTGGTACAACCTGAAGAGGCAGTGTGGGCCCTATTTGATTATCATGGGATTATGATGGGTGGAGAGAGCATGGTAAAGGAACGAACCGGATAAGTAGGAGGAGGGTTGCTGCTAGAGAGTGGGGGTAGCAGTTGGGGTCATCGGCCTAATCGATATCCAGCGGGTTAGGGGCTTTAGAGGGGCTGAGTGCAGATATTGGAGTAGGAGCTAGAATGGAGTTTGAAGGGGTATGTACAAGGGTTGTAACATCAGCCCTACATCAAAAGGTTCTCTTAGAGCACTATTAGTGGCAGTGGTGAAGGGTAATTGTGCCATTAGAGCTGTAAGTGATAGTAAATGGTGCAGGTATGGTAAAGGAACCACTGTGTATAGTGAAATGGCAAGTGATCTAATGTAAATCTCCAATCATGCATCTTAATAGCCGGTGTATCCTTGAGAAAAGTGGCCATTATTGTTCGAGTATAAGAGAGCAGCTTAAAATATCACAGTCTGATAAAGCAAACCTGCCCAAGTCATTAAATTTGGTCCAAGGAGCAGACCAAATTTCAATAACTTTATTTGCAGCTTGTGTTTATTATAAAAGAAAATAATTATTATAGAGATGGTATCAAACTTGGGAGGCCAGTCTCTTAATAATATCAAGAACTCTATTGTAAGGGCATTATCAGAGGAGGGTTCGCATGGTTCAAGGTATAGTACCGTATTTTTTTGACTATTAAAATCCTTTAATTTTAATAGCTACGCAGCTGCACCGCTTGATGGATTGTCGGAGCATTGTGGCTACCATAGTCAGGAGCCTCCCGTAGTAATCTGGGTCCAAACTCTGCTTCAGGTCCCAAAGTCAAACGAGCACCGCAGGATCACTGAGAGATAAAAACTGTCTAAATTCTTTCATCTGTAATAAAATGACAGATTTACCAGGTGTAACAATTAAGTCTAACGTCTAGGCAACCATGAAAACAGAATTTATTACATTTAAAAGAGTTAGAAGTTAGCAGGAAGTTAGCTCGCTAGGATGAATGCTAACTTTTTTCACTCGATAAAGTCAACGTGAGGGTTCCTGATGGTTAGGAACAGATTCAATTGTTATGCCTTATTGTTCAAAAAATACGGTATATGGACTTTATAGTTCATGATTTCATTCTCCCAAGAGAAGACCAAATTGTGAGATTCTCAGATTTTGACTACTGATTCCCAACACAGATCTCACATCAGCTTGTAATGCACATTTTCTACCGAATGCTTGAATTTTACTTTTCCATTGTTACGGAGTTTTGTAAGTGACACTGAGGGAGCAAAGATCCTAACCTTCTTACTCTAATTCACTTGTGCATTCTCCTTTTCTCAGTTGCTTATCAACTCTGTTTCTTCACTAATTAAAACCACACGTGAAACAAGGGGATTGTAGATGTACACACACACACACACACACACACACACACACACACTGAAAGAGAGAGAGATAGAAATAGTTGGAGATACAATTACCAGGCAGGCCTCTAGTGTCTCATTGGTTGTCTATTAAGAGGGGGGCCTGGCTCATTGTAATGATGGCAGAGTTTAATTACTTCCACCCGGCGCCTGTTGTAAAACATGCTGATAAATGAGCCAACAGGAAGGCACATCATTATTTTTCTATAGTGCCAGGCTGCTTGTACATGATTATGAGAGTGGGAGGGAGGTTCCCGTACCTGCACGAGCCAACGAAAAGCACATGAGGAGGAAAGATGAAGATATGTGACATTATGTATAAGAGTGTGTGTTCCCTCACTCTGTTCATGTGTTTGTGCACGTGTGTAAGAGTGGAAGGAGTTCAGATAGCCGATGGACCCGTAGATTCTGAATCAAAACACAATAATAAGCTGTTGCACCAACCCCTGCTAGTGCAATGATATCCGGCCACCCATGATATAGATATATATTCATAGTGCACAATGGGCAAAGTTATTTACAGTGAACAGGCCTACTGTTGCGGGCTGTGAGTTCACACTCTATGGTGTATGTAGAGACTGTATGTTGCTAACAAATATACATATGCATATTCATTAATTCTACAATGTTTTAGAAGGGGGGCATGTGTAGACCCCATCTGATTAATTGTGTTCCTCCTCCACCATTATTAAATCGCTGAGGCAAATATCCCCCTTATAATAAATCCCTCTTGGCCAATGATTAATCAAAAGGCACACAAACCTGAGACTGGTGGCGGGCAGGTAGAGTTACAGTGCTAAATCATCTTTATTGCACGACGAGCAGGTTTGTGCATTTGTTCAGGGATTGCTGCCAAGGTGGACTCTCTGTTCTCTGGTCAGCCATGTCAGGGCCACACAGTCAAGCATTTTGGCCTCTGTGACATTGATTTGCCAACCTGACCAGGGCAGAAAGGTGAAGAAGATGGTTGCAGAATAGACTCTGAAAAGGCCCAGTGATTAAAAGGATTTTGCAATCCCATATACAAGTTTCCTAGTCATCCCCAAAAAGAAAGTCAGAGATATGAAGCCATTTTATTCATATATGTAAAAGCATGTGTGGAAGGTTGGGGAGAAAGGTTTAACCTTGTCCTTCTCTAATTAGTGGTAGGTCATACTGCGATAATAGTGGGTGATGTAATTAGGGTGGGTAACACTCTTTCACTACTGGTACATGGAGACTCTGCGGGGGGCAGTGACATGAAGTAGAGATGGGTATTCTATAAGACGCAGCTTTCTGAAAACCTCAATTAACCTAAATGATTAGCTGTAGCCATGTAGCACCCCTCACTAGCTTGACATTTCTCAACCAAGTTAATATTAGCATAGTGACTTCATTCTGTCCAGATGTACTTCATCAAGGTCCTTTTACCGGGAGGTCTTTCTTGTCTTATTGACCGAAAATGACATTGTTTGTCAAATTAGCGCCTCGTTATTTCCACTGAGCACAGAAGGGCTGACGCAGATTTTATGGTTGTGTAATGAGTTTTATTTTTGTTTGATTTACAGGGTGCTGGGTAGTGGTACAGCAACAGAGACCATGGTTAAAGTATGGCCGTATGGTTAAACTTCACCTTATTTTAAATACTGATTGATTCCAATGCATTTTTAATTACATACTAATTCATGATTATGCTTTTAAACTGCCTGGCCTGTTGCTGCTCTGAAAGAATTACAGGGTTGTTGAGTGTGAAGACTGAGTTTAAAGGGCATAGTCTTCTTAGCATCCACTACTAAATGTCACAGTTGTCTGTTAATGTGTCAACCAAATCAAACATGCACAGTGGTCGAGGGGTGCTAAGTGACAGGTGACCTTGGTGGTGTGATGGAAGACTGGGCTGCTGTTTGAGCCCTCTGATCTTGGAGTGGGAAACCCTGTCTGGTCTTGTCTAGAGATGTTCCCCCAACCAATTAGACAAGAAATGGCAGTGACACTCACACCCCACTTATCAAAACTGTTTTCAAGTGTGTTCATGAATTCAAATGAAATGCTTCAAACGTAAAGGCAGCGACATGTGATGTTCCGTCTGTATTATTTGTATCTCGGTCAACATGCATAATGTTGTTCTGGAGGTCAAAAAAGGGTTCTTTTTTCAAGTGTAACCCTTTCAAGAATACACAACCTCTCTTGCTTGTCTTCTTGCCCTGTAAGGTTTGCATAATACACAAAACAAGCTATAGATATTCTTTCTTTTTTTCTATTCTTCCCTTACCCCTAGTTACCCCTTCATGGACAGACATTCCCATTGGTTGAGACAGAGGACCCAGACACCTGGTTGGGTTGTCTGCGAGGCATCTGACCTCTCATACACATACCTGCCCCCCTCCTACATCTATTACTGGGCCCCACAGTGTTCCATAATGTTCTGAGTAGTCAAGCATATAAATAAAGGTGAAGCAAAATGACTGCCTCTGTCTTGACAGAAGTGCTGAACCACAAAGAACACCTTGAAGGGCATGTTAACTGTCAATAGAGTTCTGTGTAAGCCCCTTCAATTAACATAAAACTAAACAGCTCCCCAGTTAGCCGCTATATAACCCTGGCGCTGTCTCCCGTCACCCGTTCGCTATTTAACCCCCACAGTGTGGATGCCGTCATGCAGCCTAGCCGCGGAAAAGGCAGTAAACAACATTTCACCATGTACTTGCACAGAGGCGGTTACAAACATGCATACGCATAATGATATTCTATGCACACACATTCAGACCCACATTCACTCGCAAGAAATTCAAACACACACTAGTAAAGCTTCCTCACAGTGCCTGCAAATTACAAACCCAAAGAGGCCATGCCCACATTCTGCACACACACACACAAATTTGAAAAATCCCATTTACTGTGATGTTACGTGACTGAACATCGCTAGCGCAGTGTAGCTTACCCCTCTCTCCTAGGCCCATGGTAATGCTGCATGAGATTTGTGATGCAGTGGGGAGATGCATATGGAAGGCCTGTGCTCAGATCTCTCGGTCATGCACCCCATTAGGTCCTGCTGTTGATGCTGTTGCTATCAAAGCTGAAGTAAACGGCTCAGCAGTCGGCTGTATGCCTAAGCACAGAGACAGGCTAGCGATCACACTATACTGCGACGATAGGCCTATCTATCTTGTAATTAGGACGTGTTAGTAGGCTACAGGGAGGTTACTTCAAGCACACAAACAACAAAGGAAGTATTCTGGTGTGCGAGATCAGCCTGATTTGGATTCTGCTACATTCTCCAATATATACCTTTGCTGTGTGCAAACTGAACCTGATATACTTTGCGATTTTAAATTAATGGTGTATTCCTTATTGAATTTCAACTGTAGTAAAGTATTTCATCATGCAAATTCTCAGACTTCACAGAATCACAACCAATCTAAAGAGGATAATTTGCCCTAAAGACAAACAGAATGATGAAAATGCCCAGAATGAATGGGCTAGAAGATACAACCCTCTATGTGTTGAATAGCCCCTAATGTGTTTGGGTTTTGCGATAACATGCAGTAAATACCCGCATTCTTCTGCTCGTCACAAAAAAACCAATGGCAGCTTTCACATTTGCTTCCCATCACCGGTGATTCCTGGGGAGGCGTTATTCGTGCAGCACACAACAGTGCTGCTCTGTTGTAATTGTCTAGGTTTTGCAAAAGGCCACTCATCTTTCATTCCCCTGCCAACACACATACATATTTGTGGAGGTGAAACTAACATGCTTAGTTGTTGTCTTCCTGCTTTTGCTTTAGTTCTGGTGTGGATTTGCTCCCTTTATGCCCGGAGCAATATGCCTGTGTCTCAGGGAGAGGGATGGCATCAGCTGGCATCGGATGGCAGCAGTTCAAACCTTGGTTTCTTTTCTGTGGGCGCTCCTGTTCAGCTAAGTAAATTACTGGGGGAGGTTGCTATCTACCTTCTGTCCTTTATTTCCTTTTCCCTTTAAAAAAATTCTTGAATTCCCTTCTTTATCCCCACCCTGTGTCTCTGCCTCATCCCTGCTCACATATGACTCTTCTCGCGGTACTCATAGCATTAGTGAAAAGAACAACAGATGTGGAGAAGTGTGCTTGGATAACGAAACTTAAAAGAAGTTTGAAATATCTGATATAGATTAAAAAACAACAGAAGTAAAAGGAGATGTGAAAGATGATACCAAAGTAAGACAGTGTTCACCACAGTTGAATGAAACCAAGAGGTGTCTGTGAGTGACAAAAGGTTGCTCATCCTATTGCTACCCGGCCTTATCCCTTTAGTGTAGCATGCTGGTTTTAGGTTTGCGGAAAGACTCTGCCGTGAAATTCTGCTAAGCATGGTCGGGAGCCGCGGAACATGGAACAGGGATGAGCCGGGATTAGGGAGGCCCAAAGCCCTCCCTTCATCTACGCCTTGTAGGGCGTCTGTGATCTGGATGGTGCTCAGTAGGCGCCACATGCCTGTCAATGTCCACCGACACTGACTCGCAACAAATTGCGGTCTGCGCGACAACATGGCCACACGCCACCTCCATAAATCCCCTGCCCTCCCACCGTGCCACACGTCTATACACCTCTGTCCACCAATCACCCCCCTGCTCACCCTCGATTGCCAGTCCCTCTCTTTATCTCCCTTCCTGTTTCCCTCTTCACATGACAATGTGTTCTCACTGTGATCTCGTCATGCCTCAAACCGCACTAGGCCACTTACTTTGTATATGATACTAGATGTGCTGGGTGTTTACAGGAGTTTAAATGTTTGCTTGAACGCCCATGTCAGGCTTGGATTAATGCAGTGCATGGGTGTGAATTTATTGTCTTAACTTGTTCTTTCTGTATCCATCTCTATGCACTTATGACTGTGCATGTCAAGGGCCCATATGCTGTCCTCATTGAGTCATCCACCTTGTCTGCTGTTCTTGTCCTGTCCTTAAGACTGGCCATACTTGCACACGCCTTTCATCTGCAGTCAATACCTATTGAGCTTTTCATGAAAGGGAAATGACAGCTAGTTCATAACTTCAAAGGCTGATCGATATGTACCTGCATGGGCTCGAGTCCTCTATGAATCAACCCTCTCTGCAAAAACTCCTCCTCGTGAACGACCTTCCCAAGCGCAGTGTACCTGAATGAAATTGTACCTATATTTAACTTGAAAACTATTTCAAACATATGAGTTGAAGCCGTATAATATACTCTTTGGGTTTAAGAATAATACAAAAATGATTCAATGCAACTGCAGGTGTTAATTCTACTTGAGACTTTTAAATGTGAAATAAAAAAAATGCAAAGATTGTTAGATGTTTGAGTCCTGATTCATGTTGTAAATTTGTGCTTGAATTTTCAGTGTGACAAGGGTGTCTGCCTGGAACAAGGGAAAAGTGTTGAAATCACGACTTAGATATTTACATGTAGCATTTTTTTTTGCATATTTACTTTCTAATACGCATGAAATCATTTTTTAATTTCTTGACACTTTTTTTTGTATTTTGTGTTATCGTGTGACTGCATTTTCGCAGTAGGTATGTCATTGTTAATAGCTTGGTGTCTCAGAGGTGCAGTGCAGTCACAACAAAGCCTGCAGCCCTCAAAAACACACACACTTGTCCCCTGAGTCCAGGGATGTCGACACAGAAGACAGAGGAGTCTTTGAGGGCCTAACTAAGAAAGCTCAGGGCCAGCACAGGAAGAAAAACTAAGGTGGAGGAGGGGAATAAATGATAAATATCTTTGCTTAGTTTTTCAAACATGAGCAGAAAAAAAAAAGAAAAATCGGAGCTTGAAATGCTGAACTCTGTCTATGTCCGGTTGCGACCAGCCAGCAGGCAGCTGTGGCAGCAACGCTTTGCTATGTATCTCTGACTCTCTCTCCCTCTTTCTGATGCTTTCTCCCTCGACCTCCCGTTCAAAGCAAAGTTGGCTCCTTATTTATGTGCAAATTTGCTCTTAGGCCCTACGAGGGTGGCGCGCATGCTGAATCTCTCCTTTCTGGGCTTTAGCAGATTATCCCGCTGCTCCCTTTGGTCCCTGTCGCCCTAAGCCCAGCTGCCCGACCTTTTGTCATTGAGACTTTCTCTTCTTGCCTTGGTGTCTTTCTTTACCTCTCCTCTCCTCCCTCCCCCTTCCACCATCTCTCTGTACACTTCCCCCATGCCGCAAGGCCTGAACTCTCCTATCCTTCTCTAGACGCCACAGCCACCACCCCCGCAACTCCTCCTCATCTTACTCCTTCCCCCTCCTTCTTCATCTCGTCCCTTGCCTCTCTCCTCCATCTCCTGCCTCCCTCCTTCACTCCCTCTCAAAGGGCCATTATATCGCTCTCTTCATGGACAAAGGACCCTGGAGAGACACAGGGACGGAGGGGGAGAGGGAGAGAGAGAAGTAACATGACTGGTGGTTTGCTGCTCTCTCGCTCCTAATCGATGAAAGTGGCCCACGTGGAGCTCTGAAGGCTAATCGATACTCTTTTTTCCCCCTTTTTTCCATTTTTTTTTCTTGACCGTCCGTTTTGTTGCTGACTCTGACAAAACATGATGGCAGAGCAAAATAAGTGGGGGAGGGGACATGTTTGGAGGGGACACCCCCTGATCCCTTCCCTCGGGGGGGGGGGGTTTCCAGAGGATTGCTATAAACTGAATGCGTGCTTGACGGTGTCAATCTGCACAGAGTAAGTTGTGCATGTGTGGGGAGGGGGTGAGTGGTAGAACAGAGGGTGCATGGACGAAATAGAGGGCGAAATCAAAAATGTGACCTTTGCTGACCCCATCTGTATCCCTACCCCAGCCTCACATCCCATCCACACATTTGCCCCTTTTCTCCTTTTTTTTTTGTTGCCTCCCCGCCGGGTTGGGTTGCTGAGCAAACAGAAGGCAGAGAGTTGACTCCTTCTCCGCCTCAGCTTGCCGTATGAGTGCATAGACGGATTTGGGAAGCCTCCGTCTGTTAAGCCACTTCATTGTATTCTTCTCCATCTTCTTTCTCCCACCTCTCCCCCCTTGCTTTCTTTTGCTGGTCTCATACTGTCTGCATCTGGCCTACTGCTACTCATACTTGATGTAAAAGTGGTGTTGTCATCTAAAAAAAGAAAGAAAGAAAGAAAGAAAAGAACAAAAAAGAAAATGACAATGGCAAAAAATTATTTTACTTGAGAGATGGTTTTTGTCGGAGCTGTGCTATTGTCACTTCCTTAAAAATCCATGTAATCTTCAAAAGACATGACAGTTACAGTGCACATCATTTTTGTGGACACTGGTGTACAGAAGCTTTGACTCTAAATCATTGAGGATTTCTTTTTGCTAAAGTATTCTCTCTGTTTACCTACCTCATGAAGTCAGTGTTATTCAGACAATAAGATGCAATGTGCACATGTTTTCACTCTGCCTCTCACTTTTTATAATTCTGTGATACAATATTAATGTTTGCACATGTAAAAACCAAACAACTAGCTGTCACATTTTCCATATATCAGTACTACTTCCTTCCTACTGATCACTGAATCTTTACAGTGACATGTACTCAAAGCTGTGATGTGAAGTATCAGTGAAATATTGAGATAAACTGAATTCAGTGTGTTGACAGTTACACCGCAGCTTGAAGCACAGTCACTGGGTTGTTGCAAGAAGAAAATGACAGCGGTCCATCAGTCAACAATTATTGTAATCAACTTTTCAGTACCTGATGTCCTAAAATAATTAATCTCACAAGTACTTCTCTGGAGGGTTTTATTCTTTTTCTGTTTAAATCTGAGATAAATGAACATACAGCACAAAAGGAAATGGATGATTGAATTAAGAACAAATGAGGTGAAATGGATTTAGATGGAGTAAACTTGTTGTCTCAGGCAGAGAGCTGCACTTGCATGCATACACATCACATATAAAGCAGCGCACCACCAGGACCTTGTCCCTCCCTACTCATTGCTTTACTCACCTGCCTAACTGGATATTTAACAGCTTTTTCCCTTCCCTATCACATTCCTAACACCAGCAGAGAGAAACAATTACCCTCAACTCTGCTACTAAAATGACAATGCGACATCCTCTTCACTTTACACCATCCGACTGTTAACCATATGTGGTAATTACCTTTCTCCAGCATCTTCACAGTCACTTTATTAGTCCCCTAACAAGGCTTTTTAAAATATAAATAGCGGCCAATGAAATGGCAATTAACCTTGCAAATAGGTATAAATGACTGTCCAGGAGATAAGGCTATTGACAGGTACTGTCAGAGTGAAGGAGGGAGAGAAGGCACAGGAGAGAAAGAGGGAGAGATGGGGATAAAAGAGGGAAAAAGCAGATGGAGAAACAGGGAATGGTAGGAGATGATGCAGCCCATAGGCAAACTACTCCCACGGGCCATTGTTTGTTGTGTCTGCGTTCGACTATTGTTTCGGCCCCTATTAACCTCTTGGCCTGCTGCGCGAGAGCGGGACGGGGTGGGCGGATTCAAAATGACAGACATGGCCCAATGACATGGGAGGTGAGGAGTGGTTTTAACAGGGGCTTAGGGGCATTGGGGACTCAGCTGTCTGGCTAAATAAAGAGGGGAGGTGAATGTAAGATAGCGTTTCTGTGTGTTTTTAAGACGAAACTGGGGGGTATGAGTAGCTGACCAGAAGGGGGAGGAGTTGGTCAGCCTATGACTTAGTGCAGATCTCTGATTTGCACCTCAGACAGTGCTCATGCCTCTCTGGCCCAGGACTGTCCTTATGGATGTATAGACTGTTTGTAAGTTGTTCTGGGAAAATGTCTGCCTGCTACATTTTTGCACTACGAACATAAACCTGTATTTTATAGTACAGTTTTACTTTTTCACTGACGTGACAGAAATGCTCTCTGTTAGATTAAAAAACAGGAAGTCAAAGTATTTTAAAAGATGCTCATCATTGATGTGCAGGTTGTCCACTTATAAAAGTGCTTGGATACAGCACTACTTTGTAATTCTTGCTTGTGGATTTCCATTTTGCTTTTATATTTGTAATCCTTTTGCATTGCCTACTCATAGTACGTGCCCTTCTCACCTTAGTATTTTTTACACTCTCTTGATCTAATTTTTTTGCAATATTTTTCTTTGTCTGAATCAAGACTTTAAGTATGTAGAGGATAAGTATTCTGTGTGGTTCACGTAGCCTTCTTATCCTGTGAGTTAGAAATGACTGAACCTGACTTTATTCTCACATTTGCACAAAGACAGCCAGGCAGTCAGCCCGGCACCCGAAGTTGGCTTTATACATAAAAGATTTAACTGAGAACAAAACAGAGGAGAAACTGGCACGTACAAAACTGAACCTATAGTAAAATATTGTAATCTCACTTGCCAAATCATTAGGTATATCTTGCTAGTACTGAGTTGGATCCACCTTTTGCATTTACTAGTGCCTTTATTCATTGTGGTATAGATTTACAGAGATTTTAACTGTCTTAAAGTTACATCCATATTGATATGATAGCATCCCACAGTTCCTGCAGATTTTTCAGCTGCACACCCATGATGTAAATCTACTGTTGAACCACATCCAGAAGGCACTCTACTGGATTGGGATTTGGTGACTGTGGAGGCTTTTTGAGTCCAATGAACCCAATTTCATGTTCAACAAGCCGATTTGATTGGTATATGAAGGGATGGACATGGTCAGCAACAGTACTCACGCTGTGGCATGCAAACAAAGCTAAGTTGGTACTAAAGGGCCCAAACCATGCCAAGAAACCAGAGTGAACCACAAATGCAAGGTGAGATGGATCCTTGTTCTCATGTTGTTTACACCACATTATTCTGACCATCCAAATGTTGCAGACCAGGTAGTGTTGTTCCAATCTTTTATAGTCCAATTTTGGTGAGATTTTGTGAATTGGAGCCTCAGATTTCTGATCAGTCAGGAGTGGCGCCTAGTGTTGTCGTCTTCAATTGCTTCAAGATTTGATATGTTGTGCTTTTGAGATGCATAACGTGTTAAACATGAGTGGTTATTTCACTTACTGTTGCCTTCTACCAGCTTCTTCTCTAATCTCAGGGATCAACGAGGCATTTTTACCCAGAGAACTGCTGCTTACTGGAATTTTTCACCTTTTTGGACCATTCTCTGTAAACCCTGAAGATGCCTGTGCAGGAAAATAGATCAGTAGAGCAACGGCTTCTCATATATTCCAATAATATATTATATTATAATAATATATAATATTATATTATAATAATAATATATTATATTATCCAAGAATATATTCCAATAAGGTCATCTGTCACCAAAAATCATGCCATATTCTGAGTCAATTAAATCACCCTACGTGCTATTTGAACTTCATCAGGTAGTTTCACCACTTGGTTGCTGCCAGTTCAACAAGTGTACCTAGTGAAGTGGCCGGTGAGTGTGTACTCAGTGTGTCTTTTGAAAACAGCAGCAAAAAAGCATTTAATATGTTTTTCAGATTTTATGACTTCAAGTTAAGACTTTCCAAGATAAGAGACTTGTTCAAGGCAGCAGGGATCCTTCTCACAGTGGTTATAAAAAGACACTTGCAAAAGTCACTGTTTCTTAACCAATACATGTCTTACTGCATCAGCCAGAAGCCGCATTACAAAAAAATAACCTTCCATTGCTTTGCACCATTTCCTGCTAACGAATGATGCGGTCTCTGCCTCCACCTATGTGTTCAAGTATTACAGGATTGTGACAAGAGGCGAGCTAACCCTTGAGAGCTGTACCTATGCTCTAGTCAGGAGTGAAACGATAGCTCTTTGCCACACATTGAGAGCCAGTGGGAAGAAGAAGCTGGAGGAAGGAAGCCCTAAGAGGATGAACCGTGGGATTTAGAGTCCTGTGGGTAGGGCAGAATGCCAGATATACTAGCTGAAAGTCCTGTGGATCAGATGAAGCTGTCAAACAGGGCAGTGAGATGAGAGAGCCATGGGGAGAGGGAGCTTGGAGATGGAGGCCAGGCAGGGAAGCTCGACAGATAGCAGAGACAGAGAGCTTAGGCTGAGGATCAGGGCTGTTTTACAGGAAACTGTCAAAAGGTAGGAAGAAAAAGGGAGCTGAGATAGGGTGTGACTAGAGAGTCAATGAGGTGAATGGAAAGTTCAACACAAAATAATTCCCACAAAGGTTAGATTAAGAAAATGATATAAGGTAATTTGGGGCTTAAATTATTATTGTGAATGAATGCACAGGAGACTACTATGTGGAAACAGGTCAAGCTCTTAAAATCAGCTGCCAGCTTCAGCTATAGCCACTTGAGAAACAAGATATAAAGGGTCAGGCAGTGGAAATCTTAGAGTAGAATCGACAAGACATATGAGCTGTGTTTAACACGTCCTTGTATGTCTGGACCCATTCAGGGAGCCTGGGAAAGTAGTGTTAAATTACGCAGAAGGAGGTAGCGGGACCTTGTCAGGACATGGCGTGGTGTTGTGGAGGGAAAAGCGGATGGACGTGGCACTGGTTTGTGCCCCCCGGAGTGCCCTGTCAGGCCTCATGACCACATTGTGTGACCACACACAGATGCCCACACACACACACAGACACAAACACACAGACATTACAATGGAAGAGGAGAGATTACAGGGCAAAAGAGGGAAAGGGGGCCATAGGCTTATTATCGCCTTCGCCTTTTAACCTCTGGAGTTTTGAACTTTTAAGACTCTTTGTTTCTCTTTATTGGATACTTTAGCTTTTTCAATCCTGCCTGTCCTTCAAGTAAAATCCACACTACTGAAAATGAAATCCAGATTCCCATTCATTTATCAGACTTTTGTAAACTTTTTCCAGTATTTTAAACTGAAAGATATTATCTGACTGGTATTAACGATTCATTTTGTGCCTCTGTATGTATAATTTGTGATGTATGTACATTAGCCTCTTTTGGTGCATTTTGTCATTACACATATTCCACCCACATGGTTGGTTTGTGTCTATAGAAAATAAAATGCCATTATTAAAGACCAGTGTCATTACTGTATTTAGCCACCAGGGACACAGCTGTCACTATCTTTTTTTCTGTTGGTTCTGCTTTAAAGACAAAGTGTTTTGTTATTCATCTTAAACATAAAGTCCTTCACCTTCAATAAACATGAATGATTATATAGCGGCTGCCACCAAAACTCACACTGAAACGCCATATAAAGCCTGACAGTCTGCTTATCGATCAGCAAAGCATTGATCATACAGCCTGACACACTGTTGCACTGCTCATTAGGTGAACATTAACATGCAGCCACATGAACTTAAATCAAGCTCTTCCTCATCATTTACACAGATCACTGGGCAAAGCTTTTTAAGGTACATCTCTGACCAGATCTGGTTTCGTTGCTACCATCAGTGAGAAGCTGAGATGCATCTGAATCATTTTGGTTAATAGATTTAATTCTGTTGCTGTTCTTGATTTATGTCATTGTTCAATTGCTGGCTTATCTAACAGGATGCCAGTGCTTCAACTGGTATGTCCACCACAGCTTGTTCAGCACAAAGCAGACACCTTGATGCGCTTGAGCAAATTCATATGATGTGTCACATGTGACACATCAAACTTATTGGTAATGTCACAAGAAAAACAATGGTGTGCTTGGTTTCAACGTAACTTTATTCTTTCATGAGTTATTTACAAGTTTCTGACCACTTATAAAATGTGTTCAATGTGCTGCCCATTGTGTTGGATTGTCAATGCAACCCTCTTCTCCCCCTCTTCACACACTGATAGCAACACCGCAGGACAAATGCCAGCACAGGCATCCAGTATTTTGGATATGAGAGGAAATTCAGAGTCCACATGAAGTATTTTCACAATATATCGAAGCACACAGTGTGTACGTGTCCTTGTTCCTTCTCTGCTGTTCTCTTCTGCCTCGATCCGCAGCTTCTGTCTGTTTTTGTCTGTTTCAAGGTGCTACAGAATGACATTCAGTCCCCAGTCTGATTCTCTATTGTACTGTGTGGAGCAAAAACCTTGATGTGAAAAGTTGATGCTTAGCTGATAGATGTGGTCAGACCTTTCGGTTGGCGTTGTTGCATACAGCTGGTGAATGTCTTCCTCTGATGTGTCTGCAGCATCACTGCTGAATGAGGTATTGGAACAACAGAATAACCGTAAAATTGTGTTTTTTATGGCAAGGGTATGGAGCCATTTTCATTCAGCATATTCTGCGACACTTCAGGGGTTACAAATCGGATTAATAAACGCCTAATTATTTTGAAAGGAAATTCCTCTGGCTTTAATCGAATATTAATCACTGCTTATCGTTGTCTTTTAGTCTCACTTAATTACCATGCTTTTTTGCTTTTTGCATTTTTTTTGCCTGTTCTCTGGGATGTGCACAGATAAAATGGTTAGTAATGGCACGGCTGAGTCACAGCTTTTATTTTTAATACACTCGATTATCCATGTTTTTTACTCCACCCAAACCCAGTTTTATAGTGGATAAGACCTTGAATGTTTTCGCTATGCTATACATTAAAGCATTTTTCAAACATAATATAGAAAAACAGTATGGAAAACATATTTCTTCTTTAAATGAAAACATTGTAGATGCTGAAAACTGTCATTTAATATAAATTATACACAGTACTTGTGTAAAAGTGTGGAAAACTACTGTATTTCCTTTATAGTTTTACTAAAGCACTCTCCTTCAAGGTTTCAGGTGTCAATTCAGTTTGTGATTTTAACAAGATAAATTTAATCAATGCACAAATCAATCTACAACCTCATTTTCAAAGTTGGAATACTGTGAAAAAAGTAAATAACAACAGAATGCAAAGATTTGCAAATCATTTAAAGCCTGCATTTAATGAGAAGAAAATTACAAACAGTCTATGAAATGTTCATTTTAAATTTGATCCAAGCAACATGTTGGAACAGAGGAAGATTGCATATCCTCTTCTTTTATTACTCCAAGTGCTTAAAAGTGACTTTTAAGCGATTTTTCCCCCCTCATTCTTGCTTAATATAGGACTTCAATTGCAGTTAGAGGCAGCCTCTAACATATTTTCTTTATTTCATAATGCATGTATTATTATTTTTTAATTAAAGGGTGTCATTTGGGCTTGGCTACAGCAATAAACGCTGGGCCACTTTAGTAACTGTTTTGACGTTACAGAGCTATGCTTTTGTATTCGGTGTAGAATGCGGTTTTGCATTTGCTTGAGGAAATAAGCAAGACATTTCCTGGAAGAGTCTGAAGGACAGCATGTGAAAAACCAATGAAAGACAGAGACTGAGACTCCTGGTTGTACAGAAAAAACAGCCAAGGAATGAGCAGCCTATTTCTCAAAACTATGCCCAAAAAGGTATGCATTCGAACAGCTTCTCATACATATATTTAAAATAACACCTTATTTTGAATTCAAGTTTTTTTTTATGTAAATATGTAAGTTTTAAAATCTTAAACCACACAAAAAAGTAAAAAAACACAGATTTTTCCACGCTGCGTCACTCCACGCTGCTATATATAGCCTTCAGTACTGTTAATGCATTAACAGCAAGTTATGTAACTCATGGATGCCATGTGCTTTCATCATGCACCCCCATATTATGCTGGCATTTAAAATATGCGCTGGTGGTCCATTTCATCTTGAAACCAGAGAATGCATTGTGAGAAAAGAGTCCCACACAGAAGGTGACGACGTTTGTGGCTTATGTTTATAAATGATCGTTTTAAATAGCATTTTATGACACAGTAGCAATCAAGAGACCCACTCTGTATTGGTTTTTGGCTTCACTTTTAGAAGTTGCTGATTAATGTAATAATTGATGACAAGTTGCTTTCAGTTTCTGTAAAATATTACACAACTTTTCTGGAGTTTTTTGAAATGTGCTGCCAACATCAAACTGAGATAAGCTTTTGTTTTAAATACATGTAAAAAAATATATCTCTATTTCAGCATCTCATATGATTTAAGTATTGTTTTCAATTAAATGATGGATTTAAATAGTTTACAAATGATTGCTTTGCATGCTGCTTTTATTCACATTTTACACAGAAACTTTGAAAATAGGGGTATGAACGGTTTGCATTTATCATTAGATTATACAAGAAAAGTCACTTTTTTCCTTTGGTGCCCATCCTTTACCTGTGGCTACACAAAGAGATGGACATTTCTGCCATCGTATCATATGTGGAGACTGAGGCATTTGTCTCCAGGGCACTGACTGACCACACATACAAATCTTTGCTGTGTCCAACCCGAATATTCCCTGACGTGTCGGTCCAGCGCCCAGGGAGTATAATTTAACGTGATTGGCCAGCTCTGCTGGAAGGCATGATTCTGGCCTGTCCAACACCGTACATCACTGTGGCCTAGGGGCACTGTAGAAAGGGGGGGGTAGGATTTTATCCTGGTCCAGTTAACACCGGTGATTTAGATGAAGGAAAAGTCTGGTTGCATGTTTTTTGGGGGGAGATTTTTGCCTACTATTTTGAGGGGTTCTTTTACAGTTGACATTCACTTGGAGGATTTTCTTTTCCAACCCATGTAGTCTCTCCACTTTCCTTTATTTTGTTCTCTCACACGGTTTCCCCCTCTTAACACTTCAATTGCTCTCATACGCATACGCACAAACGGTGTGCAATCTAGCATGTGCTCTTCTTTTGTTTCTTGATTGTGACACGCAGTGCTTTGGGCCAAACTGGGGAGCACAAGGGATGCTTAGCCTGATTCTGTCTCTCAGTGCCCCTGGATGCCCTGCAGGCCAAAGGAGATGGCCTGGGAAACTTTGCCATGTGCCTTACTTACATCATGTATGACATGTTTAGAACTGCCCTCGCTGTTTGTCATGTAAAAAATAGATCATTCAGGTTGCTTTATATGTTTGTCGGTGTAAAATGATTGCGTTAAGGAATTCATGTATTTGCATTATCCTTTTATCCTCACCGTATCACTGTTTCAGTTTTATACTTTCACTTTTTATACTGTGTGTGGTTTATATAAACACAAATGCAAGCAAAGTAATAAGAAAAGGGCTGGCAAAAGGGAAACTGATTAATTAACCGTTGTTCCTATGCCACCACCTGGCACGATGCATCCACTGGGTGGGTATTGCCAACTGTATTTCTTTTCTGTCTTGCAGGAAAAAAAGTCTGTAGGACTCCAGACTGCACTGTAATAACAGCAGTAAGCTACACTGTCTACAAATGAGCTATGCCACCCACCTTTCCTTTACCATAATATCTTCAAAGAGGTGGAGATAGAGGGTGGTGGTTATCGTTGCGAGGGGAGATGTAGAGCGCAGCCGATTATCCTCTAATTAACGCTGATACCTCCCCCATGGACAATGTCCCATCTCATCAGTGGGCTGCTGCGTCTTAATGTTAGGTGCTAACTGCCTCTTTCGCATATGTCAGTCCTCGTTAAGGGACTATGGCGTGCTGTAATGTCCTTCTGTTTAATGGCTTGTAAAAAGATGGTTAACCCTCACTATTTAGCTTCTCTCCTTTTTCTCTTCTGGGTGCCGCCGCGAGATGACAGATACTGCATGATCGAGCGCTCTTTAGGGGACTTTAATTGCAGACAGAGAGTACCTGCAAACGAGGATGTTGATAGAAGGTAAATGATTTCCACCTTAGCCATATGAGTGCCACAGTGTTAAACCGAGCAGAGTCACAGTTTGGTTACAAACAACTTGTTAGGGTGAGTGTTATTAGCAGTTAAAATTATTAGCTGTCTGTTAATACATTATTCTTCATACTGGGTTGATTCATGAATAAAGTACAGTTTTACCACAGCTATTCCATAATCATTAACGATGACACGTGAGTACACGTGTAACCCCCCCCCTCCCGGAACAATTAAACGTTTTCCTTTTGAACTTCACTTCGGCTTTCATTAACCAGTAAGCACGTCTCAGAAATCTATTACTCAGTATAACTTTTACTCTTGCCATTAGTCCGTAAGGCAGTCACACATGAACTGTCACTTCTCAGTATGTGTGTCTTCACTAGACAACAGTAAGAATTCTTCTAATGTCAAGAGCAATGTTTCCTTTTTCTCTCGGCATCTCCTCGCTCATCCTCTCTCCACCCCCGCCCCCACCTCCATCTATGCATTCTTGTTGTATTATGAAAAAAGCAAACACAATTATTTTTGATTTCCCGTTTGCCTGAGCAGTACATTTGGCCCACCCCTCTCTCCCCCGACCCTCTTGATTGAGGGCTAATGAAAAAGCTGTCCTGAGCGTCGCTCCCTCCCTGTATCCATTAAGAATAATTAGACGGGAACAATTTTGATGCCTGTAACCTCGGCAAGTGTGGCTAATGGTGTTATAAATTGCTCCTTGTCCTGGGCCCTGCAAGCATTGGCGCGCGGCAGTGGGGGCGAGACGCTTAATTCAAAAGCACTCTGTCAACAGCACTGATTTGTGTGGTTAATGAGAGCGTTTAAAACAACAGGCGCAGCTCATGCATCCTAATGCTGATGGCAGGAGCAGGTTCGATAAAGAGGCTTGTCCACCATAATTAGCCGCGACAAACGCCCAGGATTAAGAGACAGGGGGCCGTGCATAGTGTGCCCTCTTAAAATGAGCCCGTTTGCTCTCACTCTCCCTTTGCCTCTGTTTGACTGACTCTCTCCTTATATCCTCTTTAACAGCATGACTAACTGCATTTTTCTGTCATCTGTCTCTTTTGGTCAGACAAATTGAATGCCATATTTTTTTTAAGAATTCGCTGTAGCTTTTCCTTTTTTAATTAATTTATTTTTTGATGTATAATAGATGTTTCTGAGGCAGTAGAAAGATTAAAGTCTAAGATGGCTCTTTGGGACAGGGCCTGCTGGTAGGGATACATGTTCTCTTCTCGTAAAATGTCCTATTTTCTCCCCTTGAGTCGACCCATTTCTCCGATGATCTTCATTACATTTTTTACTCTCTGCATTGAACTGATCTGTGTCCCTCTACCTGTGCATCTTAATTTATTCCCTCTCTCCCTCCCTCACTCTCTCTTTGATGCCCATTTTCACTTTTGTCCAGTTTCTGTAACTCACTGTCAGCTTTTACAGCAGTAAAAGGAGTATGCCTGTGGGCTAAAGGCCTCAGGCTAAGATGTAAGGAAGTCATGAAACTTTAGCAGTACCTGAAAGCTGTCCCTTTGTGCTGAATTCCTGAGACAACAACTCAAAGAAATTAAGTGTCTTCATACTTCTTTTTAAAAGCCAAAGTAAAGAAGGGGAAAATAAACAGAACAACTACAGAAACCGATTCTGGTCACTTTGGTCGCTGCGATTGCAACGGACCTCAAATTGGGTAAAAGTCTTAAGACTGGGGTGAAATTTATCCTTTCTAGTCTTGTCCGTGTCTTAAAGGGGACTTTAATATGTTTTAATCAGCTGCATTCTGCAGAAGGTCTTCCAAAGGACTGTGTATGTGTCTCTGTAATGGATGGAGAAGCAGAGTGTGACAAAGCCAGGTCCATTTTAAAAGGTGTTCAATTCCCCTGTAAATGCAGGCTGACAAGATTAATTGAGCATTGCAAATGGTAAACTCTGATACCCACAGCTCAAAAAATGGGAGCGCATGCACAAAGATGCAGGTGTTGACACACAAAAACACACAAACATACATAAACACGTTGATATATGCATACAAACACATATATATTGTGTTAATAAACACACTGTAATGTGCACATATCTGCACACCAGTGTGTTTTCTTGCACACACATACAGCATACGTGCACGCACACCCCTGCTGGCCTCCCTCAGCCTACTTCGGTGTCTTGCCCAACACAAATGACTTGATGGGCAGTTAAATGCAGGGGTCGAGGGTTAAATGAACACCGTTGTTTATGAGGATGTGGTGTGAATCCATTTGCATTCTAATATTTGCTCTGTTCTGAAGACACACACACGTAGACACACACACACATACTCACAGGGCCCGTTATGGGCAAAAGGGAGGGTGCGAAAGGAGGGGAGATGACTGGTGGACGGCTTGTTTTAAAATCCCATTATCAAGTTATTTATGGAATTCATGGCCTGACAACCTCTGTGACCTTGTTTTGTTAAACATGAACCAGACACGATTCCAACACGTGGTGCTGCCTATTAGCTTTTGTTTTCAATAGCCTTAAAATGTCAGCAACTTCAATCACCCTTTGGGCAGCTTTCCACTTGTGTGTTTTGGCCCTCATCAAACGGACACACGGTACACATATACAAACACAATCTCTCGCATTTAGGTGTGCATAAGAGTATGTATGCGTAAGAGCACTCACGCATGCAGCCATAATCACTCACAGGCATGATGAAAGTGTGCACACTTGCACAGAATTATAGAAATGGGCGCACATGCACAAACAACATTTACACACACAAAATTCAAAATGTATAGCTTCACACTCGCTTCAACTATCCCAAAACAAGGCCCCCAGACAGATGCCACCCCGCCCCAGACCAGACCCCATTACTCCCTGTCTGTATTTGTGTTTGCTTGGAATTTAACCCAATCACTATGATTCATCATGAGCTAACCGACACAGAAGGATGAAATCCATGCAAATCCCAACAACCTCTTTACCCTAATGCCCCTGTTTAAACATGGAAGGACCTTTCATTTTCCTTCAGCTATCAGCAACAGACATAAGTCAGCAACAACTCATTACATGTAAACAAATTGAGGGATTATTCAAAGATGTTTGGCTTGCAAGGTTGTTTTCAAAATTGGCTTGGTAACCGCGTTCACTTAAGGTGTAAAATACTGTTTTTATTTGTGTCTATTGTGGTTTACTGTATATTTTTGTGTTTATTGGGTGGTTAACCATCTGGATTCTGTCACCTCCTGACCTGTGTCAGGAAGGCATTGCATGCGGTCTGGGTCATAGCTGCTTAGAGATAGGCCAATACCTCAATTTCAACCTCAATTGAAAATAGATATCAAGTTTTACATTATCAGTGCATTGTGATCTTGTATCACATCAGAGTTGTTCATGAACTTTTTGTTGTATTGTATACACTAAGATTTGTTCAGTTATGCACAAGTCACAAAATGCATGTTATCCTACTTGATCAGCAACTGTAATTTTAGCTTCTAAAATTTCGCGTATTTCCTGAAAACAAATACGCGAAATGTATTTGTTTTCAGGAAAAAAACAGTGCAGTGCACTTTACCGTTAACTGTTAAATTCTATTAGCAAGTTTCTCCATTTAATCCCTCGTTCCTCAGGTTGCTCCACTGTATAACTGCACAGTTCAGTCTATAAATATATTATGATTGTGCCCGTTTCAATGAAGAACAGAGATCTTACAGTTTCACAATGTTCCCTGGCTCCATCATCTCTTTCTTGTTATTTGCCCACAAAACTCTGAGCAACGCCACTGGCAAAGATCAAGTATTTGAAGAGGGCAAACGTAAAATCGAGCCACAGACTGCCCCTGTGTGTCTTGCATTATTTAACGAGGCCCCAGCTGTGAGGCATGGAAGATTAAATCCCCCACATTCTAACATATGCCAGCTAAAAGACTTTAACACCAGTGTGGGCCAGTGCCACCAGGCAGAAACAGACTAAAACAACAACATATAAGCAGCCCTCACGTACTTCGCGATACTTTTTTAACCATTTAAGAAGATCAAGCCTAACACTGATTAACATTTAGTGATCAACTGT
The DNA here is from genome assembly GCF_963969265.1 of Rhamphochromis sp. 'chilingali'. NCBI lineage: Eukaryota > Metazoa > Chordata > Actinopteri > Cichliformes > Cichlidae > Rhamphochromis > Rhamphochromis sp. 'chilingali'. The sequence goes on along the minus strand of NC_137938.1, from coordinate 28,263,711 downwards.
GGCAGCTATAGGTCTGCCACAGGCCAAACTTCACTGTGCAATGTCAATCCATTATATATTGGATAAAGAATATATTTAATGGTTTTAGAAATGAATACATTATCCTTGGGTTTTTGTGCAGCCTCCAACACTAACCAGGCATTAACAACTGTTTGAATGTTGATCTTACTTTTTTCCACAATTTCCCGAAGACTTTGAGAATAACTGGAAAAATAATAAACAAGAAAAAGTGTTATACTGAAGAAATTTGCAAGCTACTCACAAGAAATTCAAATAAATAATTTAAAGCAAAATAATTTCAGTGTTTAATGATATAATGTAGATGAAATGTTAGTGAGCTACCTGGTAGACACTAGAGTGCTTTTATAGGTTGTAGATATAATGATGCTTCATTGTGTTTATTCCCAAAATAGGAACAAATAATGAGCAACTGAACTGTACCAACAATTCACATATATTAAATTAGGCAAAGGTAAATATTTCTGTACTGGTTGGCCATTTGATTTCAAAACACAAGAATTGGCCAACCCTTTAACTTTAAACATACTCTTCAGTTTTATAACGATGGGAATAACAACAAAGGACAGGATGTAGAATGTATTTTGTCTCAAGCATTTCTTCTTCTACAGCCACATTTTCTCTGACGTGTCACTGCAAAACAGTTTAGCAGTGAAGGGATTCAGCAAGCAAGCATCTCTCAACATGACCATATATACGGTGGAATTAATTTACCCCAAGTTGACAGCACAAGCAAAACAATAAAGTCAATAAAAATAAAGTCCGTTTATTCCCCGTAAAGCAGGTTGACAGAGAAAGCCACTGTGTGAACAATCAACAAGCTTGTAAACATGACTCGCGGTCATCAGCTGTTGTGAGCTACTCAGATTCTTGTGCTTTCTCCTTTCTTTACTGTCGGAGAGTGGCCTCATTACAAGTAATTATATGTTTAAATGCTGTGAGAATAAAGTTCAAACAAGGCCTGGAGAAAGCTTGCATCAGCTGCAGTGGTGGATAACAGTGCAAGTGAATAAAATTGCTTCAATTCTTCTGCATGTTGCAGAAATTTGTATCAGAGCAGACAAACAGACATGTTACTTTTATAGTGAAGGAGGAATGTATTTCACTGGAATTAAATTCCGTTCTAAAGAGTTCATTCTCGACAATTTAATCTGCACTTGCACTGACGCGTATGTGCAGTTTGGAGAAATAAAAAGGTGCGCACACATGCACAAATGTACACTGACTCGCACATAAAGCCCTGGGACGTTGTGCAGGTGGTTGTCATTGCCCCAGGAAAGAGTCGTTTTCACTAAAGAAGAGGTGCCAAAACACAGTAACTGGGTACAGGCCAACAACTGGGTAAGTGCTTTCCAGAGAGGAGAGAGGAAACTGAATAAGCAAGAGAACTTTTTGGGCAGTACTGACATGTTGGCTGCAAGATGAACCAAGTTCAGACTGAGTCCCAATGCCTAATTGGGCATTCCTTACCTAGGTCTCTAATTTAAAGTAAATGCAGTGATTTTTTAATATTCTCTTAGTTTAAAATAATGATGTTTTACTATAACTGAGTCAGAAGTATCTATAGATAATAAAATAAAATGTATTTAAAACAACATACCATTGTGCAAAGTGTAGTGTGTTTCCAGCTTGCCATGACTGCTGAGTGAGCAGAATAGAAAAATTGTTAAGTGGTCTTTTAAGGCACTCTTGTGCATTACAATTTAGTACAGGATGTTTTTGGACATTCGGTTGTTGTGAATTTCTTGTATGACAATAAAAAAAATGTGATGCTACATGCCAGAAACAACTTTTCACTGCTTTAAAGTCAACATGTTCATTTGCAAAGAAAGCATGCTAAAATAAAGCTAAAGATCCTGCAAGTTGATGCTTGAACCGACCCTAAGTAAGCAGATACAGCTTTTATAGCAGGGCACAAATGTGAGGATGAACACGCTTGTACCGTTGCAGATAAGCAGAGGAAAGGTTGGACAGTGCATCTCTAGAAACCGTGCAGGCTACTGAAAAACTAACAAAGCAAATATAAAAAGAAATGTATTCGTATAGCAAGAAATGTCTCACACAGTAGCTTTTTTTGATTAAGAACCCCAACATTAATCAGTTCACAAGCAGATGTTTGATAGAAGTACATCTGGTTTTTAAAAACAATAGTGTTTAATAAGCCTCTTTGTGCTCTCGGGTGACAAACAATCTCAAGCATGTCTTAAGCATTGTTTATTTATTATTATTGCTATTATTGTTGTTACTTCTCAGTTGGCGTGCACTGATATCAGCCACTGGATCTCTTTTTCTTTTTTAATTCTACTAAAACACTTAAATAATTATTTAAAACACGTTGCTTTTGATTTTGACCTCTAAACGCATTAAAGGCATTTTCATGTCTGTGTTTATGCTTCATGTTATCCAGTGAGAGTGCGGTTCAGATTTTTCTCTGGGTATCCTCTAACATGCAAATACAGAATCTACTTTTCCTTATGCATTCAGCACATCAGAGTGGGTACCAAAGCTGTAGTGCACGCTGCACCGTTGGCTCCAATCTGTACTGAAACTCCCTACCGGATCCAAAGGTGGTCTGCAGGGCCTCGTGGGCAGAGAACCTGCTCTTCTCCCTCTACCCCTTATGTTAGATACCTCTCTGGGGAGTGTATATGTGTGAGTATGTGTGCTAGGGGTGGCAGCACTCCCCAGTGTAGTGTTGGCCTCAGGCAGCACAAGGTAACATCAAACGATTCTTCTCTTTATGACTTATTTATTTATTATAGCAGCTCACTGTGACGTGTAGTGGAGAGAAAAAGAGAGGGAGAGTTTGTACTTGAACAGACTCGTGTGCATTTGTCACTTGTGTCGATTTGTTTTCATCCTGTCCTCAGACACCACCACCGGTTGCAGCAGCATCCTCCCTGTTGGGGAGCAAAATGAGCCAGGGGAGAGTGGGGGGTCCCTGTAACTCCAACTATGGGACCCCCACAGGTCTCTCTGCTCCAGCTTCCACTGTGTTCAAAGAGTGTGGGAACCTCCCTCATCTGCTGTAACTACCTTTCCAGAGCAGGCAGATACACAGAAACTCATAAAACTCAAGAAGAGAGATGTTTATTGGCTGTGTCACCTTGGGTGAGGCTGATTTTTTAAGTCTTCTTCCATGCCATGCACCCTGGGAAAGCTTCACATAGAAAACACCTGCTGCTTCACTTTGACATACAAAAATCCCTGGAAAAAAAGCAAATATGACAAGGTAAATGCTCCAAGGCGGGCAGACATGACACCAACATCCAAATAAACATTCGTGCCAATACATTTATTATGTTTACTGAGTTGTCTTTGTGTTTTTTTCAAGTACTGCAAAATTCAGTTTATATTTGCCATTAAAAATGAAAATATAATATTAAAGCAGCTTAGAAGAAAAAGATAAATCAGTCGCTATTAGAACAAGCAGGGTTTTGTGTCAAAATGTAGCATTTTACTTAGGTCACCTGGTCTTCCTTGTGCACTTGGTTTTTAGTTGCAGTTCTTTGATTAGTTGTCCCGGTACTTCCTCTTGTTATGCTTATGGGCTACTCCACAGAAAGCCCAGGGAAAGTCAGGGCTCCTACCTACTTTACCTGTGATGAATCGCATTACTGCTGGACCAAGTGTCAGCCGAGCCCTTTGCTAAAAAATCGACCAGCTAAAATGGGTGGACGGGAAGCGGTATGGCAGAGCACTTCGTCCCGACACCTCCCCCACCCTCTCCCTCCTTCCAAATGAATATCCAACCTCGTCCTCCATAAAGTGCATTAGGCATAGAGAGTCATTAGTACAAATGGGCACAGGGTACTCCTGCAAGGAGCCTGTGTGTGTGTATGTGTGTGTGTAATGGGGATGCAGATGGGGAGGGGTGCCAAGCTGTAGGATACGCCTCTCTTGCCCATTGCTCGGTTTACCCAGCTAATCCTCTCTCTACACACACATACATAAAACTAGTCGGTGAATCTGCACCCATCCCTATTCACACCCCCTTTCTCCTCTGCCCCTGACTCCCACCCCACCCACCATTCCTGTGGAGAAGACAGGGTGCCCCCCTGCCCCTTGTTCTCTCCTGCTGCGATGGGGAAGTGCATCCTCAGTTAATAATGTATCAGAGAGAAGACAGAGCGAGAGAGAGAGAGCTCTGACCCAGACGAATGCAGCCTCTCCATTATTTAGCATTTACAGACACCTTCCAGCTCATTTCTGACTCAATATTTAATATAGCACTCGGAGAGGGAGGGCATTCTCTAATACTCACACCCACTTGATTTTCCGCTGTTAGTTTGTATTTTGGCCTAATGAAAAAAGAAGCTGCATACATATATATTTACAGACAAGCATGGGCTAAAAAGTAGGGGACAAATGGGTGATGCATTTTTGTGTAAGCGTGTTGGATGAAGGGCAGGAGTAATATGCAAACAGACATATGCACACAGGAAGTGAAGTGCTCACAAGGACGGGAAAATGTGTTTCCAGTCCTCTGCTTTTGTTCTGCTGGGTTACATGTGAAAGGACAGATGAGAGAGGCGTGTGTGTGTGTGTGTGTGTGTGTGTGTGTGTGTGTGTGTGTGTGTGTGTGTGTGTGTGTGTGTGTGTGTGTGTGTGTGTGTGTGTGTGTGAGTGTGTGGAACAGGGTCATGGTGGCTGTAGCTCTATGCCTCTATGGGGGGTCCTTGGCACGGATGGACAGACAGTCTTGAAAAGCATGATGGTTTGTCAACATGGCCTGCTGGGGCCTGCAACCTCACACCCCACTCTCCCTTTTGTCTGTCACAGATACATCTTTACAACACCTTGAGGTCAAATGTTTTACCCATCCATTTGAACACAGAGAATGCAATTTTGGGCTACAATCTTAATTTTTGCACCCTACTTTACATACATCACCTGCTGTGATTGCAGTGAATGAACTTGATTGGCTGGAATTTTTGCAAAAAAGCTCTATATTGTGAAAACAAAATAAACGTGCCTGCTTTTTCTCGAACACCGCAGTGCTCGATATGTGCTAATAGCGACGCTGGCAGTAGTGCTCACTGGACCTTTGGCGATAATGCAAGCTGTCGGTGTCTTCTGCAACACATACACAGGTTTGAGCTTTACTGCTCCAGCACATATAGAAGCCACTGTCACCCAGATTGCAGAGACAGGTGAAGGAAACACCAGGGTATAGCTGGCATGTTATACATTTACAAAAGTTTTAGGAACCGTGCTGTCACAATTGTTTTTCACAGATAGCACTGCCCTGTTTGCATGTGATTTATCACTGAACATTTGCTCCTAGTGTTTTCTTTATAGCCTTGCTGGTGGTGCTTTTCTGCTGATGGTCTTGCAGAAAAAGAAAAAGAATTTTCTGTCAAATTTGTAAATCTGTGGGGGGAAAAAAGGGATTTGAATTGTGCAAAAATACTCTGACTGTGTCTCTGGCTGTTTGATGGGTTTGGAATATGCAGGCCGTGTTCACACCAGTGTGGTGAAACATTTGTTTACAGTAGAACTGAGACTTTTTTTCCCCTCCTAGCATGAAATGGGTTCAGTGCTGTTTGAGGTCATACTAAATACTAAATGGTATTATCTGCTTTTTCTCCACAGTGTACTGACTTTAATTTAAGTATAATGTGATTCCTATTATAATGTACATTAAATTTTAGTTTATATCCTTTAGTCTCGTTCTTGCCGTAGGAAATGACTGTTGGTGGTGGAATGGAGATGCCATGAAAAATTAGTGTTTCTCAAATACAAAATTAAAGAAAAGAGCTTTAATATTTATCAGCAATTTAAAGACTGAACTTAAATTGAAGGTGAAATATGAAAACAGTGAAACACTTTTAAACAAAGTAAAATGTTACAGGTAAAAACTCTGATGCAATTAATAGTTACACCCAACTTAATTCAAGTGCATGACCAGTTCACCTTTAGTGAGACTTCTCACTGAGAGTTTATTTCTTATCAACAAAAAATATAAATAATATATTAACTTGTCAACAAACTGAGATAGCACATAACATAAACAAATAAATGCGAAATGTGTTTGAGATTCTTTTTTCCGGTTAACAGGTTGGGAGAGAACATTTCCTGTGCTTGCAAATATTAGAAAGTAGAGAATTTGCACCTTTTTTCAGAGTGTGTTTTACTCTGGGCCCAATTCACATGTCACATGAAATATTCATCACACTTAAAATTTTAGTGGAGTTAATGAATTCTCAATTAACTGCGACAAAATGTTTGCCTTTGTTTCTCTTCCTGTCCGCATGACTACATGCATTTGTGAAACTCATTTAAGCATGTGATAATGCATGTACAGGACACCTAAACCCGCATGTCTACATATATATAAGATCTATATGCAGGTGCATGTTGATGCTCACATTCACATAGAGTATATCAGTGCTTTAATCACAGCTCAGTGTGACACGCTGAGCAGTTGGCTTAAGACCAGTGGCTTTTAACCTGGCAGATATGTCACGCTTGTGTATCATTAGCTACAGGCAAAGGAAGGGAAGGACGTGTAGAAAGAATGCAGGCTCTTTATATGCAAATATTTGGCCATGGCTTGTCAGGGCTCACCCCTGTCCCTGTGACAACAGAGGGAGCAAAGAAACAGAGAGAGTGATACAGAAAGAGGGATGTGAAAGAGGGAGAGAAGGAGGCTTTCCTCTCTGTTTTGGCTCCTTAGGGAAAAGCACTAGCCAATGTAAATAATGCCCAGGCACCAACCAGAAGGAAGCTACATGCAAATGATGGTGAGTCTCACCAAATGTACCTGCCTCTGTGTGTGTATGCATTCTTTTTTTTAAATTACCTGTTCAGTAGGCTATGTCTGTTAGTCACCCACTCACTTATTCTGTCTCATTCTATCTGTCCTGTATTTCTGTTATCTTATAAATTCACTTCACCTTTCTGTGTCTTTTATGGCTCTGTATTTCTCACAGTTTATACTGTTGCACAACTTCCCTTGCCATTTCATTTGTGAGACAGTGCAACGGCAAAATGCTGCTCTTACAGTATTGAGCTATTTCACTTTGTGAAAAAGCTCCAGGCAGTGTCATTTTTCAAGTCGTGTAAAAATCACTTTGTCAGGGGTGATATAAATTACCTAGATAAACGCTGTCTGACCAGCTCTACTCTTATAGTTCCCTGGGTTTCCCATTCCCACAAGAGGGGATAATATGACTTCATCGTACAGCCTGTGTTTGAATTTCCCACATAAAGAATTCACATAAATTCACTCACTAGACTTCAGATGTAACACAGATTTAAAAAAAAAAGTAAGATTAAAACTGAATAGTAATAATAGTAATAATAAAAATCATCTCTCTTCTGGATGGTCAGTCTTGTTTTTTTGTGTATGTTTGTGTTTTGCAGGCTCACGTTAGTGCTTGGTTTTTAATATTGTTAACTGAGCCTATAAGCTATTAGCGTGGACTCGCTAATTATTTAATGCGTTGCCTCGTTTGTTTACATTATTTCCTTGTTGACTAATCGAAAGCTGTACTGTAACTCGGAGGATGTTTTTATGTGTTTTCCTCCTCATACAACCTCTCTTTAGCGTTGTTCTTATCTGTCACACACAGTAGACAGTGTAAATCTAAGAAGCAAATGCTCTACTTTATCTAGAATAACTTCAGTACATGAATATTAATCTATTTTTCTGATGCAAGACAGGTTCTCTGCAAAGGTAGTCAGGAAATTTATTTCCATGATAATAAATAAATAAAAAAACCCCACAAAAACTATAAACCAAATGAGCCGAACAAACATGTGGTGCTGAAAATACTGTTTTACAAATCAGCCAACACATTCTTATTTACTCTAACCTTGGTTGTGTTTACGTGGGAGGGGGGTGGGGGGGGGGGGTCACACACATTCATATTTTAAACGATCACACTCTCATTCAGAAGTAGTTGTTTACTTTGGGAAAAAAATGAGAAAAGATGCTCATTCACTCATTATCTCTATAAAAATGAGCACCACCATTTGGAGAATGTATTGACCTCGCAGTGATATAGTTACTAAACCAAATTCTTTAAACTGTTCTTGTTCCACCATACTATGTTACAGTTTTTATTATCATTATTATTATTATTATGTTCAGTCCTTCCTCTCCTTCACACTTACAGCATTTTTCCTGAAAGCACAGGACACACACATACACACATGAACTTATTGAGCACAGAGACAGAAAATCTATCTCAACAAAAAAACAAAAAACTAAGGAGGAATGAGACGGACATGGCTGCTGACAGAAATGGGAATCTGACACAGAAAATAGGAGCCCACAGCCACTGACCACCCCTTTACTTCTCTCTCGTTTTACTCTCCTTCTGTCAGTGCCCACCACTGCCGCCATTTCTCTTTTTCCCATGGAATCCATTTCACATAATTAAAGACACTCAAATGAAATGGACCCTCAGGAAAAGTGGCTTTCAGCAAGGACGAGGTTGTGGAGGAGGTGGATGAGAGGCAGAGAGCTGGGAATGGGGTATTGGTTCTTCAAGGAGCACCCCTCCTTGCTACCTCCCTCCCTCCTTCTCCTTCTCGACTGGGGCCCACCCTGAAGGGAGGCAGAGTGGCTCTGGCCCCAGTACGGATCAATATCATCTCCGTTATTAATATCAAAAGCACATTACTTTGTTTTGCCTCTGGCTGTGAGCCAACGCAGCTCAAAGGCCTTGTCCCGACCAACGGCCGTTTCCTTCCTTCCTCTCTACCCCACCCTCGCTGGCCATTTACCAGGACCATAATTTACTTTGGTGAGTTTTTAGGGTATTGTTTTGTCAGGGCCAATCAGGGCTGAGTAACAAATGATCCCAGTGGAGTGGCGGTGGCCTGGCCCCAGCCACCCCTCCTTCCCACTCTGTAAGTGACACACGTGGCCAAATTCATTTTTGAAAGTTTCACATCAATTGTGTTCGTCCTTGACTCCGGGAAGAACAGAGAGAAATAAGGAGGGGTTAAGAAGAAATAAGGGGGGGTCTGAGGACAAGCAGGTGCCAGGGTTAAACTGGACAGGGTGTGTCATTTACTCCCTCACCGTACGCCTTCCCACTCTTCCACAAGGGATGAGGTAACAACACAAACAAGCATCCCTGTAGCCAGAATTAGACATGACGGTATCTAATTGGCCCATTGAATTAAAAGGGCCATGGTGGAGCTCGCTGTGAGAAACAAAAAATATTGACCACTTAAAGGAAGAGAGGGGGAATTGATTTTCAAGACGACAGCAAGCGTTTACCTCATACCGCCAAGCTCACTCACTTTAAAGAGTAAAGGCTTACCCGCTGTTCAGCATGATAGCTCAACCATCCGTGTTTCTCAGTGTACATGGCTCAAATCTTCCATTTCTTGACAAGCAAACCCAATATGCTCATCTCAAATTCAGCAAGGATGCAGGCAATTCTTTGCATTATACCAATTATTTATTTGCTTATTCGTTCATCCTTTCATTCATTATTTATTTATTGAGAAATCATCTGCGTTATGATTTTATTTCATGATCATACTTTATGCCTTTTCTTTTTGCAACAGAATGCACACAGTGGTTATTTTGGACATTGCTGCTTAAATGTTGATCTCTCACGTTCACGTCTGACAACTAAAAAAACAACGCGTGCCGATCATGCTGCATTATATCTTATTTTTACTGATACATTTATAGAGCCAAGAGGGGAGTGGGACTAAGTGCAAGGTTTTTTGCACACCTTCTGTCTCGCTGCTGTGTAGAAGTGCCACTAATGAAGGCTCTGGAGCCTTCTTCGTCTCCTGTCCCGTTCATCACATTTGTGGGACATACTGGGATGCCCAAGTGCCTCCTCGTCTTGCTCACATTTCACACTCATAAGAGAAACATAATTCACTGCTTATTGGATATAACTTTGGGCCTTTTTTGGTCTTGGATTGGATTGCTTTTCTTGCTTTTCCACGTATTATTCACTGGTTTTTGTGAGGTTAAAGAAATGGGAAAAGGAGAAGGATGCAAGGCTGCATAGCAAACCAAGTTTCATGTCTATCGAGCGAGCAGTCAAGCACCACCAACAGGTGTGTCTGTGTTTGTATTTGAATGTGAATAGCGATTGACTTCAGAATGTTAATGTTGTGGAGGACTGCATGTTCTGTAGATGAGATCCTGCAACATGTGCATCAACATGATGGGAATTATCAGTTGTGAGCACAGTGTGCTTTTTCTGATCAGGGAACAGTTTCAAAGTTGGTGACAAAGACTAAGTAAACTGATTAAGAATATTTGCTCTGTGATTGGATGCAAGCTGGACACTTTTGAAGCTGTGTTGGATGTCACTGAACACCTGAACATCATAAATATCCCTGACCACCCAAAGCTCCATTTACTGGATAGGCAGCGGAGCACCTTCTCTAACAGACTGATTCAGCTCATCTGCCTCAAAAACAGATGTTTGTGACAGGAAATCTTTCCTACCACTTGCTATCAACCTCTATAGTACAGTATATATTATTAGCAAACACACCTGCCAGAAATTATTATCAGTGTCATTATTCATCATCATTTAAATTGCTGTAACAAAAGAATGTCCCAGATATGAGCTAATACTTGTAATTTTTGAGCGAGTTTTTAAAAAATTAAGTTATTAATGGATTAAGCCTGGTTAAAAGCATCCTGCCTGTCTCTGCCATAACATTTCTTTTCCAATCTTTAATAAAATCTTTATTGATCTTCAATCACAACCCTGATATTTGAAAGCCTTCCAGTCCATGCCAATGTCAAATGCTGGTAAAACAGGAAGTGGGTTCATATCTCAGTACACTTTGATCGATGAAATACAACTTAGTGTTCATTTTGAGATAGCATAAAATATTTTACAGAATTTGACATCTACGGGTTTTTAAAGTTGACATGTTTGCCTTAAACAATTTTTTCTTGCGTGAGGGTAACACAGCCCAAGAATGACTCAGGTCACCTTATGTTGTAAATCTAGTCGTTGCTACGACCATATTGGATTACACTGGGAGATTTAAAAGAAAATTACAAGCTATATATTTCTTAAATCTTCACCACAAGTAGAAAAGATCTTCTGATGAGGTTGATGATTTAGTGTAAAAAAAATATCTAATACAACAAATTCAGTGGTCAAGTTGTTAAACAGGAAGTATATCTCAGTCCTGTGAACTACTTGCAGATACTAGAGTGTCCATCTCTGGAAGTCTACCTCACTGGATATGTGTGAGAGCTGCTGATGGTGGAAAATTTCTGAATAGTGACATCTCCTCCCAACTATTTGGCCTCTGACAGTACGTGCTCGCAGCTTGCTTCTCGCTCCATATTGATGTCACGCACCAGGAGGTTGCTTCAGGGTGCCATTGTAGAGGGCGCTAATTTATGCTTCTTTCAGAGCGCCCAACACCAGGCACTGCAAACATCGCAGCATGGGTAAACACTCAGGTGCACTTCCTCTCTCTCAAACCAAAGTGCAAACGAGAATCAATGGAATTAAAGAGAGAAGTGAGCCCTGTTGCAAAGAAAAACAAGCCACCTTGGTTGGGGTGAGATGGCTGGAGGCAATCCAGTATGATGGGGTAGATGTTGGAGACGGTTGGATGTCAAATGAACACACACGCACACGAAAAACGACCCAACAAAAAAAAAAAAAACTCACAGCAGAACAATGCTTCCTTAGATGAGTCTGTTGGGGATCCAGAAATACTTAAAGGCGATAAAGATGTTTGCTAGAAGTCAGGTTTTGTAACTGCTTCTTCAACACTGTTTATTTGGATGTGCACTGAAACATTATTTTATTTGACAGTATTTTTTCTTTTTTTTTTTGCTGTGATTTTTAGAGCGGCAAGCATCTATCTTTTTTTTTTCTTTTTTGAAGGAATGCAGCATTTATCCAGTCTAGTAAGGAGGTGAGAACGGCAGGTGGAATTGACGGCAGGTGGTTGCTGCCATGCCAAGTTCTACTGTTTGACATGAGAGTAACGTGTCAATCAATGGCTTCCTCCCAGCCTCTCCTGTGGGGCCTTGTGCTATTGATTTCAGAGTGTGTCAGAGTGCCAGGGGGTCTTTACAACCACGCAGAAGATTCACACCACAGAAAAGCTCTTCCGTATATACACAGTAAGCTATCGCGACCCAATTGAACAAATTAATTGCTCAGTTACAATCGGAAAAAGAAAGAAATGCTACAGATAAAACTATTTATGAAGCTAAAACTTCCTGCATGATGTTGCGGTCATGTCTTTCAAGTTGTGGTTTGGCTTACTGCTTTATTATGTTAATCACTTGCTTATCAGCTCAAGTATATTGTTTAATTTATGTGTGCTCCCTTGAGTGAGTAGAAGGCTCTAAAACAATCTTTAAATATAGCTGCACTTTCGAACAGTTCACAGGCTCACCGTTTCTTATTAACCCTCTGTGGACAAGTTAATTAAGAGCTCATTAAATCATATCTCCATCGCATCAGAGAGCCTTCTCTTCTGGCAACAAATGAGTAAGGTAATAAATCTCATCATCAAATGGTCCCAAATCAAAACGCTATGGCATCTGTTTGTTATCAAGGAGACATGTTGATTAGAGGAGATAATAGGGGTCTTTAGTCCTTTCATTTTTGTATAGCCTCTTGAAATTGGAACAAAAAGATGAGGGATGAGGGTCTTGATAAAATGAAACAATAAAACAATGAAAGTTGTTTTTAGTGCTGTACATTTGTCGAGTATCTGCTTGAGTTTCCACTTCCACCCCAGCCTCTGCCTGGTGCAACGCGAGACTGTTGTTTTACACAAATGGCTTAAAAAAGCTATCAAGGGGGAATTGTTTTGGTGGCATTATTAATTCAAGATTTAATTGCAGCCTCTTTATGTTTCACCTTGTAGCACAAAATGAAAGTGTGTTTTTATTGTTCCTGGAATTTAAGGACTGGTCTCTTTCAGGGTTTTACTTTCACGGCTACTGGTCTTTGATTGTCTACAAAGGCGCTGCCAGCTATCACTTGCCATAGGATGCACATTGTGCTTATGATCATTCTGTTTGAATCACTCATGTGTCACAAAGTGCTGTTTGAATGCATAATAGGCATAGGGTGGATTCTGTAATCACTGTGCTTGTCTTCTCGCCAGCCGCTGTTATTTGAAGCTAACAAGAATTGGAGCAATGAAGCAAAGTGAGGTCACCCATATTGTTATGCAGTGGCCAGGCTTCTTCTCTTTTCCTTTTATCTGTCGGAGTCTCTTTTACCTTCCATCCTTTTTTCTTCTTTACTTCTCTTTCTACTTCCACTACCACCTCCTTCCCCCCCGTCTCTCTCTCTGTCTCTGTGCACGGTGGGGGGAAATGTATGCTGGTGCCCAGGTGGAGAGGGGGAGAAATCAATAGTGAGGCTGTTTGAAGTTTTCTGAAAGACTTCCCAGGGAAGACGCTCTTGTCAGGGTGATAGATAAAGCTCGCGCCTCAGTCAACCCCGGCAAGAGGCGGCCAGAGGAGAGGAGAAGAGAGCGCCTCACCTTTTTAAGTGGGGCCCTAATAATAAAACAGCATGAATAAAACATCCTGGCTGAACCACGCGCTGCATTAGCGCTGCTGTCCCGTTATAAATGATACCGGTGGCCCTGGCGCCATTTGGGTAAAAGCCCACAGCACCGCTTTAAAAGAGGGCTGTGCACAGGGAAAGGGAGATAGATTGATATGTGTGTTCTTCATTTATTTATTTATATGTTATGGAGCTCAAGGAAGAATGAGGGAGAATTAGTAAGCTTTAGTGTTGCAGGGTGAGTTATTGTTACTTTGTTGCTTTTGGAGAGTTGGTGTGATCAGCACTGTGAGGTCATTATCTTTACAGCCTATTTTTCCTCCCCAGTGACCCAAAAAGCAATCCTCAGAAAGCATGGTTGAAGGCATGCAACAATTAGAGAAAGAACTGCAACAAAAGTTATGTTTTTCACCAAGTTTATTGCTTCAACTCCCTTTCATATATCCTGGCACTGGGCCCCAACACTTACATCAGATACCCTCAAGCTCTGCTATCATAAAGAGCTATATTTTACTATGATAAGGTGAGTACTTGTTCTCACGCCTCGTTGATCCTGTAGGTTGTATCATGCCAAGACAAGTGCATGCAAGTAACTCTTTCTACACGTAGGGTTGCCAACTCCCTGAAAAATAAATAAGGGACACCTCGTGGCCAGGGCCGGGCAACCCAGTTGTCTTCACCCTTCCCAGTGTGGTAGCTCTTTTTTTGTGTGTGAAATTATTTTTTAACCATTTGACTTGAACTTGATTTAAGCAGATGCATATTCTTTGTGATATGACCATATGGGAAACAAATGATCATTTAGCCATTTATTTTTAGCTCACAATGACAACATTAACACAGTAAAACAGGTCTCCTTCTTAAACAGAAGCCTGTCATGCTTAACTTTTGAGAATATAAGTAAATCTTTCTTTAAAAGAACTCTGTCCTGCTTAACTTAAAATTATATAAATTAATAGAAAGCAATAGAAAGAAAAACATTCTTGTAACAGTGCACATTTAGTGCATTTAGTACAGTTGGCTTCAGTTGAGGTATTATTTCAGCTTTTCTAATGCTAATCAGCTGCTCCTGTTTGTAAACCCACTTGTTCCCATGATTACGCACCTTAACTCATCATCATTATTCATCTATGTATTACTTTTATGTATTAGTGATCTATTTGTTGTAACCATCTATCCTTGCAGTTGTTTATTACACAAAATAAATTATATTATTACACTTCTGGCCACATAGCGCTGATATTCACTGCACATGCCCATATTAACCTTAACCAGAGGGTTTAAAAAAAACAAACCAGTGTTTACATACCATATCTGCTTCTGCCGTGGCCTGGCGGACAAAAAATTGGTAAAGGGTTCCCCGAGCTTTCATGCCCCTCATGTTCTTCATGTGCCCACCAATAGAAGCATGCCTATGGAAAAAGTGCGCCAGCACACAGTGCAGTGCGCTTTATAGTGCACTTTTCCAGCCAGGTGTTTTCCTTTTCCCATTCCTCCCTGTACTTTTGCAGCCTTTTTTTTTCTTTCTCTGAGCGAACAAACATTGCTGCTCTAATGCTGGGCTCACACTGTGCGATTTTTGGCCCATTTTGAGCCGATTTTTGAGTCGTGCGACCGATTTGGTGATCAGCCCGATTTTGGCCTTCATCGTGCGTCGTGTAGTATACGTGGGGTAACGAGAAGCGATTAACACCTCACGACCAGCTCCCGATCATCAATCGCTCGTGAGGGTGTCACCGCAGCTGCTCACGCGCAAACACGTAAACGTCGGTGAAAAAGACGTTGCAGCACGGCTGTGCAGCGTGTGATCTGGACACAAGCGATGGAGGCACAACTTGTAGAACTTTGGAAAGCTCATCCGAGCCTTTTCCATGTGGCATCACAAAATTATCACGACCACAACAACCGTGAAAATAGTTGGATTTACATTGCTGCTCAATCACAGCTGCCTGATCAATGTTTTTCATTAGCAATTTAGCAAAGTTGATGTGGTAGTGGTGTGTCTGTGTGAGTGAAAGACAGAGAGAGCGAGCGACAGATTTTCTGTTATAACCTTCATTTTATGGACGCACAGTGTGCCGTCCGAGACTTGCACCGCAGTGTCGGCGTTTGTTTCCCTGTTGGCCATGCTTGTTGTTGTGGTCATCGGTTGTCTTCCGGTATTTTCTCCGTAAGCGACCTTTCCTCAACCAATGAGATGAGCGGTAATCTGACTTGTCATACTCGAATTGTCATAAGTGTGCTGTCAGCTCATTGGTCACAAAGCAGGAGAGGGGCTGGGAATTATGTTTTCAAACAAAGTGTTAATTCCATTAAAAGTTATAGACTACTTTTGATTCTCACTGTATTACGGGACAAAGTGCGTCCCTTATTAGCTCAATACGGGACGTGTACTTTTGTTTCTAAATACGGGACGATTCCGTTTTTTAAGGGACGGTTGGCAACCCTATCTACACGTTACAGTGTCAATACAACAGCAAGCTGGGAAAATAACATGGCTGCACAAATTCATCATTCATCTGCAGCATGCTAAGGTTTCAGCATAGTCTCAGAGCCAGAAGGCTATCAGAGCTTCAGAGGGACATAAATCTCCCAGCATTGCTGCCCTGACCTCGTTTGTTTTTGCCTTGACCATTTCTTACTCTGGGCTTGTGGTGGAAGGGTGGGTTTGCAGCCACGGGCTCCTGGACCAAGGAAAGCTCCCTGAGCGCAAGGGTAAGCAGGGTCAAGTGGCATGTCGCAGGGGTCAAGAGCTCTCAATAATCCCCCTGGCCCAGAGGTGAAACCCTTGACCTCAGCTGTGGCCGGACACTTCTGAGGGAGGCAGAAAGAGAGGTCAAGCCTTCTCCACCTCCGCTTTCACCTCCGCTTCCTCTAGCTACACAGGTGTCGAACGCCCCAGTCCTAGCTAAAGGTCAGAGGTTTCAGTGCAAAAGGGGTTCCAGTTTATTGCTTTGGATCAGGCCGTGATGGACTGCTGCCGAAAGTGCAGGAGGCAGTATTGACACAGAGGAAAGGTGCTGGAACCGTAGGTGTGTGAGATTTGCTTATCTGCTGAAGTTGAAGCCTCACTGGATCTGAGCCATGTGGTCTTGTTTTCTTAGGTTACGTGTTTAAAAAGTTCTGTGAAATCTAGATTATCTATGTGGAATAACTCTGCTCTTTAGTCAGTGTTTTACCTCAATCTCTCCTGCACCTCTGTTCTTTATGTACTTAAATATGGCTATGTCCAAAATCCCCCAGTATTCTGCATTTACCCTCTGCCCATTGCAAAATGATGGCGATTACGTTGTGGTGAGCACAGTTCCAAAAATCTCACTTTACCAATCATAACAGTTTTTCTATTATGTATAAATTACAGGGATAAAGCCTATGAAGAGTGTTTAAAAACTGAGGCAACTTTGTCATCTGTGAGCATCTGTTGTGTCATTTGCCAAGAGAACACAGGAAATATGTTAAAGCTATTCTTGAGGAGCATCGTGAAGGACGTTGAGGAATGCTGAAACACATAAACCAAAACAAAAACCTTTGGAGAATATTTGGCGAACACGTAGAGAATGCAGAGAGAGAGCGTAGCTGGAACGTTGAGTTTGTTGCATACTGAAGGGAGATGCGCACCTAAATCTGACAGCACCCCACTGAGACAATCACAGAACTGGGAGTCTCGTTATTTGTTTAGCAGCCACTGGATAAATAACAACATTGTGCTCTGAACTAAAACACTCTCTGTCTCCCTCTGTCTCTTGGTCTCTTTCCTGCTCAGATCTCACTTTCCCCGACTGCCGCTATCGCTTGCTTTGTCTCTTTCTGAGCCTTGACAGTTATTTGTATCTTTGTTGCTCTCTACATCTACCTGTCTGCAGCTATTCACACAGCCAGAGGCTAGCTGTTTCTTCTTCCTCTATGAATTGTAATATATCTTCCTTACTCGGTTTTGCTACCTCTCTGATTCACTTGTGGAGGATACGAACCGCTTATCTGCAAAACACGCGTGGTTTTTTTTAGCAGCTGAATGTGCGAAATCAAAATAGCAAAGTAAACCTTTTCATTAAAAGCAGTCCAGTTGTTGTGCTTTATATCCTTTGCTCTCTTGTACATCTGACAAGGGACAAGGAATATCCGGCACACGGACAGTGGCAGTGTGATACCAATCAAATGCCCCCAGTTATATTCTGATTTCCTGGATATGAACCAACGTTGTTTGATATTCAGAGTGCGAAACATTGATTCATAAAGATTTATTGTTTGTGTTCTGCACTTAAGGGTTTATTCTGACCAGAGTGAATGATAAGCCCATTGCACAGTATGTCCTATTTGCCTTCTAAAAATGACTGTGCCTTTTACTTGCTATTATCAGATGAATAGTTATCATAAAGTTTCATCTACACATCTTTTTCTAGGCCTTAAAAAAACATTGTTTTGTAAATGAAATCTTGTTCCCACTCAGCCGCATCTGAATATTTAATGCACGCAAGTCCACAGTGGTTAAAACAAAAAAGACAGAGACGAAGCAAAAAGAAATCACTGTAAAAAGGGATAACATGAATTGCTCAGTGCATTTAAACCTTTGCACATAGCTCCCACATTCATCAAGATTTCTCATGAAGTCCCAAATATATTTCAGCTTTACATTTCCTCACTGATACTGCTTTTCTAAATCAGTCTCCAGAACATATGGTGACAAGTCACTTTGCAGAGATTATAGTACAAAATGTTATAATACAGTTAAACGATACCTAAAAATAGAGGTTATTGCAGAGGATGACAGCAACAGTGTTGTACCAGGTGAATGTTTAAAAGCACAAAATGTTCACCACGAATGCCGAGCATGTGTATGAGATCATTAGTGGAAGCACATTGATCGGCATTAAAGCCTTCACTCCAGAGAGGCGGGTGTGCTCAGTTACTGAAATTTATGGACACATTAGAGCCCCTCCTATAGACCGCTGAATACATCACGGTGAAAAGTGCAATGATAAAGTGTTAGTGTGTTGCTTTTCACTCCTCTGCGAGAGAACCAGAAATGTAGGCTATGGACACTTAATTGTTGTCTGTTAATTGATGAAGGACAGGCCCTTTGTTTTTGAGCTTAGGTAGTTTGCTTGTGGAATACGTTGCATCCCCCGCAGAATGTTTTTACATTGCTGATTGCTGCAGGTTGCCACTTCCACTACCAGCTCTGTGTGAATGAGAGCTTGACAGGGGATACCTTGACTGTGTTGCTCCAGCTTCTGTAATTAAATTTACAGATGAAATAGCAAAACAGCGGTGAGAGTCAAAGCCCGGAGAGCTCAGACAGAAAGTGCTGAGCAGGACATTTTGCCTCCTCTCACACAGGCTTTATGTTTCTGGCCCCCGACAGATGGAGCCCGGCTAAAATCACAATGGGTGCAAGGGTGGCAGGGGCAAGGCTATGGAGGTCCGTGAAAATTTATGAAGTTATTGATTGACTCGTTTGGCTATCACTAACCTTCGCCCATTGCATCAGGGAAAGGGGAGAAAAACGATAAAGAATTTTTTGAGCGGCCCTTTTTTTTTGTTTGTTTTTCTGCCCACTCTACCAAATATTAATCTCCTAATTTTTAATTTTTAATCTGGACAGAGCGGGAAAATAAATGCCTCTGTCCGGCAGGCCATGGTAAATAATTAAAATTGAAAATTGATTGTTTGCACCAGAGCCGGGATTTATGGGATAGGGGCTCCACCGCACCCCCGGGGGACCCACTCTCACGTCTGCACACACCGGCCTTGTTCCCGTGTGCTAAGCATTTTTTCACATTATTCTCCACCTAATATGCTAAGGAGAGAGTGGGTAGGGGGGTTGGAAAAGAAGACGGAGGGAGGGAGAGGTGCAGTGGAGGTTTGCTTTGTTAGAAGACTACTAGGATATTGTATTTTTTTTCACAAAAATCAATGGATTGGAACCTTCCCCCATCTTCCACATGGCTCTAATATTTATTTCAATGTCCTGTCAATAAATATAACAAGGTTAGTTTTATAACGGTTTACCCGGGGAATTTGATTCAAGGGAAGTTATATTTGTTATGCCCGATTAAAAGGAGGAAATCGATGGGGATGAAACGACCACATAACCGCCTTCCCCCCCAAACTCTTTCTCCACATATACCCTTTACCATTTTCCCCCAAATACCCCCCATCCCTTTGGCAACAGGCAATAAATAATGCACTTCTAAACACAAAGGCACGCCTCCTGTCTGGCTGGTTACAAACGTCTTCCAACTGTGGTGGCCCACCGTGTCAGGCTCACCTGACTAATGAACAGTGGGAAAACAAATAATAGTCCTCAGGTTAAATTAACGAGGAGGGAAATTCGCCTCGCCTAACGTTCTTTTTTTTTTTTTGTGCTTCTGACCAGCTTTACTGCATGTACGTGGGTGTTCACTGTAATGATAATTCACTTCATGTAGCCTCGCATATCAAGATGAATCTATCTAGTCACCTGTGGCTCACAGTCTCACTGCCAAGACTCATCATATCCATTTCAGCGTGGATTTATATTCAAATACAAATATTTTAGCGGATATTTTTATCATATAGCTGTACAACTAAAGTCTGTAAGCAGGCTGTACTGTTTTATATAACGCTCAACCATCACTGAGTCACTGAAGTGTCATCGCTTGCTGTGTTGTCTTTTTTCCGCCCCTCTTTTTAGATTTAGAGTTCAGTACTTTAGTTCTGTTGTCCTTTTGTTGTTTCACCTTGCAGTGTTGCTCTCTAAGCACTGTGCCGGCAAAAATTCAAATTTTTCGTCTCACTAGTTGCAGGCAGAGAACAGTGTGATAACCTCCATGGTTCTAACTTAATAATTAAAACACAGTGATATAAAGTAGAGCGCTGCTCCTTTATTTATGAGTGAAGTGTGCGGAGTGAAGTGATTGTGTTGAAACCAGGCAAGTCCTTGATCCCTGACATAAGGGTTTGTATTTTCAGGGCATATTTGAATATCATTGCAGAGACGCGGCCACCCCGCGAGCACAGCCACGCCATTAGCAGTCTCAATGTCACCCCCATCCTACACCCACACCACAGCACCGGGAGTCCTTTAGAGGTGTGAGAGAAGGAGCCGTGATCAGACAAACGTCAGTCATATGCGCACACTTATTTGGAAGCACATGACAGTACATAGGCTTACTTTTGCACATAAAGTATACATATGCAAAACAGATACTCTATACTTTTAAAAATAGTAAATAGTGTGCTTTGTGGATTTTTTTAAAAATAATAATGATATTGGTGAGAAATATTTCTTGGCAAATGTTCATTGCTTCTCCAGTTTTTGGGTGGAGGCAGCAATATCAGATAAACCTGTCTCCACACCTGTACAAATGACGGAAATGATTTCCAAATGCTTTTCTTTGTGAGTTTTAGTAACCACTCTGTGCACGTATAGTTCCTTGAACATATAGCTGGCTAGTAAGTCCTTTGTCTTCCCCTCACAGTTTCCCACCTACGAAGACAGTGACTGTAGGCTTTGGTTTTCAGGTGCTAGCTCATAATGCCTTGTGCAGTTCTTTCATGCATCATGACCCATGTATGTGTGAGCTGAACATATACGTGAAGTAAGAGCTTCTTCCAGTGTTTCCATCACCATCAACACCACTGCCTCAACAGGAAGCTCTGAGGAAATCAATTACTCCCAGGGCGGGTGTGTCGGGCTGCAGGCGAGAGTCCATACATCCAGCAGGGGGAATTATTTAGGAGAGAGAAGGAAAGGTATAAAGTGGGAGGAGGGAAGAGGTGGAAGGATGTGGCCTTGCTGGGGTCCTCTATCTCCTATAGCTCAGAACCCTAATCCCTCAAGGCGACATGGGCCCATCTTCTCACATTACTGCGCCGATACACTCCTCATTCCTGTTGGCCTGCCGACTCATTAGATCCGGATTCTCATCCCTTAGCCTGCTGCCAAATTGCACAATCAGATGAAGGGGGGGGAAAACAATACCCATTCAGCAGCATGAAGCATACACGTGCATGCATGGATGTCTTTACCGACACATGCGCACACACATACACACACACAGAATATGGCCTTGTTGGGTAAGTGTGTATTTGGTTGGTCATAGTTGCAGTGATTTCAGAACCCACATATAAAATTAAGGGAGAGAAGGAGCACCATCCTGCGTGTTTGTATGTTGCAAATGCATGTGTCTGTTTTTAATGTGGGAGTGATATGGTTGTGTAAAAATATGGAGAGCGAAAACAGTCACCTCTGTCAACACCCGCCTGCCCAGTGCATGCACTCACACTTTCACACACGCACACAAATACATGCATGCTCACCCCGTTCCTTGTGTCACTGTCACAAGGCTTTTTGTAACGATATTGATATCACCACATTATGTACAGGTTCAGCTCAAGAAAAAGGATGTTGGCAAAATTATTTTATCTTCTGAGAAAGGAGGAAAGGGAAAATTATTACAAATTCACTTCTGCAAGGTTATTTATTAATGCCTAACCGATGTGCCCTTTTGAAAAACCAATGCCAGTCCAATACCAATGTAATTTTTTTAATATGGTTGTGTTGTTTTTTAAACATTGCTGGGTGTTTTATTGTGACGCAAATGAAGTAGTACAGTAATGTGAAAACTATAGAAGACAATCGTCAGATTATACAGATTATATATAATGACAGTTGCCTTAATTAAAAGTCGTACCCAGATTTCAGTTTCCTGTGTAATGCTGGAAGATTTTTTCACACCTGAAGAAATTACATCCCTTTTTCCAATTAAGCAGTTTTGCATTTCTTTTTGGGCTTTGACTAGATTGAGTAACCTTGTTTACACTGTTCATGCTGTATGAATATTACCGAGTGCTGTGATAAGGGGTATTTTCTCTATTCCCAGAAATTCATTTTACATTTTTGCCTTGGAAAATTTCATATTGGCATCATTATTGCAGTAAACATTACAGTAACATATGTACATGTGGATTCAGCAGAGTTTTTTTTGTTTTTTTATTTCGACATTATGCTCACATTTTCTTGTAGATTTTATCTGCTCAAATCAGGGTGACCATAGAGTATGGAGGCAAGAGCATAGCAAGCTCATACTTGATACTTTAATTGATCAGATAAGGTACAAGTAGAGCCCAATTTTTTATTCACAGAACGATAAAACGAAAGTGTTTTATACATGAAATCCTTCCATCTTGATTTTGACGCGCGGTTTGGCTTTCTCCTCTAATATTCTCCTTGATGCTTCCAAGCTCTTGCCATATACCTTGACTCTGAGCAAAGAAGGGAAGCTTTCTCTCGCCTTCCCAATGTAGTGGGTGGAGAACCAGAAGGATGTTGGGTGGAGAGCTGGGGAGAAGGAAGAATCTTAGGGCCTTGTCAGGGTCCCAGGTCATTAAATATCCATGCTGAGGAGGAGTGCTCGGCACTTCCAAACTTCCAGCTGCAACACACTGGCTTTGAAACCAGACTATCCGCTTTCTGTTTTTAGCACTCCTCCCTGTTTTCCCTCACCTTCCACTCTTTTCCTGCTGCCTCATACACACTCTGTTTACAACCTCTGGAGATTTACATAGGCTGGAACAGCACGAACAAACTAACAAATACACACATATCAGTCCAAAAATCTCTCCATGCGCTATCCATGGTCTCACTCTCTCTGCTCAGCAGTCCCTCCCTCCTAATTGACTCGCAAACACTGACTTTGTATCACCGTTAACTACGTGACGTAAATACATTGCACACACACTAAAGAAATGTTCTCCCTGGACCCCCTATGTGATTCTATTAATAGCTAATACACACCGCCATTAGCATGCATGGAAACCTCCCCTGCACTATTAATAGGACATGTCCAAATCACTGCTGTCGCATTAGTGGCTAACCACTGCAGCACAGGGAGTTTAAGTGTTGTTAACCGAGCGTGCCTGGTTTATTATGCCTTGTGTGAATAATAAAATACTTTCCCTCGCTCTCCTTGTCGTCTCCCGGTTTTCCTCTAAGTCTCTCTCTCTCCCTCTCGCTGTCTAACTCTCTCTCTCGCTGCCACACTTTCTCCTGTCACTGCACCTCAACATACATGGGTGAACTTGGCAGAGCACTTTGTTTGAACACTGAGTTGCTTGGCTTGTATCGTGAATATTTAACTTTCTCTGATAGGATGCGGTTAACGTTGCTGAAGAGGAAGGCAGATGAAAGATTAATCGGAAACTATTTTGATAATTAGTTAAACATTTGGGTCATTTTTTTTTAACAAAAAATAATGTATTTGTACTTTTTTTTCTGTTTTAAGAAAAATTGGATTCTCTTTTTCTGTCATAAATAATTGCAAACTGAGCTTTTATGCCTCCATCATGATACCAGAGGCAGACTTGTGTTTTCCATGCTGTCTGACTGTTTGCAAGGTCAACCAAAAAAATACCAAACTAACATTCATGAAACTTTCTGGACTGGTTGGACATCGTTAAAGGAAGAATTCAATAAATTTTGGTGCAGCTCTGGTTACTTCTTATGCACTCTCTCAATACACTTTTATTCAAATATTAAACTATGTATCATTTCTTAAAAAAAGCATCCATCAAAAAGGAAAATTATATAGATTTGAAACTTTAATTTGATGATCCAACAGTCAGTTTTCACATAGTTAAATTATTGTAAGTGGCTTTTGGGAAAGCATAAAAGCTGTGACACTGTTGTTTTAAAATTGTTTTTGGTTTTCAGCTAAAATAACATGTTTCGCATACAATTGTAAAGATTTCAGCTTACCAATTATTTATTCATTTTTATATGAATACATAATCATCTACTTTATATTGTTGTTAAATGAAATATGCACTGGGAACACCTGAGCAGACAAAAGTGGAATAATAAAGTAGCTCTGCAAGTGAAAAATTGAAAAAACAAACAAACATAAAAAATGGCAACATGCTTCACAATTTTCTAAGATAACTTTTCAGACTATATGATAACATGTTAGGATGTAAATGTGTCTGTAATTCATCCAGAAACTCTTAAAAAGTTTCCTTTTGTTCTTTGGTTTAACATGTTTTTCCATCTCAGTTACCACTCTCCCACCTTTCCCTCTTTCCTATTTTTCCTCCTCATGTGTTCCATTTTCTTCTTTCATTTCATGCAGAGGAGGTCCTTTGGGATGGCATTTTCATGTAACATGCCAACAAACGGAGAACAAGGGGGAAGGAGTTTTAAATGTCCTGCTAAACTCTATGTGCTTTTCCTTCTCCCTGTTTTTCTTTCACACTCTACTCTCCTCCGCTGCTCTCATTACCTTTTGTTGCACACAGAATGCTGCTCTGCACATTCTTTGTCACTTCCTAAACTGTTTTTCTGTTTGGTGAAGAAAAAAGTGTTTTTCTTTGTGTGTCTGTGTGTTTCTGAGTGTTTGAATGTGCAATTTTGGCTTACATTTGAACTCATGCTTTTGTGTTGTTTATATAATTCACAGTCTATATTGTAGCTGAATTTATATGTACCTGTAGCATAATTGAATGGCAAATTAGACGCTAATATTTTGTGGCTGTTGTGGTGAAATAATTAATAGTCATATATTCGCAATTCATTATCCTTTCAAGCGAGGTGGTTGAAACATTGTACATGACATTGTACAACTCTACAAACGGAGGAAGTCATTGCAAAACCCCTGCACCACAAACTTCATTCTCTGTCTTTTTTTTCTTCTTTTTTTCATGTTCCAGGGTCATGGTTCTTAATTGGCCAAGACCAGTCCTTCATCCTGGCCTCCTTGGATTTGTCATTAGCCTATCATACCGCTGAAGGACTACGGCCAAGCCTCAAAACAGCAGCAGCCCATTATTTCTCAAGGAAATTGATTATTGATTGTGAGCAACAACAGAACTGATTGAGGCCGGAGAACGAGTGACAGATAGAGGGAGAGAAAGCATGAGAGAGACTGAGAGCTCAATAAAGAATGATCGAAGCGTGTCTCACAGCAGGTGTATTGGCCGAACAGCAATCGAAACAGAAAGGGTCTACAATTTTCCTTCATTCCCTTGAGAACTGACAGCTTGCCTCCTTGCCTGCACTCATCCTTTCTTCTTTTCTTTTCTTTTCTCATCTTTGTTATAATCTTATCCTTAGTATCCTTCACTTTATTAAGGCTATATTAGCCATGTACCACCTAGGTTTATAGGTTACTGCATCTGAGACATTCACAATCTTATCCTCCTATTTGTTGTTGCTTTGTGGTTGTATAGGTGTGCTGATACATAGGGCTGTTTTGTCTACTATGTGTTTGTCTGTGTGTGTTTACGTGTGTGTGATCCTAGTCGCGGCAGTGTTGACAGGTCTCTTGCATGTCCTGGCCACTCTAAACAAACCAAGGTTGGGTTTAATCTTATAATGGCTGAGAGAAGGCCTCCTTAAAGCAAATCACAATGCATTGACCAAAAGACTCATGCATTATTCAGAGTTTCTTTTTTTTTTCATGCCACACAACCTCAGCAATGAGCACATACACATACTCAGTAACACACAGGCTCGTTTGCACTAATGTTTCTGTGCAAAGTGCACACACACTCACTGCTGGCTGTCCATAGACCCGATGACCGCTCGCTCTGGATTTAGATGTAATTCAAATGATATCTGTGTTTTGATTGAATGATTGCTCTTTTGTTAATTCAAATACTTTTAAAGTCAAGCAGATTTATGCCTTTCAAATAGGATTTGACATAAACCTTTTGTTGTCCATTAGGTTTCCAATAATATACCTGTTAACAAAGGACTTACAATATATTTTCATCCCAAACAAACAAGATTGCATTGCATAGTCGCTGTTCTGTGTCTCTGTCCATATGTACGTGTACGTCCGTCTGATGTGGTCTCCATCAATCTCCAGCATTCAATACACTAATTGCAGCAAGATTAAATATTCATTAAGAGCTTAAAGTAAAATAATCTGATAGACTGGAAGAAAGAAAACAGTGCCAAACCCAAGTGTTAAATAGAGAAAAGACACCTAATTATTGAGGAATAACAAGTCCACTCCAGAAAAACCCATTCAACCAGTATAGATGAGATATGTTGAGTGATGGTATAAAGTACAGTAAACTTTGATAGTATATAGCGTGTGGCCAAAGCACATAATGTTCTGATCAGTTTGTGAGCACCCTCGGCTTCTTTATACACATGGCCACACACATAAACTTCCACACATTTGCCCAGCCACTGTAGGTTTTGTATACTTAGCTACTTAGTTACTTGTCTTACCTCCCTCCTAATTGGCTCCTTTGCAGCAGAGCCCTGCCACTTAAACGCAGGGTGTGCCTCTCTCCTCCACTTGTCTATCCTTCTATCCTTCATTCTCTCTACTGAATAACCTCCAACCTTCACCTTTTCTCTCTTCCACCCCTTTTCTTTCAGATGGCCTTGACGTATTCTCAGCTCATCATCACTTTTTCTGCAGCACGGTGAGGGGTGAGGCTACTAGTAAGACTAAATAAAACCTGGTGTATTTCCAGCAGTTAAAAATCCTCATTGCAAGCCCAGGTATTTACTAAATAATACCAAATACCAAATATCATATAATAATGCTAAATGTGGCACCTCTTTCTAACCATAGAAAGCTGTTCCTTGACCATTGTGAATACTCTGTTAATTACCTGAAGCCAGCTTGTTATAAGGCACGTGCTTTTAGGTTCCTTTCTTTCATAGTGTTTATGTTTAGGATTACAAGAGCTGCATGATCTAAAAGAAATGAATGTATTTTAATACTTGTATGTCATCTTTTTCTCTTTTTCCTTTTCTTGCTTCATTTTTCTTTGTTTTATTTTTTAGATCTGTTAATGTATGACGTTTCTCTTGTGGCAGAAGGTTTGACATTTGCACTTTTTTACACGGTCGTCATGTATTCGAGGTAAAGAATGGTTCCATTAACAGGAAATTTCATCAATTTTTTTGATAAGAATAAAATAAATATTTATGTATGTGTCTTGCTTTGACACCTCATGATTGCTGGGGGACATGGTTCAGACACTTTTTCATTTAGCTGCACGTTATTGATGATGTTACCGAGTGTATATATAAAATGTCATTGTCTGTTTTGGGGCATTGGTTGTGGGCGAATGTACTGAATTGCAGATAGAGGGAGTATTATTTGGAACAATGTCCTGTTTCAAGAGACAGCTTAGCCATGTTTGGCCTGAGGGGACATTTATAAACACATGAATATGCCCTGACCCAGACACAAAGAGATGACACCATACATAAACACACACTCACACGTGTGCGCACACATAGTCCACGCACACATATGTGTGGAAAGACAGACACAAACACAGACAGTGTGGACATAAGTGAGACTGCACAAGGTGTTTGGTGAATGAATAAATATACTCATGCATGCATGAACACACACACACACACACACACACACATGCAGGCCCTACTTCTACTCACCTTAATTGGCCCACCAAGCATCACTTAAGAAGCCTTTGAGACAGAGAGAGTGTGAGATAGACATGGAGGAGGAGGAGAGGGGAGTTCAGAGATATAGACAGAAAAAGGAAAGAGATGGAGTCTTGGAGAGAAGGAGGAGATCGGGAAGAGAGAAGAGAAGGAGAGGGAGGGCAGAAGGCACGAGGAGGAGAGAGAAAGAAAGCTCCCTGTGTATTTCTGGGGGTAATTACAGATGCAGATTTGCGTTGCCACTTGCAACATGGCTGAATTCATTTCCATCTTCGCTCTGCCCTTCCCCGGTGCCCCTGGGGAGGTACATACAGATCTGTGTGTATGCACGTGTGTGTGTGTGTATGTTTGTGTGTGTGTGCACATGTGTGAATGTTGAAGGAGGCAAATCTGGGAATCTGCATAACAAGCTGGGAGAGGAAAGAGGTGAAAGGAAGAAGAGCATAAGCATAAGAAAGAAAAAGATGGTTTTTCCAAGGAGTGTCTAAGAGGTGTGTGTGTGTGTTGTGTGTAAGAGGTGGCATCTATAAACAGCTGCTAAGTGATACAATTCAGTTAATGCTTAACGCCTCTGTTGAAGGACCACACTGGACAATGTTGTTATGAAATCATACATTAAGTACTGTAAAGACATATACTATAGGGGAAGTGGTAACATTTACGTGATGGTTTTGTTGTAAATTATACACAGTTGGCGTTGGCATTACAATCCATGCCACACAGATTCATCAATCATGGAAAAGTACATTTAATCCACTTCTACATGATTGATGGCTCAAGAAAAAAAGTGCACTCTTGTAGTAAACTTCACACACCTTATGTGGAGAATAAAACAGTTGGAGGGATAATTTCACTACTGCTTTATGACCCAATCTTTACTATCAAATAAGTAATAATAATATTTAATTCAGTTTATCAAGGGTTTATTGCCTTTTTCATTTATTAATTTCCCTGTTAATTATTTTTGAATGATTAGAAGCAGTCTGCCCTCTCAAGATTCACTTTCTGCTCCCTCAAGATGTAAACAATTGCCCAAGAAGCTAATATTGGCTTTAACATAATGTTACTCTGTTTCATCGAAAGAGAATACAGGTGTTTGATGCCAAAGCAGAAACCCCTGCGGTGTGTTTACCTCAGACTTGTCCTTCAGTCAGGAGAAGATTGATGGAGAGCCGCACGCTCCCTGAGTGCACTTATGTTTGTGTAATGACTACATATGGCCACCAGGGGCTTACTGATCACAGCACTGTGTGTGTATGTGGGGGAGAGAGAGTCAAAATTATAAACAGAGTGAAAGAGTAAGGTATAAAATGAACAGCAAATATGCATGTTATTGTATTAAAACATGCATGAAAGAAATTTAAAATATAGCGCGATGTGGTGTGGATGCGTTTGGAGCCCTTTTATTTTGCACTTTGTTATATTTCTTTCTTATTCAGTTGTCTCAGTAGATAAAAAGCAAAAGGGAAAGGCGAGAGAATGAGATGAGAAGATGAAGATTCACCGAATCTATCTTCGTTTTTAATCCTTTTATGTAACGTAACATACACAGATACGCACACAAAACATGCATATGCACACTCACTCATTCCTGTAAGACCACCTGGCTTCCTGCTGCCAGTCCGCCAGCCAGCTCAGCAGCCAGAGACTTGGCCCGATTAATTATCTTCCTGCTAATTGAATGTAGAGGGACTCTACAGGGATGGGTCATTAAACTGATGCAGCGTATGTTTGTCTCCACTGTTTATTTATCTGCAGCTAAAAGATACATCAGACTCACTGCACACATGCACAAACACAGGCAGACTCAAACACAAATGCAAGGATGCACATACGCATGTGCTTATGAATGATACGTAGGCACACAATCACGCACAGACTTTGTGTCACTTAAACACATGGAAGAATTACACGCATATACAAAGAATGACTTTTGAGCCAGTACATTCACTGTATGAAACAGTGAAAGCAGTCATTTTAATTTCCCAGTGCCCAAGGTGACTTTTTTTCAACAGAAAAAGCATTAAATTGGCACAGTCGAAACTGGAAATGGTGAAAATGTGATTTGTTTCCTTTACAAATACCTTAGAGCTAAACCAATTAAATGTAAGTAGTCACTATTGGTTAACAGAAGAGAGGAAACTATTCCATTAATCGCTTAGGTCAGTTTTCACTCAGAAATACAACAAGGTAAATTTAAGCTGAGATATATTTTATTTGCCCCAAAGTTAGAGCGTGTAAAACAGTAGGCTGAAGACAACAAACATAGAATATTATACCAAGAATTCAAATTTTAAAGATTCATAGTTGAGAAGATTTTTCTTTGCCCAGTGTTTTGTTTAATTGATGATTTTCGAATTGTCTGATATTGATTCACTAGACATCAACTTTTTTTAAAAAGAGAAATGTTTCTGTTTTTAACAAACCAATCAATTAATTAAGTGCTATGGAAACTGACATATTAATTATTTCTGAAAATATCTTTGGACTCATAGATGGTTAATTAATAATAATGTTTTTAATTCATTTTTCCTTGATTGACTGAAAAATCACAGGAATTTCAACTAACTCCTCTCACCACACAAATAGCACAGTTGTACTGCGGTTTAATGCTCTTCCTGTCATATTAGGATCACATGATAATTATTTCATGAGTATGTTTAGATGTTGTCTTACACAGATATTATAGTGGCAGGACACATGTTGAGGCTTTATAAAAGTGTTACTAATAGAGTGGATATGAGGTGTAATTAATGCAAAGCATAGATGTCAGAAGCAAGCCCTCAGTCCTGAAAATTAAACCTATGTTGTTTCAGTGCTAATGAGCAGGCTCTCAGGAGAAGAGCTATCTTTGTCAACTCATGTTATTGGTGTCATGTAATCCCTGGTACTGTGACTCAGTAATAATATGCCACTCTGTAATGGAAGTGCCATGTTGATGCACTCTTGGTGTTTGGAATAAAGAAAATAGACCAACTAAATTAATTGACAAAGACATTCTGGTTTGCTTTCCTAATAGAATGGGCTGAATGGCAATCACTAAAAGAATCTATTTCTGCAGCTCCAGTCTAGAGTAATCCCAGTTAATCACAAATGTAAAATACAATATACATATTTTCTCTAATAGTCTTGTAACACTGTAGTTTGTCATCAATAGTGCAGCCAATAGGTGTAAGATGTCAGATAATTAGTTGAATGAATACCATCTGTGTGTTGCAGTGAAGGGCTTTAAACGTATTTTAGAGTCAATACACAAATAAGCAGCATTAAATATCCATACAGCATACAGATGAATGCCATTAAAATGCCCTAGTGCAGGTTAAGTCCTGCAAAATCTGCCAGAGTGATTTCAGAGTGCCACTGCAAACATGTTAGTCTCTGAAACTCAATAGGAGGGAACAACATTCTTCTAAACGATGGTCTCACATTTGGTGTTCTGAAAATCGGCATTGGAGAGTGAAGTCTAATATTACTTTTAGATGTGAGTTTACTCACGCTTCAAAGTCTCCATCGGCTCATTTTGCTTCTCACTGTCAACAAAGACTCCAGTCTGCTGTATAATTCCATACATGACAGTCACACTGAATTGCCATGAATGATTTTTGGATACGTCAACACATTTCTGTCTCTCCGTACACATGCACTCTCTCTTCTGAATGCTTATTCACTATATGGGCAAAAGTACTGGGCCACCAACAAATTTACACCTGCAGGAGTTGCTCTGAAATGGGAACCCATGCCCTGAAGCTCCTGGCACACAGCTTTTGTGCTGCTGTTTAAACCAGCAGAATTGTAGAACTCTGGCATTATTGCAGGCACAATGCGCCTCAGCACTCAGTGACCCCGCTCTGTAACTTTACATGGTTTAATTATTACGGTACCACACTCTAATTCAAGTTTTTAGACGTCTTTACAACAACTCAGCAGACTGCATGTCTAGAGCCTTGATTTGAATACTCTATCGTCAGTTTCTGACTGCTCAGGTAAAAATGACACAAATTAAAACTTAGATTTCTAAAAGGCTCTGTTTTTGGGTGCATGACTCACTGGGATAAAGTTGATGCCAGGTATTAAAGTTTTATATTGTATCGAAGAGTGCTGAGTCACTCTGTCGGTCTGAGCAGGATACAGAATCCATACATTTTTTAACCACTTTTCCACTGTAGGGTCACAGGAAGGCTAGAGCCAATCTCTGCTGTCATAGTGACAATTAACTTAATATGCAGGTCTTTGGAGCACGTAGAGAGAGTCCTCACAGGCAGCGGCAGAAGACAGAACATCCATCCATCCATTTTCTTAAGCACTAATCTAGTTTATGGTCACCCAGTACATGACATGTTATGATCTGTGTCATCATATTCATCTGTTTTGTGTCTTTTTTTGGTTGATCTTCCCTGAAACGGTGACTCAGTGTTATTTCACTGTATTTAAATTTACTTGTCTGAGCAGGGTATCCAACCCTATATGAGGCCCATTGTTGGCTGGTAAAGGCTGACGGCCGACACAGAAGCCAATTCCCACCACATGCCTGCACACACATAATGGCCATTTCACAGCTCGTATGGGGGTAATGGAGCCTGCCTGGGCCTACCGTGATGGATTGCTCCAGAAAGGGATGAAATGGGTGATCTAGCAAAATTGACAATGCCTAAGAGGTGCTTTTATTGGACCTGGTGACTGAAGTTAGACACCCAAACTTCTACTCTTTTATTTCCTTCTTGGTAAGTCAGAGAATGGGTTGAGGCCAGATTTTGAGTGGTGTGGTTAATAGAGCAGTTTTTAGGGTGTTTGATAAGGGGGTGCTTTATACTGTACATGAAGCTATTGTCTATGCTTATGTGTTTTTATGTGTTCAACAAACAAAGTTAAATAAAGTGAAACTTGAAGCAGCTGCTTTAATCACTAGTCTGGGACCACAAAATTACCTAAATGATGCACACTTCCAACCCTTCCCCTTCAAACTCAACACAGCCAAAACACAACATGACTGTGCTGGTATTTCAACTGGACCTTTGAGGTGAGCGTTAGCCGACGTTATAAATGGCGTGTGGTAGATAATGTCAATACTCTGTGATTGGACTGAGCCTGCTGAGTCGCTAAAGGTCAGGGAGGAGCACATTGCTGATTGTTTTCCAAAGACAGCCCATTGAAGTTTGTCTGATAGGGGTCATTTAGTTTAAGACATGCTCAGAGGATAAGTTATCAGTCTGCGTCATGCTTTTTCCTTTACAAGTGCTGCTTATTTGAAAATTAGATGGAGGAGGGGAGAAGTTTGCAAAATTTGTTTGCAGACTTTTTGGTGTTGAATCAGTGTAAATGATAAAGATAAGTATGAGCGTATGGTTCCATTATGGCTCTCAACTGTCTGCACACAAGAAACAGTCTATCCCTCACTGTCAAGTTGATGGATTAATGTCATATCATCCACTGATATGTTAGTATCCTATAACTTTGCTTGAGCTGTAGTTCTGCCATTGAACGACAATGACCTCTCAGTTTATGATGGGCTACGTAAAGAGTACGCACAATTCAAAAGCCGCTGTTTATTTCTCAGGTTTTATCAGCTACATAATAAAAGGTCATCTTCACCCTCAGTAAATGTACTGTTTTGTTGTTGTTTTTTATAAAACATGCTGCATTACAAATGGAATAACAATATTGTAATTACAAGTACCATCACAATTTCCAGCATGATGTAGATCCCATTTCACACTTTAGCTTCAGAGTTTACATAATTTTAATATAATTTAAAAAAATCTCTGTTTGCTTGTTTGTTTGCAAAGCCCTCTTAAATTATTAGGAGGATATCTTAGGCCCATGAAGGTTCTTATCTATATCAGCTATTAGGACATCATTATTTTGCCTAGCAACCACATACCAATGGCCTGTTTGCGGTATTTATCCAGCTACAACACCTTAAGAAATCACAGTATCACTTTCATTTCACAGCAATAACATCTGATTTATTTTCAGAAAACTTTCATTATGCATGGCATCTTATAATGTTATCATGTTGCCTAGCAACTACAACAGACTAAACCCAAACCCAAACAATGTGGGGATGTATTAGGATACATGCAAAGGCATTAAAAGGTCTGAGATTAAAAGATTATGTTTTTATTCAGGATTGGTAAATCATCAAATACTCATCAAAATGAGGTGAGTCAACATAAATGAAGTTAATACATTTTATTTACTTTAGCTTTACATTGTGGGATACACAAAATACCATGATCAATTAAGTCTCCAAATGAAAGCCAAGAGTATGCCCCCAGCTGCTTTGAAGAGTAAAACAAATTGTGCAGTTAGATTTGGTTAATTTATTCATTTGTTGCCATGGAAAATATCTGTCTTTGCTACCACATCTCATATCCTCTAACAACCTTTAAAGATGCTTTAATCTCAGGTGCCTTAATGCCTTTTAAAACGCATAGACCACTCCAAACACATGTATGCATCTATTTTCGTCTTCTAATTAAGGCTTTTAGGTCTAAATCATTAACGATGATCCCTTTGTCCTATATCCTGAGAAGTGATCTAAACAACACGAGATGCAAATGGGGGTATTTGCTATCCTATCCACCCACATCATTTTGGTGGTTGGTGTATGTGTGCGCGTGTGTTTGTGCAAGGTGCGTACATTTGTGCTCACGACACCCCTCGCCTCAGTGTCTCTTCAAAGGCATTGAGTGGTACCCTTTGTGGCCCCCGCTCCCACCTCTTTCACTCACTCCTTTTGTCTTAGCGTTTCATATTTAATAGAGCTGGCTCAGAAACAGAGCAAGGATAGGTACCTGAGGCTGAGGGCGAAGGGCTACTGATGCCTCGGTGAAGTGTCTGCTCTATCTCTCTGTCTCTGTGTCTCTCTCTACCAGGATCCTTTCAAGAGACTATATGAGCAGCAGATCAAAGGGAACCACAATGACGTCTCCCTATTCTGTTGGGACAGCATGGTCGTTGATACACCCCCTTCTCTGTATGCGTGGACACACTTGGCCGCTTTTAAACAGGTGTCTTGACTGATAAGTGATACATATCCAGAGTGTCAAAGAGAGCTGGAACAAAATTTAGGAGCTCTCCAAAACTAAGTGCAATTTATGCATTGCCTTTATCTCTGATTTTCTTCCATGACATGATATTCAGTGTTTAGTCCATTCCCTCATTGTCTCTCTAATCTTTTTTATTCCAAGCGTGGTTGAAATTGATTCACTGATTCTCTTAGTTCCGTTCCTTTTAGTGTATGAGTATTTCAACCGAGTTCAAAAAGACAAGAAATAAGAGCCTTCCAGTGTGTTTACCCTGTACCCCTATTATCCTGTGCTCCACTTTTTCCCCCTTACAGTGAGGTGATGAGAGCCTACTGGCGTTTGTCAAACTATCTGGCTGATTTTATAGCTGGCTTTCAATCACTTGCCTTGTAAAGGACAAGAACACATGTTCGTATTGATCATCAATCAATGATCAATTAAGCAAGCCATTTGTCCAATTAGAGCAAAGGGTCCATCCGGACCATGGCTTATTTAGCTGTTTGATTGGAAAGGAGCAGAGGGAATAGATATGCTTGCATAATTGATTAGAATCAGGTCTTTAAACACTTATCTAAGTCAAATACTGAGGCCTTTCAGGTTTTCTGTCTGAGCTATAATAGACTATTACAAATCAAATGTGTTTTTATTGCTTGACACTTTGGTCCCTATTTAAATTGTGAAAGCAGTCCAACAAGGGCAAAACAAATCAAATCAAATCACTTTTATTGTCACATCACATGTGCAGGCACACTGGCACAGCACATGCGAGTGAAATTCTTGTGTGCAAGCCCCACAAGCAACAGAGATGTGCAAACACAACAACACAAACGAGCAAAATACAAGAATGGCCAACCTGAAACTAATAAATATATGTACAATATATAATAGTGTATGCATTTCTGGATGTGTATACTAAATATTTTCCTACGTGTGTGTGTGTGTGTGTGTGTGTGTGTGTGTGTGTGTGTGTGTGTGTGTGTGTGTGTGTGTGTGTATATACACATTTTTACAAATTAAATAGTAAAAAAAAAAAAAATAATAATAATAATAATAAAATATATAAAATATACAGAGTTGAATATGTGCAAAACAAGTGGCATTTATATACAGTGTGGAGTGCATAATGTTGAAGTTCCAGTAGTGAAGCTGAGGTGTCTATGACGTGTTCAGCAGTCTGATGGCCTGATGGAAAAAGCTGTCTCTCAGTCTGCTGGTACGGGACTGGATGCTGCAGAACCTCCTTCCTGATGGAAGCAACAGTAGACAACAGTAGAAGAAACAGTAGACAAAGGGTTAACGAACTGTGTGGTTCTTCATGCACACCTGCTATTTTTTGTTCGTGGTAGTGAAGCAGTGTAATCTATACAACTTCCTGAGTGCATAAAATAGACAACGTGGTGATTTAATTCATTATTAGCGATTTATATCACTGGTGTCATTGTTTTGAATAATGATAGTAATAATAAAGTGTGCTCCAGAGAAGGATGAACTGTTTGCTTCTGGCAGAAGATCAGATCAAAAAATGTGCATATTGCACTAGAGTGCAATTAAAAATTATAATCTCCTTTAGGGTTAGGGTTGGCTCGTGTAGCATTTCCTAGCTTGAGGTCTTTGAAGTCTATAGTTTCAAGTTAGTCATTGATCTAATTTTTTTAAGTTCTTGTGACTATTTGGCTTATTGACTTACTGATAGAGTGAGGGTGCGAGAGTTTGGCAGGACTCTTATTAACTCACTTTTCCTCTTCCTATGACTCTCTCCCCATACAATTATTTTACCTAGGTGGCGCTGTCTCCCCATCTCTATCCACCTCTAAACATAAGCCCTCCTCCTTCTTTTGCCACTTCTCTCAGTGGACACAGATTGTTTATTTGGGTCAAATAGTCAGTTATCTCAGGAAAAGAAAGAGGGGGTGTCTTCCAACCCTGCCATCCTCTTTTCCCAAATCCTCACACTCCTTCTCTTTTTCCACTTTTTTCCACCCCGACCCCTCCATTTTAGTTTTCAGCCATTTAACCAGTCTGCAACAATCAGAGCTGACAGAGTGATGGAAAACAATTGAGGCGGGGTCACTGGAGGGTTGACCTTAGAGCTTTGGGGGGGGGGGGGGGTAGGCATTGGAGGGAGGCCCAGGGTAAAAAACCGCCACCCCAGCGTAGTGTCCTGCCTGGGTCTTTGTTCTACATGTTCGGTGAGAAAATGCAGGAAACTTAGCTTTCTGTATCCACCTCTCTTTCAATAACTGCTCCACTTTCCTTTACTATCGCCTTCTCATGTGCTTTTCTCCAAGTCTTTTTTATCCCTCTTTGTGTTATCACCCAGACAGGGTGAAGTGAGGGAGCAGAAGGTGATGAAGTGACTGACTTTTTCCTCCCATTTTCTTCATCTTCCCTCTCTCTCCCGAGACGGTGACTGCGTGACACTTGGCAGGAGGCGTGGAGGTGCATGTGTGCACGTCTGTATGTTCGGGGGGGGAGGCTAAGTGACTGCGCGTCTTTGTGCATGTTTGTCTGGATGCTTTAACGGGGCAGAGGGAGTTATCGAGACTGTAGTGGTTCAAGAGGGAGGAGGGTTGATGGTAGGATGGGAGAGACGAGGGGAAGGAGTGAAGAGAGGGGGAAGGGGGGGTTCATCCACTCTTTCTCTCACCCTGTCTGTGACAGTTTGGAGGTTTCACACTTAGCTGCCCTTGCGTTTGTTTGTCTGCTCGCTTCGACCAGGTTCCCACGTGAAAGTGTGCTCTTAAAGTCCTCATGCACTCGTCTGACCGTTGGGCATCACAGCAGTCAAAATCAGAGCTTAGAGGGACGTGTGCATGACAGCTGGTTCCAGGTCCACAGGAACAAGCCATACAGCACCTCAGGAGGACTACTTCTGGTTCCCATGCTTCGGGCCCAGTTGGTTATTTATTTATATATGTATTGTTTTTCCAAATTATGCCTAATGGACAAATTATGCTGCGTTTAATTCTTATACAAAACACTATGATTTTTTTTGTGTTATTTTTCCAATTAATTAGCGTTTATTTTAATATTACAAGATGATTCTTTTTAAAGATCATTTAAAAAAATTGGTAGTGTCATGTCCTTGTGTGATGTGCTATTGCAGTAAGTCTAACATCTATATTAAATTACCATCACTGAATGCATATCATTGCTTTATCTACTGGAAAAATGTCAAAGTTGGTTGACTTCATTCTCTCTAAATATCTAACTAATACACTGATACGCATAATTAGAGGTCATGGGCTGGCAATTAAAACAGTATCCCTTGTTCTCACAAGGCTCATCACAAACGTATGATAATTTAATAATTTTGCCACTGGTGTTATATATGGATGATTGATTGGAGAAAGAGAGAAAGGGGAGCGAGAGGTGGGTGGATGCGAAGCAAAAGGAAGCAGAGTGGGAGGGAAATGAAGTGGGAGTGGGGGTGAATTAGTGATGGGATGGAGGGAGAACGAGAGAGAGGGGGGGTGGGGGTTCCTGGTGATTCAGCACAGTAGACCAATGTGAAGGAGGATGCAATGTGACGATGGCGAGTGGATGGACAGAGGGTGGGATGGATGGACAGGAGGAGGGGTGACAGGGCTCCCCTCTAGCAAGTGGTGCGGCGACAGGGACAGATGGCGTCCCTTGACGGACAGAGTGAGTCCCAGTTTTCACCTGCGGCCCCATGGGAAAAATCTGCCTTCCTCACACATGCAGCCATACAAGAGGCCCTGGAATGCTCATGCTACACTACAGCAAGATGAAGGATGTACTCGGAGGAGCTGGGGGGAGGGGGAGGGGGGGGGGGGGGGGGCTGATGATAGGAGGGAGGAAAGCAGAGAAGCGGGTCAGGGGAACAGTGATATGGGATTGTCTGAGAAAACTTTAAGGGAGGAAATACGTAGAGTGGGAAAAAAGCATAGAGGATTAGAAGGCTGTAGAAAGTAGAAATTGAAGGAAACTATAAAGAAGGCAGTAAAAAAAATCAATAAGGACAATGTTTGAAGAAAGAAAAGCAGCAGGGAAGCCTTCACACTGTGAAAACTATTTGACAGATACTTTCCGACAGACAGCGCAACACCCAGGCAGATGCCTCTTGTTCTCTTTCCCTTTCTCTCCCTTTCCTTCTTTCCCTCCTAAGCCGTCATCTCCTTTCTCCCCGCCTTGTTTTCTTTCCTCTCCTTGCCCCGTCTCTCTCTCTCTCTCCCTGACTGTTGGGTGATACAGATGGTGCCTTTGAGTACTGTGAATGGGGTCAGGCCGGGTCGGGAGGGAAGGGGGTACAAGAGAAGACCAGACAATAATGTAACGATTTGGCCGCCCCCCCCCTTGGACCAGCAGGGCCGTGGAGGAGAGTGAAAGTAAACAATGGTCCTTCGCTGAGGGGGTCAGTGGGAGGGGAGAGAGAAGAGGGGAAAGGGGTATGCAGGGGAGGGTTTGGGGGGCCGGGGAGGGGTCAGTCTCCCAGGGTCTTGATGCAGGCCGCGGTTGGGAGGGGGCTGAAATGTGTGTATTTGTGGGTGTGTGTGCTCGCTGGCTGGTTGGAAGGGCACAGAGGTCACAAGGTAGCAGCACTCCAGTCTTGGCATGTGGTCTATGTTCGCAAGTCTGTGCTTTGAAAACTCATTACTGCACTGATTCTTTAGCCTACCGCTTTTGTTGTCAGTGAGTCTTGTTCCACGTGTGATCATTTTTCATTCTTTATATTCTTTAATACACCCTTTCATCAGACTTGGTAAGACTGTCAGTGATATATGCAATGAAGCAATGACAAATCAATGGTAATTTGATCTAATGAAGAGTGGACTCATGCACAAACAAAACTTAAGAATTCCAGTGATTCAGATCTTGTGGTTATACAGGATGAAATTCTTAAATGTGTGTTTTAGGGGAATCGTATATGTTCTGGATGTTGATTGTTGGGATTTCAAACTAAATCTAAATTTATCTTGAACTGTCATTTTGAAACCGTGGAGAAGATTGAATGTTGCAGGTGTGGTTAGTCTTACCTGTAGATTTCTGGAAAAGAAGACAAATTTTAAGTCATAGTTTTCAAAGCCAAATTTTAAACTGATACGATTTTTCTTTTTGTAGATGCAGATCTTTTAACTTTAAGATTACATCCTGTTTGTGGTAATGTTTTTATAAAATAAAGAAAAATGAAAAAAAAAATTGTATGAGGTAATCTGTACCCAATGTGTAAGATAAGATAAGATAAGATAAGATAGAACTTTATTAATCCCTCGGGTGGGTTCCTCTGGGAAATTCGACTTCCAAAAAAAGCACAGCAACGACCAAAGTTACAGTTACAGAACTGTTATATATATATATATATACACACACACACACACACACACACACATATATAAATACAGAGACAAATATAAATAAAATATACAAAGGGGATAAATAGAATAAATAGGAATAAAAAAATAAAAATACAAGTGAATACATGTGTAAATACAAGTGTAATCTACATGAATAAAACATCTTTTTCGTAAATATCTTTATTAATAATTATATAATCAAATAACAATTTAATTCGTGCATTCATGCTTGATATAATGCTCGTAGATGCAATTGAGGTCTAATAAGACAATTACTGCACATAAAAAACATAACATGGTCTTAAAAAAACACTTTAACTTGTACCTTAACTTGAAAATCACAACCACACCAAATATAACTATTCTTAAAAAAAAGAAGAAATTCATGATTTCAAATGTGTGTTCCAGTCTCTTCATACCATCCCCCCCCCCCCCCCCCCCCCCGTAATACTTAGTAGACAAAAGTCGTTTAAGCCTCGTTATTTTCTGCATGTTCATACTACTAAGGTTCATAAGGCAATCAATATGCATACTTGAATTCTTGACTTTTGCTTAGCTGTTGAATTATAATAATATAATATGCATCATTTAAATGTAAAACAGACTAATTTGTATGATTTCACACTTGCAAATGAATTACCTACTAGTGATTGTTTCCTAAGGAAAATCTGAGGAATCGTGCTTTAATACTAGGCAGCAGATTTTGTTTTGAATAGGTTCATTCGATTCTCAATGCCTATTTTGTTAATCAGTTTCAGATTATTGTCTGCAGGCTGTAGTGGACTGTATAGGTTACCATCTGTGCACTGACAGCATGTGCTTGAGTACAAATGAAAGGGATAGTGGAGTGTGACAGTTGACACATGGCTAAGTATGTCTAAAGATGCCCCATTGATCTAATTGACTGGAGAGGCAGGAATCAATGGCAGTGATCAGCAGTCCCCCAAAGTCCAATATTTGCACAATGACTTAACTGCTCCAACTAGCCAGATGTTGCTCGCTGGTCTCTGCAACTGCTTGTTAAATAAATAAAATACAGGATTCATATTTCACTGTACTGCACGGTGATGTAAGTCTGGAGAGCTACATTTACTTTACAATTCCTGATGTTGGAACTGGTTTAGCTCTTTACATTTTAACCTTTTGTTTTCCTTAAATAGTTCCATCACATTTAAAAATAAAAACATTCCCAAGTATGGGACAAATGAAGGTTTTTTTTATCTTATTATACTAAACAATACCACCTTAAGATCCCATCTGACTTCTCGAACATCTTTCTCTACACTTCCCATCTGTGGCTTTTGATCGACAGCTGCTCGGAAGTGGAAAGGGAGTTTC
Organism: Rhamphochromis sp. 'chilingali'; assembly: GCF_963969265.1. NCBI lineage: Eukaryota > Metazoa > Chordata > Actinopteri > Cichliformes > Cichlidae > Rhamphochromis > Rhamphochromis sp. 'chilingali'. Next base: position 28,222,097 of record NC_137938.1, on the reverse strand, counting down.
AATGCAAAGATGAGAATTCAAGCAGCAGGAGTGGGGTCGCTGAGCCCCTGGGGGTTTGCCTTTTCCTCCATCCCTATGCCAGAGCGAGGGGCGCTTGCAGGGGCCGAGAGATGATGCAGAAACCTGCATTGTCTGTGAGGCCCTCACATGTCAATACTAAAAGTCAAATAGTGTTGTGACATGTTTTGGGATGTGTAAGCGACAAACACGTGTGAATGTCTTTGGGCACGGTGTGCGCACATGCTCATGGTGCATCACTTTTTCTCCGTGCACATGGGATGCATGAACAGACAGACATCTACACTTGGATAAAGAACGGCACACTGCACAGATTTCACACAACAAACCACTTTATTTACTGCCACTCTAAGTCTGTGGAAAAGGAAGCAGTAAATGATGACACTTTTAAGGGATTATTGCTAGTGAAAACTATAACAGCTGCAGTTGTGAGTGTGCGTATGTGTGTGAGGGGTCTGATTTTGCCATATTTGACTGGACTGATTTGAGTTCTGGGCTGTGATTAGATTTCATACCCCAGGAGTCACGTCTTAAACTGCTACCCATGAAAGTTATTTTAGGTGTGCTTTTACGGTGGTGGTTAGAGGTAGAAATATGATAAATTCAGGAATGTTTAACCATTTTTCTCATTTATGTCTGTCTTTACCTTAAACCACATCATTTCTATGCTTCGCTGAAAATGTGGCTCCTTCCTCTGCCCTTCTTTGAAAACAAATCTCTGTGCAGTATATCTCTGCAGTGTTACATTATGATCACTGACAGCTGTGCATATAATGGTCACATCTCTTGCAGTATTTTATAGAAACATATATTTTCTTGTTCTATATTCATGGTGCTACTTAACTTCCTTATGCCTGATGTTGTCTTTTGTAAATACTGAGAGGTGATTCTATTTTTATCTTATACTTCATCCTTGAAATATGAAGCCCATGAAATTAGTTGTAAATTTAAATAGGTGAATTGAGGTTGCTGGTATTTTCATCTGTAGTTATTAGGGGTGGGGGAAAAAATCGATGCTGTATAGCATCGTGATATTTTGTTTGCTAATATAAGGTATCGATACAGGGACAGCAGAAATCGATATTTTGTTACAAAAAAAGTTTTTGTGCTCTGACTTCAGAGCATGTTGATCAGCTCCTTTTTCTGAGCAAGAATCCTGACACTGTCCAAATGTGTTTAACTTTTTTTTTTTTGGCAGCAATAAACATGACAGTTTACTTATTTTAATTTAAGACATGTTTTATTTTAATTAAGTTTAAAACTTTTTTATTTAATGTAAAATTATATTTTGTTTTAATTTACTTTCAAATTCTTCAGTTGCTGAATGGGCTGCATAGTTTTCATATTGCATAGTTCAGAATAGCTATAATTGTACCAGATGGTTGCATTCAGTTCAGTTGGACTAGACTGTAATACAAACCGTTCAGTTTGTTAACAATAAAACTGACTGAAATGAGAGAAAGACTGAGTGCGAGACTTTGATATTAGATAAAATGAATATTGATAAAGTTTACCTTTATGTACAGAATCTGAATATCGCAAAATATTTTAAAAAATTGCAATAATATCGTATCGTGAGTTAAATATTGTGATAATATCGTATCGTGGGATGTATGGTGATTCCCACCTCTAGTAGTTATATAAATGTACACTATATTAGCTACATTCAGTGCAGTCTCCATTCATCTTCTATCTTTTTATGTTCCATTTGGTTTTTCACATTAGGTAAATTGTGAAAATCAGGTTCCAGGATTGATCAAGCACTGTCACTTTACTTCTGAACATTATTCTGCACCTCTCTATATCATCCTGTAGTTCTCATTGCAAGACTGTCTGCCAGATAGTATTCAGTCCTATGCAGACACACACATAATCATACACTTTAAACAAAATCATAATTTTCTGAGGTTTCTTTGTGCCTTTATTAGATTACACAGTGAAGACAGTCAGGATGCAAGGAGAGAAAGAATGCAGAAGACACGCACAGCAAAGGGCATCGAGTCAGAGTCAGGCCACTGCATCCATCCTTGTGTTTTTTTGGCCACCTGCTCAACTTGCGAGCTGAAGTGGTGCGCAGTTTTTAAAGAAAACTAAGTGAGTGTAAAGAGAAAAGCAGTAAACCAGGTGTGGATGATGTTATTATTTCACTTAAGGTCGTTATATTCTGACATTTTCATTTTTTTTCAGTCTGAAGTTGATTGCATTACTTTTGTGACTAGTTCAGGAGAACAGTGACGTTCCCTAAGAGGTGCAGTCTTGATTCAGGTATATTGCAGGAGGGTGTCTTCATTGTAGCTAAGGTAGAGAATATGTGAAACTACTTTTTCTCAGAAGGTAATAACAAGGCGACTTAACCACCTGGTGAAATAACTGGATGTATTATTGTAGGGCAGGGGTAGGCAACTCCAGGCCTCGAGTGCTGGTGTCCTGCAGGTTTTAGATGTGTCCTTGATAAAACACAGCTGATTCAAATGGCTAAATTACCTCCTCAACATGTCTTGAAGTTCTCCAGAGGCCTGGTAATGAACTAATCATTTGATTCAGGTGTGTTGACACAGGGTGAGATCTAAAACCTGCAGGACACCGGCACTCGAGGCCTGGCGTTGCCTACCCTTGTTGTAGGGTCTTTACCTTACAGTATAAAGCACCCGGAGGCAACTGTCGTTGTGATTTGGTGCTGTATAAATACACTTGAATTTAATTGATAAAAGTCATTAACCCAACCTATTTCTGGATGTTTTCAAGTGAGATTTGTGGAAGCGAGCGACGAGCCAGATGAACCATACTACTGACTTGCTACACATTGGTTTACAACATAAGCATTATTATGCTCATTTGGTGCTCATTTTTTAAATAAAAAAAGATGAGCACCAAAACTAGAAAAGGCACGTGCATTAATCTTCTACATTAGCACACAGTCTATGTCAGTGACAAAACTAATATCATTTTATCACTGAAGTGAGAAAATGATTTAAAATGCATGCCAGTGTAGAACTAACAAGGAGAATAATACTGTGCATTGCTCATTCAAACTCTTATTTTTCTTATTTTAACTCCAAATTATTCTGAACTTGTAGTTTGTAGCAGTTTAAATAACCTTAGTCTGTAGAGTCTTGAAATGATGAATGACCAGTGGCTTGACCTTTTAAGCAACTTCAAACATAAAAGCTTTTGAACACTGAAAATACATACCCTGAGTAAAAGTGAGTACATTAAGCGTGTCCTTCAGCCTTCAATGGCACACATGTCGATGGAGCAGAGGGGCCACAGGAAAAATCACGCAGCTTTGTGCTCGCAGATAGTAGTGCCTTAACTATCTTTATGAAGGAATTACAGGACCGGTGTGAATATTGTCGTTGGGGGTGCTGTGACACGTTGCTTTTCTCAGTGAACAAACGTTGATATAAGAAAAGAGTTAAGGACTAAAATCTGTTATTGGAATTCATTTCTGGTGTTAGAGGGCAAGTCTAGAGAGTCTAGTTTAGAACCTGTTCTTACATTACAGCCCTAAAACAAACAACCTCTGTGTACCCGTGTAGAATAATTGATTTTTCCATCAAGATCTTCAAAATGTGTTCCTCTTTTTCACCAACATGCTCCAACATCATGACTCGTTCTGAACTAAGCTCTGATGGCAAGTGTTTACAGGAGACAAAAAAAAGAAGATTATTTTTAATCATTGCAGTAGAGTGTAAAAGTCTTGTGAAACAATCTCCAAAATCATGTTGGCTTTTGCACAAAACTACCTAATAACTGTAATGGCTTTAAATGGTCATGTGGAGCTAGAGATTTGTATTCCTTCGGAATAATTTAAAACTTTCCAGCAGGGTATGGGAAAAGGATCAAAACACAAGATCTTAAAAAGTGTTATTTCTTCTTCTTTCCTCTAAATCGCAGTTTTATTGTATACCATCAAAAAAACAGAACAAAACAATAATAGCACAATCACGAATTGGTAGCATATGAAAATTGGTCAGCTGAGCCAGCAGCTACTCCCTTATAGTGGAGACAGAATTATATATGTTTGTGTGCTGCACCTGCAGGGCAAAGAAGAGTAAGCTATTGGGCTATAAGAAATTTAGTTCAGAGTTTTGGAACAAGTTGCATTTTTGAAATTTGATTACAGTGATAGATGGCAAGCTTGGGATCTGACAGTAATGATGCATTTTGAATTATGGCTTTTTCCATTATATTGCTTGCACTTTCAGATAAAAAAAACTATTTTCAAACTAGGTTTGCTTCTATGCAACAGGGAAAATTTGAAGGCCCGGTGGTGGGGCCATTTAAACTCCTACCAATCGGCTCTCTGACCTAAGTTGTGAACCAGATAGAAACAGAGATAACAATAACTCGCAGGAGCACAGTGCGCCTCTAGCAGTTGCACAGAGGAAGAATGCCTGGAAGAGTACATGTTGCTGTTGTCTAAAGCCTTCTGGAAAGAACACTCTTAGGATTGATGCCAGTTTTACACTCCAGACTCTTGAGGACTTGCAATACAACAGGGAAAGTGTTTGACATTCTTTCTGCCAGATGCCAGGCCAGTCAGCTGAAACCTGAGAAGACTGGCTCTCTGGGTATTGCTTCCTGCAACTTCCATAACTGTCTGACAACAAACATTGTGGAACCCCCCCCCCAAAAAAAAAAAAAAAAGCCAATCACTTTTATGTGAGAGTGTAAAAATATTGTGGCTTCATGAGCAACTATGCTGGTATTGGCCATGCTGTGTAACTGTTGAGTCTTTGCTTATTTCCAAGGCTTCATGCTAAGCTAGTCAGTAAGTAACTACCTTTCTTTAACCCTTTAAACCTGGTCGGAGCGGGCACGCTCCGTTTTGTGTTACGGCCCTAGCAGGGCCTCCTCCTGAAGGTGCCTGTGTGGGCGTGTCCTACCACCTCTTCTGCCTGAGGTGCCACCTTTCCCTGTTACACAGCTGACTCACATCAGTAATTAAAAGTATTTAAGCCCAGGGAAAGGTGAGCTCTGGGCCAGAGTGCCATTAGTGTGTTTACAGCTTGTGAGCTGAGTGTTTGTTCTGTTTGCAGCTAGTGAGCTGTGTTTTTGGTGGTTTTCAGCTAGTGAGCTGCATGTCCGTGTTTGCAGCTAGTGAGCTGCTCTTTTTTTTGGCTTACGTTTTACTTTATTGACCAACGCCTGAGTTTTGTTTGTTTTCTTAAATGGTGATAGCGGCTTGTCCGTCTCTTTTAGTTGAACTACTTTAATAAAACTATTTAAGTTAACCCTTTTGCCTCCTTGACTCCTTTTTCTGACCCGGACACTTTTTGTTACTTCCCCCTCACCACCTGGACCCTTTTAGGGGAACGTAACATTTGCGTAACTATTTTTAAATCCTTGTAGAACTGCAACCACATAAGCTAGCGCAATAATTTTTTTTGCATATGAAACCGGAGGAGTTGTACTTACATCTTATCCTATTAGCTTGTCCTAGGTCACGGTATCCTTCCACATATAGCTTTGCAAAGATTGCATTAAAAACCACTTGCAGCAACAAAAACACAATATTCCAGAAACACGGTTTGCCGATCTGATCAGCTGTTCAAAACACTTCCTAGGTTGGAATAGACGGCAGCGCGAACTATCGCATGTCCGCAATTACCTGCCCGAAACCAGAAGTGATGTCATTTTCGCGGAAAAAAATGAAATTTTCTTTAGCTTCAGGGCCTTATAAGCCTAGACTGGTGTTTTTAAAAGTTATGTTTGACTTTATGACTTCTGTATAGTTTCTGGGATGCTTAGAGCTCAAGTTGCACTGCTGGAAATAGTTTATTTTGATGAATATGGTGTTTGTTTTTTTTTTGCAAATTTGCATTACAATATTTGTTTTCATTTTATAAATATATAAAAAATTATATAGTATATAAAAATTGGTGTATTTCAAAAATAAAACTATGAAGCCATTTAAAATAAATTTCCTGCGGTGGGGAAATATTTTGTGCAACTTTTTTGTATTTACAGTTTTGAGCGCTAAACCTCTTAAATTTCTCTAACTAGAAATATAGGTAAAAAAAAAAATTCAAATAGAAATTCAATTCTTATTGCACTTTTTGCAATTTATGTAGTTACTATGCACTTAATACATACATATGATTAAAATTTGGGCTATAATGGTTGTATTGATGTATAGCAACTTGAAATGCTCCCAAAAATGGCACTACAGCATGTAAAAATATAAAGATACGCTCTGGTGGACTTGGTTCTATGGTAGGTCTTAAAGGGTTAAATACTTTAAATGTACTGTTCACACAGGAGGGTGGAATTATGCTGTATGAGTAAAATATTTTCTTCAGGAAAAAATATTTAATATCCAAGCAGACATTGTTACAATGTTGTTATCTCCTCAGTCAAAATTGCTCAAGGTCTAAAAAAAAGTGCACTTAAATGGATATTTTATAGAGGTTCATGCTCCACAATACGTACTGTGTCTCCCAAACACAAAAAAGAAAACAGCGGTCTCACCTGTGTGTGTGTGTGTGTGTGTGTGTGTGTGTGTGTGTGTGTGTGTGTGTGTGTGTGTGTGTGTGTGTGTGTGTGTGTGTGTGTGTGTGTGTGTGTGTGTGAGAAAGTATAAACACACTTTACTTGTTTCTTACTTCCAGTATGATGAGAAAAAAAACCATACACTTTGGGTAAGGATAAGTTGGCCTGTCGTAATTAATGATTGTAAGTGAATAGATATTAGATGAACAGCTCATAATCTCTATTTGCCTTTCTTTTCTTTCTTTTAACTTTTTACCCTAATTCTCATTCAGTTAGTGTGGAAATGTCTTTTCATCCACTCTTCAGCAGTGAATCAAAAATTTAAGGAGATAAACTCTAACTGTGACTTAAAAAAAAAACACAAACACAACTTGTTATGTATTTTTTCATGGCACTTCACTTCTCGTACTTGCTGTCAGTGAACGTTTGTAAGTTTTGTATTTGTTTTAGACCTCATTCTTGTTTCTCCAATCCATGAATCATGGCATCGACGTCAACGTTGTATTTTTCCTGGCTTTGTTTGCACTGAAAATGAGATGTGGGTTCATAAACACACTTGTCTGATGTATGTGTTTGTTTTTATCTGTAGTACAGTCAGACAAATCCTGAAGGCATCTAACTGTGTTCTCTATTAGAGCAGCACAGCTCCTAGGATGATCAAATGCCTCAGTGGCTGTATCCTAGTCAAAGCTCACATGCAACATGTGGATAGAGAAAAAAATGAACCAAGGTGCACTCCAGTGCTGTATGTCCTCGGTCAAGTTCTTCATTCTCTTGGCTGAATCACCGTGCTTTTATATTAGTGTGATTGGCAGCCACAAGAGCTTTATGAACACCCGGCTCTGTCAAAGGGATGTACAATTCACAAGCTAGTCTTTGTAAGGCTTTGCCAGGAAACAAGGCTGAGAAAAAATCATATAGAGGGAAAGGTCTCAGTCCTCTCAATCCTTCACCTCTTTGCTGATCCTCGGAGAGAGCGACAGCAGCTATGTGCATATCTAAAGGTATATTTTTGTGTATCATTGTGTCTGGGTTTCTACAGTTTGTAATGGGGAATTGGTGTGTGTTACAATTATGCGTGTCTGTTCTTCAGCATGCGCAGACCTGTAAGAACTATGAAAAGATAGAGGTGTGGATGACAGACACACGTGACGATGAGGAGCGCAACAGTGGAATTGGGAGTTGGTAGGGGTTTATAATGGGGCACTGTAGACGCTGGGCCCTGGCCCTAATTGATCTCTGGGTAGTGCAGAGGGCCCAGCCTCGGGTGCCACTGGAGGGGTCAATAGGATGCAAATATAACAGTTTTTGCAGCACACACCAGACAGACGCACTGACATGGGAGGGAGTGATGGAGAAAAATTATTTGAATCAAAGCAGAGAAAAGGAATCTGCCTTTTTCTGTCACCTTGCAGTCTTTTTTGGACGCTTTCTCTGTCTGTTTCCTGCTGTATAATAAAAAACCAGGGATGCTTTTCCATTTGTTTAAATATGTTACATTTTGGCACGATCTAAGTTACCTACAACAACCGAAAAAGATATCCATCCATCTTCAACTACTTATCCTATTCAGGGTTAGAGGAAGGCCTGGAGCCAACCCCATGGTTGATGGTGTTTTTATGCTTGCCGTGTTTAACATTACATCATCTGGTGCATGCTACCGTACGATTTGTATTCACCTGAAAGAAGCGCAACACCTATCTTTCAGTGAGTACTGCAGTGGTTTCTTGTGCGTTAACAGCAGGCATAAAGAGAAGTGACTGCGTGATGACGTTGCGGTGGTGAGGGTATACTGGCGTCTTAAGAGGCACGACACACCCTGGACATGTCACCAGTCCATTGCAGGGCTAGAATATCCATTGTATTAAATTAAAATCAACTTAGAAACTTGGTCAGTGGTGTTTTTCAAAGACTATGAAATGTCGTTTTGGCATTACAAGTGAATTTTCCACTGCATATACTGTGTTGAATTTGAAAAAGTTAATCCATTTATTCTTCCAGACATAGATAAAAATGGTGATGAAGTTGCATATTGTGACCACATTTCTCTGGGGACCAAACCAGCATCACTTTGTCATTTATGTTTATTGTGTTTGCACTGAAGAACCAATCATGTTCTTCCACTGAAACAAACCTGGACCTCTGCCCATGAACACTCCTTTCATTATTCGTCTTTTTCATGTCTCCATTTTTCAAGACAAAAGCAGAGGATATCCGTGGCAGAGGTTGGGGGGCTGGGGCCAGCTAGAATGGGGATCTTTTTTTTTCCATTCTCCCCTAATTGACGTGAACAGTTCTTTTGACCCTAATTAGCGCTCTGTAATCTCTCATTTGCATATCACAAAGGCAACAGCATTTGCATATTTGTAAACGAGATGGGTCCTGCATCTGCATGCGTTCCCTTGTTTCCTTGTCTTTCTTCTTTGCCCCTCTCCTTTCTCTCTGTCTCTTTCTGGCGCTCTTTCTTTCATCGCGTCCCCCTCTCTCGCGCTCTCTCCCTCACATGGGTACAGTGCCAGAAAGTGGCAGCGACAACAGGGTGACACGCAGACAGGGACAAGAGGCAGGCGCTGGTCGCTTGGCACGTGCCCTGGCACAGGCACTGACAAGGATAAAATGAGGCAAAGGGGAAAGGAAAAGAAGTTTAAAAGAGTTTGCAGGTGGAAGGAAGCGGAAGAAGTTAAAGAGAAAACAATGAAATGAGGTCATTAAGGATGAGCTGGTGAGAGACATTACAGAGCTGTAGGCAGACCGATGATGGAGAGTAATAGGATGAGATAAAGGGACAAATTATGGCGATAAAGGGATGAAAAATGGTGGTAAGATGCAGGACAGTGAGAGGGGATCAAGAGAAAGATGGGGACTTGTATACAACATGCAAATCACAGTATCTTTGCCTAAACAATAATGTAGCTAGTCTGCTAGTCTGCTTGCCCTCTCTCTTGCAACCAACCACTCAAGCAAGTAAAGCATTATGAAGTGTTGACAGGTGTTCACACTGTGTCAGTGTCATCATCTTCAGTTCTCTTCTTTCTTCTCGCTCCTCTGTAATACACAATACCACTCAGAGCTAAAATTTGTATTCCTTATTGACACTGTGGAAAATGGCCACGTAAGACCAGCGAATTTTCTTTAGCTTAATTAATTAATTAATTAATTGGTTGTTCAAATAACTAGATGCTGTAGAAAAATGGATGCAACCCAAGGTGAGGTCAAGGAGTTCAACTAGAGACTACTCATGTTTGAGATACCCGTTTTATCTATCTGTGTGATTTTTATCTTCCATATTCACACATCAGTGGCTACAGAGTCATATTTTAGGTCATAGACACTAACATTCATCTGCCTTCAGTTACACAGGCATCTCTTTTTCTGTGTCCCTGTTAGTCCCTCTGACTCCTCTCCTCCTCCCCTTGTCAGTCCTGACCCCAGTGAATCAGCTCTCTATTACTATGGTAATGGGGGCTAATTGAATGGCCGAGGTGTAATGGAGAAGACAACACAGCCTACATTATGATAAGGAGCCTAGACAACAGCCCTCCGTCAAGGGTCACCCACCAAAAAGGTGGGCTTAAAGCCCCTTTTGCACATCGACCTTCCCATACCAGTTCCATTTTTTATTTCTGACTCCCGAGGATGCGAGCATCCTGTGTGCAAGGCTTTGAATCTCTAAGGAATCTCTGAGTTTTTCCATTCAGAATTGACATGTAGTTACTCTGCATTGGCATACAGTGTTGGGTGTCTGTAAATGTACTGTAAGTTGGAGATGTGTTTCAGCATTCCCTTATGGGAAGGAGAGATGTGGACATCCTCTCATGCAGGTATGATGAAAAATTTAATGGGGATGAATTGTTGTTCTCCGCTGTGATGCCAGAGCGCTGGGGAAGTGAGCGGGCATTCATTTCCTCTCATTCTACGGGTCCTCTAATGTATTCAACAGGGAAAGGTACTCTGTCAAATGTGAAAGCGAGAGGTCTCCTCGTATTGCCTTTTTTGCATATGTGAGATCAACGGCTGATTGCAGAGTTTGGGACAATGCCATTTTGACACTTTCAAAATCTGCATGGAGTAAAAACACCAAACATCTCATCAATGAAAACACTGAAATTAGCCACAACACGTTAGGGAGGAATAAAAGTAAAAGAAATGTTGTCGTAAACTTTTACTTTTTAAATGGATATGATTTAGAAAGCAATTAAATCCCAATCCAAATTGAAACTTTTAGGTTTGGTGCTGTTCTGCTTCCCTTGAAGTGTTTAGAATCCAGTTTAGAAAAGAAGATGGGAAGCGGTAATGTGCTGGGTTTTTTTTTTAACTGCTTCCATTATGGCCTTCCCTGGCAAAGGAGAACAATGTAGTCTTTTACAACAAGGAGAGGTGTTTCTGTGAGGTGGACCCAAATTCACTTACTGAATATCATTAAAGAGGGCACACGGAAGGGAGAAAGTGCTGCTCCCTTTGATTTTGTTTATGTTCTGGAAATTGCATCGCCTTTGCAATTAGCCTGGTTGAGTGTGTGAGTCTGTGCTTTAAACAGATAAAAGAAGGAGGTGAGAGATCAGAGAAGATGCTGTTTAGGAGTACTGCTAAACCCAGCTGTTACCCAGCTGGCACTTAATGTTCTCCTTTTTTGTTCCCCTGCGTTTGTCAAATAATAAACCTTCACCCCTGCCCTGCTCTCTTGTTACACTTACTGAACTACCACACACACTTCATTACTGCAGATATTTAAGAGAATGTTGAACTTAGAAAATGATATTATGTTATGTATTGTTAGTCTTCTTAGTTTTTGTGCTCAAGTTATCAGATGTCATCATCCATCCATCCATTTTATATGCTGGAGCCTGTTGTAGCTGTCTTCAGGCAATAGGTGGGGTACATCCTGGACATGTCCCCAGTCTGTCACAGGGGAACATACAAATGAAAAACTCATGATAGATCTACCAATTTTTTTGCTCTCTGTTTAGTTATTCATGATGATTTTCTAGTGTAATTCAGATGGGGATATTTACCAGGTCAATCACTGAAGGGTTTTGAGGTATTTTACCAATGCTGGAACATCACCAGAAATTGAAAGGCACCATCCGCGTTCACTTTCTAGAATCTGTGTTCACAGGCAGTTGTTTTAGCTTTTGTTGCATGTATTTTCTATACAAATCTCCTGAAGTTCATCATTAACAACTGTCAGCATATATTTGATATAAGAACTGAATTGTACATCTTTTCTTTAGCTCTCCACATTCAGTTCCAAATAAATAAAGGGATTCGATTTAAAGTATCAACCCTTTCAGTGATGGTTGGAGAATAAAGTGATCTTAACTGTTACTAATAAATAATAGATTTTTTTTCTAACATTAATCTCACTGTTGTGAGGTAAACTATGGGAATTTCACAGTAAAGTAATGTAAAATATGAAGTTCAGTGCTGACTCTCTAAGTTTTGTCTATATTTGTGTTCTGGCAACAAGTGCTTTCTAACAGTTAAATGCTATTTTTCCTAAAAATAAAAAATGTGTTCCCCCACACTGACTAAATTATTCCTTGAAACTACAACTGAATCCTCAGCCTACTCATCTCATCTTCTGCCTTCCTCCCTCCTCCCACCCCCTACGCCCTCTGCCAGTATGCCTCTCACCTTTAGCCGCGCTCCGCTCTTTGTTGATGTGTAACTCCCCGACCTGAGAGACCCAGCGGCTATGCATAAAACATGTCATATTGTGCTTGTGCTTCTACTCAGGGCTAACCATGTTTTTCTTCATCATTTATACAAAGTGGTATCTTTTTTGACTTTTCAAACCCACGGGAACAACTTTAAGAAGTTGGACTCTGCTCTAGCTTTTAGACTTCTTGGTGTGCAAGAGAGGTGTGAAGAGTTAGGGTGAAATAATAACAGAGAGGTGGACAGACACATGCGCACACCTTTACAGTCATGGAAACAAACACACACACACTGGTTCCAACCCCTGCTGGGTCGCAGCATCAGGGTCAAGCGGGCTGCACTTTGCAATCTCAGCACTACCCGAATGAGCAGGGCATCAGTGAGGAAAAACAGAGAAAAAAGGGACACAAAGAGTGAAGCCAGAGACAGAGAGACATGAAGAGAGGGTAAGGAATGGAAGAAAGAGAGGGAGCAGGAAAGCCATTTGAAGCCATCTCCTTTTGGAGGTCTGGGCATCAACCACCTCTATCCTTCACTCTCCACCTCCTCCTTGTGTTCATCGTGTTGTTGCTGTGTATTCCACCCCTGCTGAGGGCCCACTCACGCCCCCCTGCCTCAGCCCCATATTGGATCTCAGTAGGTATTTTGTGCTTTTAAATGAATAGGCAAATGAGAAACAGGGTCCAATTGAAGGAGGGTGAGCAGTGGTAGAGGAGGGGGAAATAAGTAGCAGGGGAGCGGAGGCAATCGGGTCTTTGGGCGGAAACACAAGCCCCCACCCTTCACCCTGAACACTACGCACAATCACACACACATACACCCAAAATGTCAGGAGTGGCTAAGAGCCTGGGGGAAGGCATCTCATTTCAATATGGCCTCCTGCCGGGTGCCCCGATGCAGCAAACTGGGAGACCCCCGCTCAGAGACCCACTGATCTGTGATAAAAGCAGCTCTGCATCCTCATCATCCTCTTCCAACTTCAAAATCCAATTCAAACTCCTCCAAATTGCTTATTGGTGTTTTTTTTTCTCTTTCGGTACACTGCACTCGTGTGCTAGGATATTTGCTTCATGTCACATTTTACCTGATATTTAGTTTTTAAGTACATCTACTGTGGAAAATTCCAGTTTATTAAAATTCTGATCTTGTGTTTATAGTTTTGGTAATTCTGCTTTTTGTGGGAATATTTTATTATAATCACCAGGTTAGTGCTGGAAATGCTGGAACATTGTTTAAAAGAGATATGATGAGGAAGTAAGGTAGCTTATAAATGCACTACTCCAGAATTATCAGCAAGTCTTATAATATAGATGACTGAGATGCTTGTATGTGTTGCAACACATATGGCTACATATGGACATTAAATATTGGGCCATGAAGGGTTGCAATGCAATCACTATTTTTTCTCCCCTTATGCTTATTTTAAGTCTTGCCCTCCCAAACATGCTGGTTCACAAAGTGTCTTTTTCTTTGCTGTGGGAATACTTTTTTCTTTGGGACATTGAACTCCAGCGTAACAACTTCATGGCACTTGTATCGTTTACTTCAGAGATCAGCTGATTGGCCTGCAGCTTTGTTTGTCAGCTAGAGCAACAGAGATTCCAGTTAAAATCTGGAGAAAATCATAGAGGATGCAGAGCTGGACAGAAGAAGAGGGAAACGAGGGGATGGGGCGAGACAGCGGAGAGTTTTGGAGAAACCGAATTATAAGCCACGTCTCCCCACTCTGATCATGTGGACTGCAGGGTCGCTGGAGAATAAAATAGAAGAGCTGACGGCGCTGGCCCAAAGTCAGAGGGAGTACCGGGAGTGTAGTTCAACATGCTTCATAGAGACATGGCTGCACCAGGATATTCCCGACAGCAACATGTCCATGGAGGGCTTTTATACAATTTGGCCTGACAGACTGCACAACTAGTTGTAAGATGAATGTGGATGAGTCTTGCTATTCTAGTTAATAATTGCTGGTTTTACCCTGCTCATTTTAACATAAAAAGTATATTTGTTGCCCAGATATTGAACTGTGTACTCGTGAACTTCTAACATATCATCATAGTGGCTGTATAAATTTCTCCAGCCCCACTTGTGCATCTACCACCATCACCTCTGCTGTAGCCTGGTTACACTCACAACACCTGAGTGAGTACTTTCTTTGCTGTCTCAGACTACCACATCACCTTTAAAATCAAAGTTTGTGAGCTGTACCATCAGAGAGGAGAGAAGAACAGATCAGCTTTATACAAATGTTAAGGATACGTACAGCTCCTTTTACCTCGCCCCACTTGATAGGTCAGGTTCACCTCACTCCCCTTACAGGTTACTAGAGGTATCCTGTGGCCTGTGAAGGCAGTGACGAGATGGTGAAAGGAGGTTTTTGTGCTCCTGCAGAGCTTTTTTGAAGTGACTATTTGGCAAACACTCTGGGAGTCACAGGGAGAGGACACTGATGTGCTGCTCACATGATTAATCACAGCCTACATACGTTTCTGTGCAGGCATCATTCCAATAGAAACTGTGTAGTGTTATCCAAACAGCAAGCTGTGGGTAACAAAGGACATCAAATTCCACAAAAGGAGGATGAGCTAGAGCTAGGAATAGGGATGAGGTATTGTATGTTATATCTTTGTCCTTCTCCGTGGCTGACTGATGGATCCACAACAGTGCAGAGTAGCAGAACACTACCACATATCTTTGACACTGCACCCATCTGACAACAGGTGCTCTCCGCAGATAGATGGACAGTCCGAAATGTCCCATGGACTCTGTACCCAGGTACCTCCTTTCCTCCTACTCCAGTCACCTTCACTGCTGAACAAATCAGGAGACAGTGATGAGACTCCTCTCAGGCAAGTCTGTGTCCCCCAATGATGTGAGGCCCAGGGTTCTCAAAGACCGTGAGTGTGGAGCATTTTATTACATCTTCAGGATAAGCCCGAATTCGCAAAAGGTCGAGAGGTCATACCTTGTGTCCATTTCAAAGACGTTACATCCCAGTGGCACATCCAATCATACCACAATATTTGCCAAACATGGTGGAGGCAGTGTTATGGCGTGGGATTGTTTGGCTGCCAGTGGAAACGAGTCACTAATGTTTGTCGATATATATATAAGTAAGCATGAATTCTGAAGTGTACATAGCTATAACCTCTACTCAGATTGAGCCAAATGTTGCAAAACTGATTGGACAGCACTTCTGAGTGGGAAAAGGGATAATGACCCAAAGCATACTGCATAAGCAACCCTGTCCTGCTGAATGATGAAACACTGAGCAAGTTTTGAGACATTTGGCTGCATGTAAGTACACAAAATGTTCCTCTATGCAGTATCTTTGCAGTCATCCTCTTGCTTCTGTCAGCAGTGGAATCATCAATTAATACCAGTGTGACAGGTACACATACATGTTTGGCAGATAATGTGGTCTGGGTGAGGAATACATTTTTTTGTTTAGTTCTTTTTTTTTTGTACCATTATTCACAGTCTGTTAAATTTTGCTTCACAACTCAACCGTTTGTTTTAGTTTTCTTTCAACCGTATCCTTGCTATTATCTAGCCAAATATCCAGTTGATTTTGAACCCATGCAAATTTTATGGTTTGCTAGAGGCTCTAAGTTTCACTCTGTTCTTTAGAAATTGATCTAAACTTGTGCAAATTAGCAGAGGCTTGACGCTTTAATTTAGTTTCCATTATTTTATTACAAATAGAAATAGACTTAACCGCAAAGCCTGAAGAATTATAAGTGAGTAACTATCCATCCAGATATTTATATGGATTGTAACTAAAATGAAATCGGGGGAATAAAATAAAATGCAGGAGTAGATGCGAAGGCACAAAGGTTGGATGGAGTAGCTAGGTGAGCTGGTATATTGCCATGCACCCATGCCATGATGTTTTGGTGGAACTGGTACAGGGGTCTCCAGTAAGGTCCGCTGAAATATTAATCCTTTCCCCTCCTGCAGTTGAAATATAACACACACACACACACACACACACACACACACACACACACACACACACACACACACACACACACACAATTGCATCAAGACACTCAGTAGCTCCCACTGCCTCCTGCACCAAGCCTGCAGAGGGCCCTGAAATATTAATGTACAAAGTAAATTAAAGCTGCAACAAAAAGAGATAGGGTTTTGTCTTTCTCTTCCTGTATATCTGACTGACTGGTCTTTATGACTGAGAGAGGGGGTGGCATTCAGTGTAAGGCAGGGAAAAGAGAGACAGTGGGTGGTTGAATTGGAGAGGAGAGTAGGTGAGGAAGATGAGTGGCAGATAAAGGGACTACACCATGTCTAATGACACAGGGCATAGAGAAGATTGTGCTGTCACAACGTTGGTGGATTTGATTAGCTAGATGGCTTCAGAGCGCAAAGTTAGATGAGACGAGAAAAATCTTGGAAAGGACGAGAGAGAGAAAACTTGAGGAGGAAGTCTGATACAAGTTTGAGCAGGGTTATTTTAAAAGGTTCTGGGGTCATGCTTGCTAGAACTGAGCAAGAGAATGAATTGGCACAGGCTTGTTAGCATGTATATGCATACCCCTGCAGCTTGTTTGTGAATGCTGAGTCTTTTTCGCCCTCCTGCCTGTAATAAAGCTATGTATTGAAGCGAATGAAATGCAGCAAGCAACCTTACACCCTCACTCTGGCCCCTGACCCTTTTGACTGGCAACTCATCAGACAGCTATAATAACTTTGAGGGGAAATGATCACAAATCCTTGCACAGAAGTAAGTCTGCAATGAGTATAATCCACTCTCAAAAAATCTACAAAGCTGATCTTGACATTCTCACTTACTTCATATCTCTCAGAAATACACTGACACTTAGCATGGACTCATTTCCATATCTGCTTGCTTGTACAGTATCAGCTAATCAGACCTTGCCAAACGTACCCGTCTTTAAACGTGTTCACACAGCACAAAGACTCCTCCTAAAAGCCCCAGATTGCCACCTGATCAAACACTTCCATATGGACATTGATACAATGCATAAATCTTTCTCTGCCTCATTCTCTTTCTTTGCTACACAATCATAGACACACATACACACGCACACGCAGGCACACAGTGAGCAGCAGCAGCACAGACTTTATCTCCACCATCAATTTCCGCTTTCTGCATATGGGTAGAGCTGCTTATGCATGTGCCACAGAGCTGCACTTTATCAAAGGGCCCGTCCTGGGCTTGGGGCCATGCATTATTAAACACAACCACCACACATGTGCACACGTGCACATGCACTAACTAAGAAAGGACCTGATCGGACAGGTACACGCACACACACTGCAGTATTTGCAGTGGACAGACACTACTCATGCTTTTTTGGAACTTTAGGTAAAAACACAAAATTAAGCACACGTAACTGTACATGCAGCACATTCAAAGGAGGCACATGGTGGTATTTGTGAGTTACACAGATATAATGTTGGTAAAGTAAATTGTCATTAAGCCTACTGTGTAATACTTTTCATTCATAAAAAAGAAGTACATTCACTTCATCAAAGTACTTAAGTACTAAGACAAACCCAGTGAAATTAAAAAAAGCTTTTTCAACCACCGTAGACCCTTTAAAACGGGTCTTTTATTAAGTTAAATTTTGAACATTACCATTGTAATATATTAATTGTTGCATTTTTGTATTGCATTCTCTTTTTTGGAGTTCTTTAGCATTTGTATTTTGTTTTTACTTAAAGAAAAACAGGTAAATACAAGTGAGTTTTCCTAACATCACATGTTGGTGAAAGTATTACTGCAATGCCATACAATTAGGAAACCCACACTTGTTCGTTATGATTCTCAGTGATCAAAGCTTGTGACACAACATGGCATAAATATCTGTGTATACAAAGGGAGATAGCTGCTTTCTGCTACAAAACACTGTATAGATCTTTACATACACATACAAAACACCCATAAGTAGACAAACACAAAGAGACTTTCAGCCTCTGTGCTGAGGCCGGCTACTCACTGGGGTAATATGCTGTCACTCTGTAGAAAATGAATTTGACAAATTGAGTCTCAAGTGTCTGCTGCATTGAACTTTAAATCTGAACTACTTAAAAAAAACCCTTCCATTGTCTGCAGTGAGGTAAAACTGGAGAATGCTTTGTTCCACAACCTGGCAAGGATTTATCAGATGGTATGATTTTTGACATGTATGGTACACAAGTGGGTCTTAGTGGATGAAATGCTGCTTGCATTGCAGAAATTCTTATGCCACAGACATGCTCATTTCTTGTCTACCTTTGGATTAAATGGTTGATGAATTTTCCACTAATGGCAGAATAAGTACACGGGAAACCAAGGCTCCGCTGGCCATTGCTGCATGCTTGCATCAGCCATTTATTCAAGCTTGTTAATACTATAATATAGGGTGATATGTGCCTCTTTCGTTAACAGGTGTGAGAGTCAGGCGAGGTAAGCAGCTGCTGGGTCGCCCTCTCTTTCACCTCCCTTACCCTCTCTGTCTGAAAGAAACTGGAACACTTACAGCGTTAGTGGCAGGAAGTACCACAGCTGTATGTGTGTTATGATAACCACCTCACCCAAACACTGACATGCCTAGCAGGTGTGTGAATCGACTCTTCTGATCTTGGAGACCTTTCAAAGTTTCGATAGACTGCGATTGGAATTTGATTTATTGTTAGATTGGTAGGTTTTATATCAGCTGGGAGGCTGACTGCTCTGAACCCATCCTAGCAGAAGAAATAATTCCAATAAAGGAGAGCGCTCGCTTATGAAATAGAAATGAAAGGAAAATTCCCCTGTTTTTTTTTTTTTTTATCCAACAAGTAGCATGAGCACTTAAGCAAATTTCATATTAAACTAGAAAAAAAAGAAACATTAAAAATTATATCCCAATTTTTCAACTGTATTCATCTTACATTGTATTCTAACAGGCTTATCCAATCATAGCTGAGCGTGAAAACTTTAATTATTTCAATATACTGTGATTGCATTACTGTGATTTTAAATAACTGCCTTACATGACAGTGCTAAAATAAAGCCCAGTGTTGGCGCTACTCTCACATCTTCTGTTTCACTGTGGGATTACGTTCTGTGCTAAACAGTTTCTGACTGCGGGATTAGCTAAATAGAAACATCTAGTGCAGATCTGGGCATTTAAGGCCCGCGGGCCATATCCGACCTCTTGAGCCTTCTGCTCTGGCCCGCGTGTGGTCACTTGCAAACAAGAAAAGTAAACGGAAATTAGTTCATGCGATGTGTCCTGTGCCGCTTTTATTTTGAAAGTGTGACTTTTATTTGTGTAAGGCTGCATGTGCAGGTAAATCCTTACTGACTGTCATGTCAGACATGTCAGCTCATGCAAAAAAAAGAATGACTGATAGCGAATGCCGCATTGCTAACAAGGCATGTTCTGTAACATATTTATGTACATAAGTCAAAGAAAAAGCTGTGAGCTTAGTTTGCGGTGAACAGGTTGCTCTGTTCAAGGACTACAATTTAAATCACTATGTGACCAAACATGCAGAAAAATACAAGTACTTGTCTGATGAATAGCGAGTCAGGAGTCAGATGCTTTGCTAGCTTAACTGCAAAACCAACAAGGAATTTATTTTTACAAAACTACACACATCCAGGGATGCAGCTCACAAAGCAAGTTATGTCATATCCCACAAAATCTTAAAAGAGGTAGTAAA
Source organism: Rhamphochromis sp. 'chilingali' (assembly GCF_963969265.1). Lineage (NCBI taxonomy): Eukaryota > Metazoa > Chordata > Actinopteri > Cichliformes > Cichlidae > Rhamphochromis > Rhamphochromis sp. 'chilingali'. Next base: position 28,202,252 of record NC_137938.1, on the reverse strand, counting down.
CCATTTTCTGATGGAGAGTTTATTAAACAGTGCCAGGTGGACTCTGCAGGGCTAAGTCCAGATAAATCAGTGCACTTGTTAAAGCCCAAAACAAACTTTAGTTTTCCGCTCCTAATCTGCTGCTTTTTACAGTTGGAGAAAGTTAATATTGAACACGGTTAAATTCAGGTTATTGTTGGTTCGACCGTATAACACAGCTCAGGTTTCTCATGTGGCCCTTTGGAAAAAATAATTGCCCATACCCTGATCTAGTGTTATCCATTAGTTTGTGCCATATGGCTATTAGAGCCCAGTGTTTCTCGTAACTTCTATTCTGATCATGAAAATCTAATTTGCTGTCACAATTTTTGGTAATGTTTACTTTACTAAGATCTAACTTCCACGCATGTGTTCATTAAAGGGGAAATTCCCTGTTGTTGCTCAGTATCAGTTCCCTCGGAGAGCAAAGGCGTTTCCATCAGATGTAACTTTGAAAATATTTGCTATCATTAGTCAGTTCTTTGGCGTGTCTGTGACTGAACTGGGAGTTTGTTTACAACCTTAGTGATTATCTCACTGTTTATGTTCTTGTTTGGCTCTAATGTAGTTATGAAGCTGCATCCCCAGAGCTAAACACTAACACTGCAAAATATATCGACTGTTCCTAAAGTTGAAATGAAAATGTTTATATGGGAATTTCAGACTTTTGTACAGATGCTACAGATGCTACATGCAGGTTTTCCTGGTAAGTTTAACCTGCATCACTTAAAATGAATTTTATAGCCTGTGCGTCAATTCAAGCAAAATGGGAATCTCAAAACTATGCCACTCATATCTCTGTATGTTTCTTATGGAGCAGTAGAGACAGAGCACAAAGAGGACCTTGACACTGTTAGTGCATTTGATTTTTATTGAGACAGGCACATATTGCTCTTTGAAGTATAATGAGTGAAACCTAACAGACTGAAAGACAAGGCATTTACAAATATTGGTACTTGTTCATTCTGCAAAGCTCCAGGCTTGCTGGACTTCCACTGACTTACAGGCAATCTGCTGCAGCCAAGGAGCCACTGTTTACCTATATTACATCCCTTAACCTGGAATTATGCATTTACAAGGAGTTAACTGTATGAGTAAAAAAACACATATATAACATTGACTCTATCTTCAGAAACATAACTATGAAATATCCAAACATAAAACTGTATTTTTTTATGTAAGAATGCAAGAAATGCAGTATATTATTGAAATATTCTCATGAATTTTGTGTTGACTTGTGTATCACATTGTGCGTACCACCTAGATAGATGAGAATAACAGAAGAGAAATCTTTTCCATATTTGTGACTGTTTTTGTGGTACTTTTGCTGATATTTCTCTTTGACCTGCAGAAATGACAGACTCTCAACTTCTGTCACAGACAATCTTCTCTGCAACCAATGTTTTGTTCTATGACATTAAAAAAGTGATGTTTTTATTCATATTTAGGACTTTGCTTGTACCTGTACTAACAGGAAGTGTTAGGTATACTGATGAGCTCATATTGTGAGCATTCAACTCTGGCCCTCACAGCACAGACATGAGACAGGTGGTGCAGAGTAGTTGGGTAGAGAGCTGTACACCGGTGTGTATCGGTCATCGAGGTGAATGGAGCGAAGAGAGGGCAGTGGATGACCGCTGTGTTCTTCACCCTGCATGTCTGTCACGCTTTCGGACCACCGTCGTGACTGTAGCCTTTGCAAATGAGGAGCAAACAGGCGATGTAGAAAATGCATGAGCTGTGATGGGATGGAGTGTGAGAGTTAGAGGAATGCGGAGATGCAGACAACACTCCCCAAACATATCATTTTTATTCAGAAAGTGAAGTGACTGCAAGGGCTTCTAAACCCTGCCATGTTCAAGAATGAGCTTGAGACATTTTGTTGTGTCCCACTGGAGCAAGAACATTTACACGGATATGTTGTAGGTTATGACCCACTCGGAGATCAGTCTCCTCTACTGCAAAGGCAAAGAGAGGCACTATATTGAGGAGTTGACAGGAATCCCATACATTCTTTATCAAGCTGTATTTCCTCTGCAGTGATGAACAACTTCAGATGGTTGGAGTTAAACACATTAAGGAAGGTTAAAAGAGGTGATTAGTTTGGCATTTATTCATTGTTTATAGCTGTTGGGCAAAGGCTGGACTGCTGGGATGCGTCTGACCTGTGGCATCATAGAACATGTTTTATTAGCATTTCCACCCTGCGAGGCACTACGTTGATTGTGATTGCCAGCCCTGGCTAGCTCTATCTCATCCCTATCGGGGCTGATGCTGGCTGTGTTTCCTTTCTGGATATCTAGCCAAAATTTTCCTCAGTAGCTCTCTCTTCTTTGAAGATTACATTTCAATGGGTGGTTGCCCTGACATTTCTGAACATTTTGACTTGAAAACATATGTATCTGTACGTGTGTGTGTGTGTCTGTGTGTGCAAGGTGTCTTTCAGCAGTCACAGCTCACGAGCAACAAGCTTGAAAAGCAGTCTAGCACATTCTGTCTGCCTCATTGCATCCGCGCCCAGCCGCAACATGCTTGCTTACCCCAACAAAATGAAAAATCAATACATGTCTCCCATCGCCCCCATCTTTTGCAGGACAATTGACCCTGACACCATGATCTCTCAGTGTGAGTGATATTATTTCCACTAGGTTGGGCAAGAGGTAAGAGACACATTTTTCAATAGGCAAGCAGGCACCTCTGAAGGCACCTCTCTGCCAACGGCCAATAAAGTCAAGTGCAGGCCATTGAACAAATAAATAGTTGTGGCAGGTTTAGGGTCTTTAAGGGCTTTGTTCAAAAAAAGGGAGAAATTTCAGGCACTTTTACTGCTGGTTATAAAAATCATGCCAAAGTTGGAATTTTAAAACCACCAGAAGTTTAAAACAAATTTTCTTCCCTTCTGCATATGTGAAAATGAATTCTCTTGTATATTAAAGATTAACCCAAACTGTCAAAAGATGGTCTTCAGTTAATTTCTACTTTCCTATTAAACGATCACATCATATCTCACAAAATGCAGCAACATAATATGAAAGAAAACAAGTTGTTTTTCTTCTGAATTCTTCCTATTACCCCAGTATGCCATAACTCAAAGCCAGAGACAGAGACTTCCTGCTGAGGTGTGGCGCTTTGAGCTTTCTCAAACACAGCCATGTTTTAATGTATCAAAATACACTCTGTCAGCACATTTCAGAAATTATGGGCTAGATTAAACGGCAACTTTGACCCACCTGTCAGAGGATACAAGCTTTTTTGCTGAGAGAGATTAATGCTTTGCTCTAACATTTTCTCCTGAACCCCCCAGAATGTTAATCAGAGCCCAGGAGCAGCAGTAGGGAGATTGGTCATTAGGTGAGGTGGAACACATTGATTTTTAATTTTGACATGCAAATTTGTTTGCCACCTTATTTGTACAGTAAGCTGACCCGCTTGCATTCTTCTCAGCACTTCTCAGCATCATGGGATACTTTGTTTCAAAGTGAGTGATTAGTTTACTTTCCTGGCAAGTTGCGCCAAGGTGGTGTACGTGTACAGATGTTTTCCTTTCCCGTGAAAGATTTCAAACCTGATGTGTCTTGAAACGTGTTTACATTAGGTGTAAATGTAATAACTGCTTAAGGACTTAAAACAACAAGACTTTTGAGTTTTGACAGATATATCTGACAAAAAAAGACAACAGTGGAAGTCATTAGGCCGCAAACCTAGCCTTACACCTAACAAGTCGTTACTTGCCTGGAGTACTTTGTGAAACAGCGATCGATGCGGGCAGAGGACATGGCGGTGTTCCTGACCTCTAATCCCCACCTCCTTAACGGGGGTGAGAAACAGGCCTGGAGGCAAGAAGGGATCGGGCCCCTGAGGAGAAATGTACCAGTGAGAGGAATAAACAAGAGCACAGAGGGAAGAAAACACATAACATTAGCACAGGGCAGGGAGAGGCAGTATAAAGGGATGTTATATGGATGAGAATGGGTTGTACCTGAGGCTCAGCACCAATTGATCCGTCCGCCTTCCCTCGCACCTCTGGCATTACTCCTACTGTCTCTGCAAAACACCTGCTCTGTGCAAGTTTGGCTCGACTTCCTTCCACACTGACCTCCTCATCTACATCTGTCTGACTGACCTGTGTCACTCCGCCTGCTTGGGCATTATCAGTAAGAACTTGAGGTCACTAATCTGTAAAGGTAAGGAGGTAAAGACACATTACATTACTTCTGAAACCTTTTCACTTCTTTCCGTGTTCAGTAAGTCTCCGTTTGCTTGCTCCGTTGCACAGCCATATGAGTCGTGGCGGCAGTGCAGAAGCACGTTAGCCATATCAGGGGAGCAGATAACTCACAAAACCTGCACTCTGTCAAGGCGCATCACAAATTTAACTCAGCACGCAAGAGTGCCTGTGGCACTGTCAGGCAGAATTAGAAAAAAATTAAGACATCCATCCCAGCGACATCCAGTAGAAAGATAGAAACAGAGACAGGCACCAGTAGATTGACATATTTGCCACATTCATTTGAGCGTGTTCATGGGAGCACAAGCGGTGTCAGTGACAGCACTTTCTCACCTCAGTGACAGTGAAAAAGGCGCTGTGATCAGTGCAGTGGAAGGCGCAGCATGGCGGAGCTGGATTAGCTATGATAATATGATGACAGTAATTGAGCTTGTCATAATTGCTCAATCACGGAGCCTTTCCCCGGGGTCTGAGAGGCAACTGTTAGCGCTGTACAAGCCTTCATTACAGGGTTGTGATATCGGGATAATTCACTTAGAGTGGGACGACTGGCACTGTGATCATTTTGTGTGCATTACCAGATTAGGCCACTAAAGATTAAATAATCTTAACTGTGCCATCTGATTGTGACATTGAATTAGCTAACAAAGACATATATTCATCTCAGTTCTGACAGATATTGAGGGTAGGTGGTAATCTAAAGGACTCTGATCAGCAGTGAAATCTGCTTACATATTGGAAGCTGTGAAAGTAGTTTTCAGTGTGTTGATTGACTCGGTATAAAGCAGAGGCCATAAACAACCCCATCACAATGCCTTCAGTTCTTACTGTCCCTCAAAGGGCAGAATAGGAGGATGAGATGGAGGGTAGGAGGGGTGGGAAGACAGATAAAGGGGGGAAATATTGGAATAAGGAGGTGGCGACGACAGGACCACCTCACGGCGGAATTTACTGTCAGATTTTCTCCACGAGACTCTGGACCAAAATCCCCCTCGCCACGAACGAGCGGACGAAGAGGGGAAAAAAAGAGAGAAATTGGAAAAAACAGCTGAGGGTGTAAATAATTCATGCAGACAATATGACTTTTTTATGTAAATTCAGTGCATTAACCCTCTATTATAATGATGGACGACAGATACGGGTGATGTTTCCTTGGTAAGAGCTAATGGATGACCATCATAAATTCACTGCACATTTTATTGTGTTGCCAGGAAAATTGTGCCTGCAGGCAACGTTGTTTACTTTTATGTCAGGGAGGAGGAGAAAAATCCCGCCGTCTCAAAAGGAGAGAGGGGAAAAAGAGAATGGGGAGTAAAAATAATGGGGCCCACACAGTGCGCCTTGTTCCATACCTTCTGCTATGTTTGGAGCAAGCGATCCCCCAACAGCCTCTGTGTGTGTTCTTCTTCCTGCTCATCCCTCTGCCTCTCCTTCTCCTCGTCTTCTTCCTCCCCTCCAGCAGTCTTCCTCGGAGAACAGCAGGGTCTAGTCGCATTAGCTGCACTGCACTCCTCCACATCGCTCCGATTACAGATTACTCACTTTTGCCACCACTGTTACTCTAGAAAATTTGGGGAGGTAAAGGGACATCATTTTTCATTACTGTCTTCTGTGAGCAGCATCATACTTGCTGGGCAGTGTGCGCACACGCATCCTGTATATGACATCCGTTTTAACAACAGACATTTTTTGTCATCAAACGCCGAAAGTTTCAGCCATTTCTAGATCAAAACGCAGAATTGATTAGACTCAAGTCAAGTGACACTTGGTGGTTTTTAAGGCTGACTTTGAAGCAAATAAGTATGCAGCTAACAGGATTTCTCTTGACACTTTTTTTGTTCACTATTGATGAAAAGAAGAGCGCTACATAGGCCTGATCAACATCTGGTTAGCCAGTCTATCATTCCCTTCTTTACCCTGTAGGCTGCCCCCAGGCCTTGCTCAAATCAACACCCTGCCCTCCCTCTCTCTCTGTTTCTCAATCTCTCTTTTCCCCACTTCCCTTTCCTCCACTTCTGTGCCTCCTCCCTCGTCTCACTCTCCTTCACACCTTCCCTCCATCTCTGATTTATCCTGTAATATTGGCTCCCTAATTAACAGTAGAACCGAATGTCTCTTGTGTCTTGTTTTGGGTGGATTTTAGCATACTAACCCCCCCTAACCTCCCAATCCTTCTCTTTTTTCCCTGAGTCTGTTAGATAGAGTAGACTTGCTTGGAGCAAATGATTAACAACCAAAGGGAAAAGCTAAAATACACTAGATAGTGTAGCTTTTAAAGAAAAGTACATTCACTGTTTTACTTACTCCAATAATCAAAGTCTGGTTTCTCTGTTTGAAAGGAGCCACACTGCATACATGGCATGTTTTTTTGTTTTGTTTTGTTTTGTTTTGTTTTGATTTGTGTGTACACAGTATAACCTCTCAAAGTTGTTTGATATTACATTTATGCATGATGTTTTTAATTGTTCGAAATGTTGAAGGAATAATACTGAAAAAGAAGGGATCAACACATGGGACGCACACACACACATCCAGTCTATACACATTCTGGAGCTGCTCATGAAGAGGAGTAGCAGATGGTGGGAGCCAGCTGTTTCATACAAAGCTGGCACTGGGCAGACATGTATGCACTAAAAGGCTCACAATCACATGTAAACACACTCTTGCAAACACACACAGACACATCTGGGCCACATGCTCACCAGGCACCCAGCTGGAGCTTCATGGGGTCACTCTTTCACCTTCCCCAAGGACACCAAGTTACCCTCATTCAACGCGAGGCCAAGTTAGCCACAGTGGGTCACACACCTGGATCGGCCCAAGGTGCCAACTATGCCTGAGTTGGCATACTGACACTTAATGCTAAAGTAGCATACTAATGGAAATCCCCTCCTCATCCACTTCTCACACATGCATCCAACACCAAACGGGCCAACTAAGTGATTAAAACAGAATTCCTATATGTTGCCCTGGTTAAGGGCGCTGTGCTAAACACATGATGATAATTACCACACAGCTGCCTAGTGCCATGAGCTCTAATAGGTCTCGCCTCTGTACTGGGCCCTCGGAGACTTTCCCCACTCGCACGTTGTTAATTCCTCAATTTGTCCGCCACGTTTCTTTTCTCATTTTACCACGCTTAACCTTATCGTTTGCCGCTATATGCACTTTCTCAGCTTCTTTGTCAAATCTGGGCCAAAGTGATACTTCCTAATGATTCTCTTACCAGCAGAGTCATTCTGTAGATTCAAAAGAACAAACAGCTTCAATCTCACTGGGGGATTAATAATACCATGTACATAAAGAATTGATAAGTGAATGAATAATACGCTTTGTTCAAACGAACAAGCCTTGCTAGGTATTTAGTTGATTTTGTTTGTGCTTAAAAGTTCCATCCTGTGCCTCTGGCAAAGCAGACACTTTGTGAAATGCAGGGCCACTTTGCAGAGCCCAGCAAGTGTCTGGGGAGCCCATCTCCATTGCAATTGCTGGAGGAAAACCAAAGCTTGGCGTCTTTTCCCCCTTTTGTTTGCGGGCACTTGGAGGGTGTTTATCTAGAAAAGAATAACTTGTTTTATTCATGTTGTAGATGGAAGACAGCATGCCCTCTTGAGAGAGAGGGTTGATGGGTATTAGTAGAAGAGGGAAAGTCCTTTTTTTTACCGTGGCATACATGAGTATGTACATTTGCACGCAGGTTTGCTTGGGGTTTGTTTTTGTAGTTCAGTAGGCAAAAAAAGTAATATCTCAAACTTTGATTGTTAAAATTTATGCCACAATTTTCTGCTTTTAAAAAACACTAGATAACCCACATCCAAAAAATAGTTGCACTGATTTTCATTTTTCATAGTTTGGGATAAAAGCTGATAAAGTAATTTGTATATTTTACAAAAAGCATTTGTGTTAAAGTGTTACACTGTCTTGGATATGATTACACCAGCTGTGATGCTAATTAAATCTCAGATCACATTCATATTCAAAAACTTTAAAACACAGATACAAAATACTTCCTGTGGCGAGTTCCAAATAGATAACAAAATAAAAAGACTGGGACAGGTGTGTGAAGTGGTTATACCAAAGGCCCCCGCTGCCTCGCTATCACAGATGTGCTTTACTTATTGTCCTTGAATGAGACTACAGATATCGTTGGGTTATTTTGATCTTGACTGCGCACCTGTAAACCTTCATAACTGCATCTTACACAGTTGTGACATGGAGTCAGAAGACAGACACATATATAAGCATTATCCAGAGTACAGGACAACAAAGTAAAGGACCACATTTAACAAACATGGTCAGACTTTGAAAAAAACAAAAATAATGTCAGAGACTCACATCATCCTATAAAGGCAAGCTAACAATTTTTTCAAGTATAGGAAAGTGCAAAAATTTAGTCTAAACATCCAAATTGATTTGTGATGATGATATTAATAGTATAGTGTAACCATCAGGAGACACCTTAGATGTGGGCAGCCTTGTACCAACCCCTTTTTTGTGGCATCCCAGTATATAAAATCTCGTGTAACTGGTTTAGGCATTTCAGTTCCTAAAAATTCCAACACATTTTGTGATACTTATTTAAGTTACTTTTACTCCTACCTGCCTCATCTTTTTGTGATTGGCTAGGGCAAGTACGATGTTCAAGCCTGTGTGAAAAAGATGAAAAGCATGACATGTTTTTAAGCGGCGGGCACAGGATGTCAACTTCTGCTCCTGTTAAGCTTCACTCTCGGCACGAGTGGTATTTAATCCCGGGCAATTAAAATATTAATCATCTTACTATTAATTAAGTGGTTAAGTGCTAGTTGTGGTTTTATTACTACCGCCATTTGGTAGTATAAGTGACAACCCTAATGGGGCCACTCTGAGGAAAAGACAGTAATTGGGTTTGGCAATTCCATTTCCACCACCGACCATCCTCTCACCCACCCGCTAGCCCATCAATAATTTATCTAATTACTGATATTGTGGCATGAGTCACTCTCAATTTAGGAGACAAACATGATTATTTAATAATAATAATGCTTCCAAACATATGCAATGTCTCCTTGCCCGCCTCACGTCCCTCAATTTTTAATGAGTTGTTAACACAATGGGCGAAAGAGACCTCAAACAGCACAACAAAAGAAGTCCATCAGTGACCTTTACTGGCTAAATACCAAGAGGAGAATTACAATAATACAAGCTGCAAAATACAAACTCACCTCTTTGAATATGTGAATGTCTGTGTGTGTGTGTGTTTGTGTGTGACTGTACGCTTTATTGATTAATAGAAGCTCAAATCGGAAAGCTTTAGTAACCTTTCATGAGAGGTCTCTAAGATTCAGAACTGCAACAAAATGGGTGGGATTGGAGAGGGGAACGGGGGCAGTAGGTGGGGGAATCTGAATCCACATCCCATAATGATCTCAATAATAACCCTGACAACATTCATGGACATAAAAATAGTGTGTGATATGGTGATGTGAGTGCAAGTATATGTGCTTGTGCATGTGTGTGGTTGGCTTGGATTATGAGGAGCAGTAAAACACAGAGAAACTCAGTGAATATGCTGGAGGTAAATGAAGTCCCACGGGGGTAATATTCACCTCGCCATAATAACTCTGCTACTGTCAAAAGCCAGCTAGCTTTGCTGTAAGTGTGTAAATGTGTGTTTGTGTGCCTGCATGAAGTGTCTACCGATCCCTCCAGCCCACACCCCTTCCACACTCAAGCCAAACCCAACTTCCCTTGTTCTTTATTCTCTCTGTTGCGAGCTCGACAACTCGGAACTGCACCTCAGTAGTCGACTGAGGCGAGCAGGAGGACGTAGTCATTCATCCAGTGTGTGTCAACCAGAAGTTGACTAGGAGAATGAGCAGGGAAGCAAAGCGATGTCTATTTCGGTCGCGGATGAGTGAGAATGGTCAGGGAGGAAAGCAAAGGCTTCCCACTCAGGGAGACACTGGGTTTCATTGTGAGCTCCAGGGCTATAGGGAGCAGTGATTGGAAGGATGGATCTGTTGAATATGTGTGTATGAGTGTGCTTGCATGTCTCCGCTCCACCCAGATGCAATGAATGTCCCTCATTAGCCCCATGTTAGCCTTGCTTGCTGCAATGCCCTGCAGCAATGAGGTCTCATACAAGGTCATGACTTGATTACATGGTAACACACTTGGTGACTTTGGTGTATAAGTAACATACATACACCCGACATGAATTTTCCATATACTTTCAATACTCCAACAGAGCAGAAGGCAGCATCGTGATTTTATGAGGGGTTTTTTTTATTATTCATTTGTTATTTTCTAATAAACACAAGTCCTGTTGTATGTATGTATATATATATATATATATATATATATATATATATTGTGAAATATATAATTATGTCTATCTCATCTTGTGTCCCTTTCAAGGTGTTGGTATGTTTTATTATTCTTATTATAATCTCTAACTTTATCTTCTGTGAACTCTTTATTTATCTAAGTTTGTCAAGTTTTTATTTATCCAGTGTTTACACATCCTACTACATTGAGCCGGTCATCTTATGGTGATTTGTAGGACTAGTAGTGCGAGCATGTATTTGTCTTTTCAGGCTTAAGTATGTTGATGAAATTCAGTCAGTCGATCCGGTCGAGCGAGATATCTGCTGGCAGGGATCCCAATAAATTCACTGCTGATATTTATGACACACAGCAGATTATTTCTAGTGTGTTTGTTGACCTTTGACATTTCTTTGAATGCAACGATCAGGCCACCTATGCATTACATTTGGAATATGTATAATATTGAAAGAGCATATAGATACCCCCTATTGGACAATCTCTTTCCATTCACTCCATGAGCTTTTATCAAACAGCACAAAATCAGGGCTTTATGGACCAGTACTTTTAAGGGTTTTAGCAGATCAACACTGTCAATGTGTTTTTTTAATTCTAAAAACTCAAGAACTGTAAAGTTGATAAATAACTAACAATAAAATCTTATACATTTTTAACTACTATCTTTCTATTTTTATGCTGTAATTTTGCAATATACATGTCAGTGTGTTCATCTTCTAATTTGTGGCACTGCTCATGCAACATTTTTGGCATGAATTTCTTTGTGTGTGTGATTTAATATGTGCATTTGGGCTTGAGGTCCTCTTAGACTGTTGGTGGAGCAGGGGAGAGGCTCTATCTGAAATTAGTCTCTGTGGGAAGACAGGAGGCATTGCTGAGGCCTTCTCTTTTAGCCAGTTGGCCCAGCCCACAGCTGGCCAGCCACTGTCACACTGAGAAGCACATGTCATTGAAAGAAGACATTAATTGCCTTGGTGCTATGGCAGGACACTCACTAGCTGAGCTCAGGTGCACCTTTGCTGCTGCCTTGCAAATGAGATGCAGAGTGTTGGCTACAGTACCTCCTTCGCAGGGATAATTGACCCTGGGGATCCGCCTTGCAGTCCATCCACCCTCATACTTTCCCTGCTTACCTCCTCCTCTTCTTCACCTTCTCCTCCTCTTTCCCCCCTCTGTTTCCTCCAAGACAGCACAGGACACCTCCATATTGGTTGGTAGTCAGCAAGATAGGTTTGGTCCTTTGACCTGTAGCCTCTCTTCCCTCCTTCCGTACCTCTCCCTTTCTCTTCCTGTCTCGACCTCCTTCACAAGGGTATTCACGTGGCGACGTGGCCAGTGGAGACAACAGAAAAAGGAGATGCGTGACTTGGCTATGTCCAAGGGCATTACTGGCACTTCTGTGAGACGTGTATGGACCCCCCCCCTCTTCTCTTTTTCTGTTCTTAAAGTGCACCCACCCTACACAACTGCTTCCTAGTCATGCTGTTTTTGTTGTCGCAGCTCTAGGTTTTAATGAGCTAAGACTCCTTGTATACCACTGTGTTACTAGCTGAGCTACAGCAGGCAGTGCTTTTTATTTACAGTGAAAAGTCTGTGGCGCTAGACTTTAATCGCCTTTTGCGTTGCTCAATCACAGGCTGAAGTATGGAAAACAGCCTACCTGTGCACCTGTGCACAGTGCTGCAGATTACCTTTCCAGCCCCCCTGCACACACACACACACGCACATTTTGTTTTCTTCTTTTTACTTACTTGTTGTTTGTTCTCTCTTTTCACTGCTTTCCTGCTTGTTTCCCTCCTCTAACTGTCCCCCTTGATTGTTTGCCCTGTCCTCCTTTCAGTTTAGTCTCTCTCTTGCGTGTTTGGCTTGTCAGTGCAAAGCAGTTAGTAGACGCCTGGTAAGCCATTTGCAAGAAGCCTGCGGCTGAGATCGCTGCTCCCTGAGCATAATATACAAGGTGTGGCAGAGAATGACACTGTTAATCTTGAAGGATTACTTTCTCATAGAGCAATTTGTCACACAAAAAGTCTATACCGTTTACTTATGTGCTCTGTGAATATCCTCTGTGTTTTTTTTGCTCCCGCTGATGTGTGGGTGTTAAAATGTCAAATGTAATTGAATGGTCGGCCATGTGCTAGGATGCATATTTCCTTTTTTACTGTTTAGATCTATTCATGGTTGTATGTCTGCACGTGTCTGATGTTTATCTTAATATGGTCGTATGTGTGTTTTATCTGCAGCCTTTAACTCGCTGTGAGCGCCCGTTTTTTTGGTGGTGAGGCCAGCCATGGCAGAAGAGGGCTGTGCTTAGTGCATTTCATGCTTAATTCTGTGTCAATTAGTTGACTGCTACCTTCCCTCCAGCAAAAAAGCGTGGAGAGAAACACAAGCCCACAGAAATCCTCTGGCTTTGACAGGCGCAGTGTTCAATCATTTATCCCAAGGCCCCGGGCCACGGAGCACTGTCAACAAACATTCCATTGAAATCATATCAAGCCTCTTCTGTTCCCTCATTTTTGTACTCTCCCTGCTCTGCCTCTCACTCTTTCCATCTCCCTCTGCTCTTTATCTTGCTTGTTCTTTACCCTCTGCTTCCTCTCTCTTTTTCCCACCTTCGCTTTTCTTTCTCTCTTCCTCATCACCCTTCACCCTCTGGGGTTTCTCTGTGTCTGTAGCAGGGGTTTTTAGCTCCCTCTTTAAGCCTCTGTGGCTCTACCTCCCTCCCAGGACTTGGCAGCAGAGTATTAATTTGTTAAGCTGTTCCCTGTTTGCACTAGTTTCACCCCCCGACTTGGCATGCAGTCAAGTTGTGGTCAGATCGCAAGATGAGCACTAGATATACCAAGATCGCAGAAATAATATATTTCAGATTGAATTTGGATCAGAGGAGATATTAACAAGGCAGGAGTGGATAAATCATAAAGCACAAACATCAATAACCACACATCAAGTTTTATTGTTTACGCACTTGTATACACAACACCTTTGACCCATATCTATTGCACGATGAGCACACAGACTAAAACCTATCCATATGTCTTTGCAAATGCTGTGCTTTTCAATATAGGCTGATGTTGAAAGGAGTCTTTGATCACAGCATGCGGCTGGATTGAAGATCTAACAAATATTGAAACTAAGCAAGGGTATCAGGCACTCTTCAGCCTAAGCCTAACTTGCTCGACTCACACTAATGAAATTAGTTTCATGTTTATTTTCTATTTAAAAGAAAATAGAAATTAGGCTATTTAGAATGCATCAGACAAGTAGCTTCATTGCCTCCATCTTTTTTCCTCCCCTCGTTCTTTGCTTTTGGCCCTTTGGAGCTCTGCAGAATATGCTGATGCTGGATATTTCACAGGTAAGGTGGACACAGGCCAAATCTGAGGTTTTTTTCTTCGCTTCCTCTGCTCTGGGCTACAAACACTAATGCAATGCAAGATAGTGAAGAGAAAAAAGAGAGGAATCTTCCACTCCCTCATCACCTCTCCTGAGCATTCATCCCGAGAGAAACTCAACTCACCTGGGTATCTCAGTGGAGAAGAGTAATAAATAAATGTACTAGCTTAATTATTAAAAACAGCCTAAACGAAGATAGATACTATCCTCTGTAGACTTGGTGGTTCCACAAGCTTGATCTTAACTCAGATGTTGTGATTCCTGTTTGTTTGCCCCACTGATGGTCAGGAGACACATGGCCTAGTGTAAGTCTTCGTGTTGTTATTTTTTGTCATTTTCGACAAGTTTCTCTGAATTTCTTTTGGCCTCGTTTTCTTCTTCACTTCCCATAAATTACACTTACTTAGACGCAGACAAATCCCAAACAGCTCTGGATCAAATGTGTATTTGAAATGAACCTTGAATACATGACAACTCTAATAAAAATGGATCAAAGGGCATGACTGAATTGTGTCTTACTCAGTTCAAATTTGAGGGGCTTTAAACTGTATTTGGTGGGTGCAATCTCTTACTCAGCACAAAATGAGCCACCCACAGTAAAAAAAACAAAAAAAAACAACAAAAAACCACAGAACCTTTCTGCAACAGTAACCATAAATCCAACTTTTGTCCTTTTCTTTGTGAAACTGAGAAATGTCAAGATGAAATATTGGAGAAGTGATATAGAAAGAATACTTCTTTATTTGCACATGTTAGCCAAACAGCCTAAGACCTCCTCTGGCTCTTCAGGTTTACCTCACACAGTAGAGCGTCTCTGACTTGACAACTAAAAATCCAGAAGACAACAACAAGGCCCTCGCATCAGTCCCTGGACAAAGATAAATTAATATTTAAAGATCATTACTAATGCCCTGAAGGAAAACGCACAGTCTAGGTAATTAATTGATTGAGCTGGGTGGTCCGCAGAGAGATTAGACCGGATGAGTGTTGTTTATCGCTGTTGTTATTGAAGTATGGAATTGCTTTGAGCAAATGATTTCCTATTGAATGTAAAGAAGGGGGACACACTGCTGTATGTCTGACCTGTAAGGCATATGAGTGAGTTCATATTCTTGGATTGATATAATCAGTTGAGGATTAATTGTCCCTCGTGGTTTTTCACGGTATGTATGTTGTGTAAATTTGCAGTGCCAGCGATATATTATACAACACCATTTGTTCAGGCAGGACCTGTAGACTTGTTTTCACAAGCTTATACAACAAGTGGATGGATTTCCACTGCTGATAATAGCAGATGCACTTGGCAAGACAATGAGTTGTGTTCGACATCATTTGGCCGACTTCGTGTATTAACTGTTGGATGTGAATAGAGTGTCAACTGAGTGCTAATTGTTGTTTGGCATTTTGATTTATCACAGGCACAAGCCAAGGGAGAACAGAGGATGATTTTGCATTTGGCAGAGTGTCCTTGTTCCCCAGGAACATGTCGAAGATTCTGTTTTCTGGTAAAATGCCGAAATTCAGTGAGTCAGTACTCTGGGTACAGCTGAAAGAACGACTGTGCGTGCTGCAGCTCTGTCCTAAATACATACTGCAAATATGCAATACTCTGTGGCTTTTATATCATATACACTATGTACTGTTAGGTGTTGTGGTATTTTCTTTTTACATCTGCTGCACTATATTTCAGAGGGAGACATATCGTGCATTTTAATTTATTTTTATTTATATGTGAGTTTTAGTTTGAGTGGAAATTTTACATGTTTAGAGCACGTGTTGCCATAATATCAAAAAGTTCATGTATAATAACTTATTAAGTTATTGCTTGAAATTTGATACTTTTCAAGCATATTTTTTCTCTTTAAAAATACCACCACTGACAAACAACAGCATTTTTTTAAACCAAAAAGATGCAAGCAGGCACTGTCAATAACTTTTACTTAATGGCTTTTCTTGTCAAGGCTGTTTCCACATTAAAAAAAAACAAGCTGTGAGCGGCTTTATCAACTCCATTGTTTTTTGTTATTCAGAAGCATGAACATCCATCAACATCGCACTCAATAAATGAACCATTTCGTGCTGGCATTTTAAAATATTTCTTAATTTTATCATTTTCTATTTAATACATACAAGAAACTCCAGGTAGGGACACAATTAGCATATACAGTAGCATATGACAGGGACAGTGGGTATGAGGCTTTTTGGTCTTTTTTTTTCTATGGCAGTGTAAATGTGAGACGCGTCATAGAAAGACACATAAATAATCCTTTGGGCAGCATATTGAATAATCTTTTCTAAGTCACCCCAAATGTCCTTGGCTTAAAAGGCATAAAAGGTGTTCTTCCTGCCTTTCTTTTTTGATTTTCTTTCCTTTTTGCACATTTTGAAAGCATCTTGCAAAAGGAGCATTCAAGAATCACCAGGTTTTTCACAAGTTTTTGGAGATGCCTGTCATGAATGAACATGGCGGTGTGTTTCAGTGCCAGCTGGCAATAGAAGCCTAACACGTCCCAGAGATGAGCAAAGGGCCAGCTGGATGCCCGCCGAGAGCTTTAACACACTCCTCACCATTGCTGTAAACTCCATCATCCCATCCTGTTAACTGACAAAACACAACACTAATTGTGCATTAATCAGTGGGTTTAGTTACCCGATCCCATGAGCCTCTGGTGCATTTTAGTGGTTGTGAAACAGAAGTCTGATATTTGTGTTTCACAGTTTGAAGACTCCCTGGAGTCCTGCTATTGGCATGTTGTTAGTTACTTAGATAAAGTTGTATCTAACATATTTAAGAATAGATTTTATTTGAATTCTCGGTAAGTTAAAACTAAATATATTAATTGAAGTTAGTCTTTACCATACAACTACTTTACTCCCCATTTTATCACAGTTATCTTTTCCTGCTTTTCAGCATCAGGCTAGAAGCTACGGCGTGCAGGAGTGGATATAATCCCACTGAAAACACTGAGCCTTTATCTGATGACTTATAAAACCTACCTGAAATGCACCAGCAACCCAGTCATCACTGTGTGATATAAAGAAGCTACTGTGAGAAAATGTTCACGACACAAACACTGACTAGTTTTGTGCTTTGCTCATTTTTCTGCTTTAGGCAGTAATCAATCATCAAGTCATTTATCTCACCCTGGTGCTGAGTTTCTTTTATCAACTGCCAGACTCCCTCAGCTGCACAGTATTACTGACTGCAGGTTCGTTGGCCCACTTTGTCAAAATTACCAGTAGATAAAAAGCCGAGTTCCCATGCCTATCTACCCCATGTTGCTATTATGTGAATGTTGAGCCTGCTGAAAGGAACATAGGCTTATGTTGGGGCAGTGGCTTGGGGCAATGGCTAACTTCCTGATCAGGGTCCTTTTGGCTTATTCTAATTGCTAGAAGTAAATATACAAGGGAAATAAAACCCAAATTTAACCTTTGCTAGCAGGGGTTTTGCCACAACTTTGCAATTTTGCTCTGTTGGGATGTTAGCTGCAGTATGAATGGCCTCTCACCTCTGTGGGTCAAAGCTAACTGTGTCTAGGATGCGTCTCGGCACTACGAAGTGTGTCTGTCTGTGTGTGTGGGTGTGTGTTGGAGTGGGGGTGCATGCAGATGGTTCACAAGCCAACCTTTCAATTAGGCCCGGAGTATAAATATCCGTGGCTGATTGGAATGTGGCGGCTGCTGGCACAAAAGGCTTCGCTTGGCCAGGCTCCAAGACCCGTCGCTCACTCACTCTCTCAGTCATGCTGGAAGCCGCCCAAGGTTACTCCGTGATTGGACGCAATGATTTCTAACTCACTGTGTTCCTTGTGACCACCCTCCTTTTTCCATCCCTGCTTCTATCCTTTTTTGTTCCATCTCTTGCCAGCTCCATGGCTAACTTTACATTTGAAAGAGGCCTTCAGTTGAACCCATGTGGAGGTTTGATGTCTCTACGTCCCTCCTTCCTATGTTTTGTGCATCAACTGGATTTTGAAATCCCATTCCAAAATGTATTAACTGTGTTTTCAGCTTCACATTTTCAAACACATTTCCCTTATGTGATTTTGTATATACTCGTATATATTTTTTGGCCCACAGCGAGTGTTTGGGTTCCAGTCCAGCTTCTAATCTTATTTAGCTAATGCTGCAGGTGAACAGTCCCTGTTTTCTGCCTGGGGAGGCCCTGTATATCCTTCACAGATTATAGGGATGAGCTCCCAGACAACTTATCCCTTCGTCCCAAAAGCCTGTCACCCTAAGCTGTCTGAGAAATTATCCACACACCCAGACACATGGTGGTGAGGGTATGAAATGACAAAGCAGAAATGTTTTGGGAGAAGGATATGTTATCACTGTCACATGGCGATTTTGAATGTTGTGTAGTGCACAGATTGCAAATAGAATTGGAATCACTCCTGTTACAAGGAAGCCATAAGCTGCTATCTCTTTACTTTGATTTCACTTCCGATATTTCGAGTTTGGCAACTTTTCTAGCACTTTATTGCATTTTGTGATTTGTGACTTGACAATGACTAAAAAATACCCACTGTTGCTGCATTGAAAGATTTCTGTTTGTTGTTCTCACACTTCCTTAAAGCAATACTACCACATTCCCTTTGTTAAGAAACCTTCCCACTTATCCTCTCAGCCCTCCTTCACCCCCTCCACTCTATAACCCACCTACCCAAGCTGTGTCAGGGAAGCCGCCTAGTCTCTTATGCATCCCTCTGGAATCAAGAGAGATTAAAAATTAGGGGATTAGGTTCCCCTCCTAACCCTGTAATCCAACAAAACAATGCTTTCTAACGTCTAGTGAGAGCTCTCAAGGCGTGGGTCAGTCCTCCACGTCAGTTATTCCTTATGGAAGGATTCCCCTGGAAAAGACGCACGCTCCCTTTCTGTTTCCAACAACTTCCTCCATTCCGACCCCCTTTTTTATGATCCAGGGCTATAATGAGGCAACATGGGAGACGGGCCTAATATCTGCTAATAGGGTCAATGGAATAAACTGTTTTATAGGGGTCACTGATGGCACAAGGATGAAGGGGGCTGCTAAATGTTTGTCTCTTCTGTTGCCAGCTGTAACTATGCTTTTTGTTTTTTTTAACAGTATTGTGTAAAGGAGTAATAATGATTCTGATAACACAGAGGAGCCCTGGTGATGTAAGACACACACAGGCTACTGAATTAGGGCCCTCTTTTAAATATGTCAGTGCCACGCTCAGGCTGGAGCTATAGCTGGCCATGGGATGCACTCCTTTAATTTCATTGCTCTGTCAGCTTTTATTAAAACCCATTTTTCACAAAGAGAAAGGGAGAAAACAAGAAGAAGAGAGAAAAAAGTACCGGGAAGGGGGGTGTGGAGGGGAGAGACACACAGATGGAGAGTGAGAGGGGAATGGACCAAAGGGGGGATATATAGAGACATAAACAGAAAGGAAGAGATCTCGAGACAAAGAAGGGTGTCTTTCCCCAAAATGCTAGATCAGAGAAATTGTTGTTTTAAGGCGGGGCAAGTGTTGTGGGTGGTGCTGTTTTTTCTTCTTCTCTTTTTTGTTGGGTTTTTTTTTGGTCTGTTTGTTTTGTTTTTGTGTTTTTGTATGTGTCGAGGGCGGGGGTTGCCATCACCTTGGGGACTGGGTCTTGTGGGCGGAAGGCAGGGGTGGCAAGGAGAAGTAGGAGGGTGTGAGGGGCTCAGCAGGAGTGATTAATGATGAATCTGGGATGTAGTGGACCAATGGGACTCCCCATCCACGTCTCCATCCCCATCCTGCTCATCCACCCCCCACCTACCCAATCCCCCAGTCCTCGCCACCCCACCTTCGTGCCCATTTGTAACTGTCGTGGGAGGGGCCATCAAGGACCCAGTGATGTGCCCCCTCATTTTCTTGAAGACAAGAATGAGAAATATGTCCAGAAATGTGTCACACCACAATCCAGCTCTTTAGATTAATTTTGGATGGATACTGTTTATTAATGTCATTGACTCAAATCTAATTATTCCTCCATGCTTCTTACAAGAAATTCCTTTAGATCTCAACAATGCTTTCGACACATATGCGCGTGGTGACTCACATTATTTTTTTAGTGGTAAAATAATATTTTGATGTTTCCCTCATTGTAATCCAAACAGGATTACATCCGGACTCCTGTCCTTCATTTTGAAGGCTTGAGGAAGCCATGAGCTGTAAGAAACTCACGAACATTTATTTGTTTTTGTCGGGGTTCCAGCCAAAGATATTATGTGCCTGTCTGAAAATGTGTGTGTATTAGTGTGTGGCAGCCACATTTTCCTCACTCTGTCAAATAGCTTTGACTTGGCGCAGAGTTCTGAAATCACATCAAAGTGGCCCGCCGCCACATCTCCACCCCGTCCTGTGGTCCCCTACTCCCTGTCTTCTACCTCTAAACCCACGCGCCCCAGCACCTACAATCAAAAGGAAATTGAATGATTCATTATATCTTCCCGCCTTCTTCAGAAAGTAAAAACATAAAAAATAAAAGACAAGAAAGGTCTTTCAGAAACACTTGTACAATGCTTTTTACGTTTTCTGTTTTCCTCGTTTCTCTCTTTCTGCTGAATAGTACATGATGGCACTTGACAGAGAAGAGGAGTAGGAAGAAGAAGAAAAGGAAAAAAGCTGAAAGAAAAAGAGTGAGAGAGAGTTAGAGGGAGTGAGTGAGTGAGTGAGTGAGTGAGTGAGTGAGTGAGTGAGAGAGAGAGTAAGGGGGAATAAAATCAAGTGTGACAACATATGAATTTCAAATTTCTGAGGAGACATCAAAGTGCACCATCCGGGGTGTCTCTTCGACAAGGACACTTTCTGATTTTTAATTCCATCCCCTGATTGTATCGCTGAGGCCCTAACGAAGAACGGAGGAGCAACGCCAGAGAGTAGCATCAGGCAGCAAGAGATAGAGCAGGCAGGGAGGGAACGTGTTAGGGGGGGGTGGCATAGAGGAAGGAGAGAGTAAGTGAGATCAGAGGGGGTTAGAAGAAATAGATAGAGAAGGAGGAGGAAGGAGAGAAGAAAGGAGAGTCTCATCCAAACACAAGCGGCTGGCCCCTTTGTTGTCGAAACGATCATAGCTCCTCTTTCATCAGACAGAGAGATGGAAAGAAGAGAAAGGAAAAGAGACACTGAGACTGAGAGTGATCCACTCCTTTTTCCGCTGGGTGACAGGGACATGGATAGAAGGAGGGCAACTTTTTTCACCCTTTGCACATATCACATCAAGGCACTTCTTCCAAGGACTTATTATGTGGCGCACACTTTGAGAACAAAATGCTTACAAGTAGGGCTGGGGGGCTGCATGTTAACAGTATGCTCACTTTAACCAGAAACAATATGTTTGTTTACACTCAGTCGATTGGCTGTGTCAACACAAACTGGTGTACATTGCTAATCGCCGGTCTTCTCTTCCTCTGCTTTACAGTTTAGACGGCAGCTCACTGCTGCAGCAGTCTAATTGCCTGGGAGGTTCTCAGCAGGAGTGTGGCAGGCTTCTGGCATTGCCTTTCCTGGCAAAGCTCTGTGCCAGTACTGCCGCAGTGCCAGCCCGCCCTGCCCAGCACACACGCCAGGGGTCTCATAACCCAGAAGGATCCCATGTTGGGAACTCCCCACAAGGCCTCTTTGGAAGCGGATGGAAAACCCCAGGGAAGAAGGAGAAAGGTTGGAAAGGTCAAAATACTGGCACATATTTGCATGTAGTGAAATCCCATCACCTCTCTCAGGTTTCCTCTCATATATGGAAGCATATACACGCACAAAGGTGCTTCCATCACTTACATTTATTTCCAAAAGCACTACTTGTTCTAATTCGCTCTGTAAATTTTCACACTCAGAATTAATGGTTTAGATTTTGGGGGTTTGGCTTAAGTCACCATAATAGGACATTATAATAATTTTATCATCATCTATCATTTATTATATACCTATTATAAAAAAGAAAAGAAAAAATCATGTAGAAGAGATGTTGAAAGACATTGTATCAGCAGTCTTAAAACACAATTTTATGTTTTTTAAAAGGGAGCAATGCTAATGACAGTGATGATTATACCAAAAACTAGTATTTCGCACATATGGGAAAGCGTTTCCAAAAATGAGAAGAATGCTCTTAGAGAGCTCCTATTGCCAAAGAGATTGCAGCATAGGAGTGCTTCAGGAAAACTCACAGAGCACAGTGGCACACTGATGGAGCTGAAACTGAGGATGTGGAGGTGTGATGAGCTCTTTGCTGCATCTGACACATGAGAAAAATCTAAATTCATTCTTAGTGAGTCTCATCATACAATTTAGTCTCCATTAAAGCTATTTTATTTTAATTTGAATGCTGTTTTATTTTATGCAATGACCTACCTGCACAGTGGTCTATTCACACGCTCGTGCTTGTTATATTTCTTTGCTTATGTTTATTGACCATGCTGGTAATTTTAGCATTTAATCTATTTGATATTAACGACGTGGGAAATGGGGAGGAAAAAGCCTCAGCTTTTACCAATTTCTGTGGTGAAATGAACTATGTCACAGTGTGAAACTGTGAAAGCGCTGTAATTGTTTGTGTGATTACTCTGCTGATGGAAGGTTGCGACAGATCCGAGTCATCATTGCTGCATTGTTGCACTTTTTCCAGCTTCCAAATATCTGAGTGTTGAGTGGAAGATGTGTGTGCATTTCAAATGAGATAGACCACAAACATTATCTCTGCACAATTGTGTAACGTCTCATTACCTCACTGTCCTTCAGCAGTTGGAGAATATTTTTCATACCTCTTTTTCTGCTTTGGTTAAGACTGTTGAATTAAAGGTCCCATCAACAATTTTTCAAACTATGACCTATCTTATAAAATGCTTCGCAAATAACTTACCTCTACCAACATCTAATCAGGACTGTGAGGGGAATTTCTTAGAAAGTATGACAATGCAAGAAATTTTTTAAACATTTTGTCACTTGGATCAGCTCTTTGCTCATTGTGGTTTTATGAATACGATCCCTGGGTTCAAGGGTCCTCCAGTATTCACCGGAGCAGAGGCAGAGCTGCAGGCCACTACAGCAACACACTTGGCATTTACTGTATATGTGGCTTACGTCAGCATGGAGACTAGTTGAGAGAAGTTAGGATGTATTTTTAAGTCAGGTTCAAACAATCAGACATGTGGCTTTAATGCAATACTTCCACAAATAAAACAATACAGACTATTCATTCGAATGGTAACATACTGCTGTTTTAACAACTCACACAGCGAGCCCGTGCCATGCAAACCTCATCACCCTAATACCCAGCCTCGCTCACAAGAGCCCCTCCTTAGTTTTGGAGAGGGGTGCATGCTGAAGCAGCTGGGAGACGTGGAGCCACAATGGCCCTTTAGGGCGAGACGGCCCTAATCCATCCCAGCGTCCAACAGCGCCAGTGAAAGGAGACCTGTCAATCATAGAATGGCACCCTCGGGTCTCAGAGATGGGCGTGCTCTGATGTAGGATTTACTGTACCCCCTCTCTTCTGTCTTATTAAAATCTCTATGCAGACCGAGATATATGTATGCACACAGTTACATGTTGGCATATACAGACACAGTTTGCAGGCTCTTGTCTGTCACCGCTGAATAAGATATATCTTTGTGTATTTATGTGACTAGCGAAAAAAAAGGGGGCAACAATAAAAATAAAAATATACAGCATGATTTTAAAAAAAGTATCTTGTATCTTAAGCTCTCACAACGCCTCTAAAAACTCCACATCAGACAAAATTTCATTCACATTTCTTTTTTATTTAGATTGTTTCACTTAATCAGCAAACAGTTCAGTTGTACTTCGCTGGCATATACATATGATGTAGACATTTTTAATCCAAATGAGCAGTTGAACATGGAATTACATGCCGCGTATGTTAATGACGGAGACAGTTGTGTAGAAGCAGACGATGGGTGATGATCATTTTGGATACATTTCATAGGGCTGTTGTCTGGCGTGTGTGCGTGCACACATACACAAACAGTTATGGATGGAGGAACACCCATACGAGCAAACAAAATGCAAATAGACACACACGCTCCAATATACACACACATACACACAAGGAGTAAACACTTATTTAGAGGTGTCAGACACTGCATGTAATATCCTCTGGCACAGTGGCTCTATGTGTACGTGTTTCAATGAGCTGAGCTGTGCACTGTCCGTTGCAGTTGGGTGATGGTGATCAAATCTAACAGACAGTGAGGACCAGAGCACGCTTTCTGCCTCAGAGACACGAAGAGAGAGAGGGGGGGGGGCACTCAGACCGCCTCTGGCCACCATTATCTCTTCAGTGCATGACTGTGTCCATGTGAGTGTGACAGTGTGAAAAATAGAGTGTTTGTTTGTTTACTGTGTGCATGTTGGTGTGTGTGTGTGTGTGTATGTGCGTGTGTGTGCATGCCAGTGTTTGCTTGTTCATGTGTGCGCCTGTCAGTAAATCCGAATAAGTGTGTGTTCACATTTGCTGTTCAATATGCTGAAGCCAATATAACTGACTGGGGGATAACTAGTGAGCCAGATGACATAGCGGGAAGATACTTCTCCTCAGACCTTAATTCAACCCCTCCGGGCAGGGTTAAAGCTTCTTAAACTTCACAGACGACTTTTTCATTCATTATAATTATTTAAGTGGACAAACTTCTCTGAAGCTACACTTATCTGGTGTAAAATAAATATAATCTCCTGCTAGAAGACAAGAGTCACTAAGACCACTAAAATAGCTGACTGCAAGTTGAAGACTAACTTAAAGTAGGCTTCGGGTGAGATCAAAAGGTAAAATCTATTCATACTGCTGATATCAGGTGTTATTGTGTATCTCAAAACACCACAAGAGGATTAAAAAAAAGTTGATGGGTCTCAGATCAGGTTAAGTGCATCTGGACACTCTATTATGTGCATATATGCAGCAGGTCAGGGAATCCTAATAAATCTGCTTAATTGATAATATATTAATCACTCTAATAATAATAATAATGATAATAATAATTGGTAAAATGTTCTCATTAGTATGTAAACACGGGCATATCTGGAAACATGTTTAGTACCTTTAAAATCTTGTTTTCGTGTTCAAATAAATAGAATGGATGGAGTATTAGTGGCAATGTATTTTTTTCTGACAAGAAATGTTGACCTAAAGTAAAGAACAAAAAAACACTAAACCTCTGAACTAACCTCCTTTTCACTGTAGCATAAAACACACTTTCTGCAGACTAGTTTGTGTAAAGCTATGTCATAATTTTGTTGTAATATTTCTGACAAGTCATTTTGCATTTTTTTTACTTTTACATGCCAAATCGAAATTTTTATTTTTGTCTATTGGACAGCAAAGATAAAATTCTTTAAAGCAGTAAAGAGACCACAGTGGGATGTTGCTAACAGAAACTCACCCAGAGCTGGGCTGGCCTAGAGACCTACATCATTTAACATACTGCCAACACCACACTACCTATATAGCCAAAGCACCCCACACACTCTATCCACACATCAGTCACTGCTCGCTGTGTGTGATAGCGAGAGAGAGAGAGAGAGAGAGAGAGAGAGAGAGAGAGAGAGAGAGAGAGAGTGTGTGTGTGTATGTGTGTGTGTGTGTGTGTGTGTGAGTGCGGGAAACAGAGATGAATGACCGTCTAATCGTGCACACAATGCATCTAAGCTCCATAATGAAAACCACTGATAAGAAAAATTAACATAACAACTAAGTGGTACAGAACAAGACAGTGGACTTAAATAAGGAGGCCTCACGCACCATAAATCTGAACCATAAACACAAATATGTAAGACACACAAACATAACTCAGTGACTTCCTCATTCTAAGCTGGGAAAAAAGACCCTAAGGCATATATACACATATCTGCTTCATCCTCATTTTTGCTTTTTGCCAGTTCCCGCAGAGCTGGGTCCTCCACTCATAGCACGGTGCAGTAAGTTTTAATGGTAAATCAACAAAGGGCCAACATGAAAGAAAGGCTAGCTTTCCAGTTTGCAGGGTGAAGAATTATTCATCAGCACTGTAGTGTTGCACTGCAGGCGAAAATCCTGCAGCAGCGCTCCATTTTAATTGCCAGAAAATGACTGTAAATGATACAGAGAGAAAGGGAGAAGAAGCCAAAAAAGGAGACAGAGGGAGAGAGAAAGGAAAAAGAGAGTTCGAATCAGAGGTATAAAGAAGGGGAGGAAAAAAAGGACACCCCCTCTACCAACAGCTGCCCCCCAAATTGAAGGCCATGGTGATAAAAAGCTATGTGGCAATCAGAGAAGTGAAGTGTCCCCCCAGCAGCCTAAAAGAGAGATAGTGAAGGGAGAAAAGAGGAGAGGAGGGCAAGGGGGAGTGCCATCAAAAAAGGACTGGTGGGATTAGGTCTGAGAGAGAGTTTACTACGCTCTTTTTGTGCGCCGAACCTGCAGGATTAGAGATAACAAATGTTAGCCGAGGACGGGCACCTGCTGTGAGCCGAAAAGAAGAAGAGGAGGAGAAGAGGGGAGGAGAGACGAGAAGAGCTAACCCACTAAAACAGCAGAATGGGCTTTTGTAGCCCTGTGCAGAATTAGAGGAAAGAGGGCTGAAGGGGGGAGACAGAAGAGGATAAAGAGGGAGTGAGTAGAGAGGTAAAGAAGTGGATGGAACGGGTACAAAGTAAATTTGTAATTGTCAAACAGATGAAGGAGCTGAGATTTTGTGGAGGGGTAAACATTGAACTTGCTAATCTTTGGACCTCAAAGCCTGCTTTGCTCGCAGTCACTCTAACGCCTTCACCAATATGCGTTTCTGTTTGCTTGAATTGTGTGGCCCCTGTAAATCCACAGATCAGACTTCATGTAAAAACGAATAAAGCACAACAAATATTCCAAGTTTTTAAAGTCTCTCAGCTCTCACTTGTTCTCCTCGCCTTCTCCTAACTACCTTTACACTTCCTCCTCTCCACCCGTCTGCAGCACTTGGGTGTATGTGACTGAAATTGCTGCTGGGGCCTGGGGACCTCCCCACCTGCTCTCTGCAATGACCCCAGCCCAGGAAGCACTCAGACTGGTCAATCAACAATTAAAAGCCTGTCTGTAGCCACTAACTCAATTCAACCACTCAGCTTAGTGCTCCGTTAGAGCCGAGGCACCCAGACAGAGCCGAGACAGACTCAACAGCCTTGACCTCTCCACTCCAGATCTCTCTCTCTCTCACACACACACACATATGGGGTGGTCCAAGCCAGTGTGGTCACACCTACACACCCTTACCGATGTCTGAACCCCTGGGGGCTGTCTCGAACAAATGCATCCCTAGGTGGGGAGCAGTGTAGTAGATGTGCACGTGACAAGAGGCGGGAGAGATTTACCTTGAGGCCTGGCCTGGACAAAAAGGTCACAACCTCTGTCTTGCAAATGTCTTGGTACCTGTACTTCAACCTGAGGGTTTAACCCTGTTTAGCGTTCAATACTGAGTTTGACCTTTTCTTCAGGCTGACTTAAGGCATTTACTATAGTGGACTCTGGGTCAGTATATGTGTGTGTGTCTGTGTAGTCCAAGTTTTCACACACGCAGACGCACAATCCTTAAACTAAATGATGTAGTGATAGAAGAGGCATGAACACAAACATATTGGCACCAGTTTCCACTCTAAAAATACACAGTAGCGCTCTTTAACACACACATACACCCACTAAAACGCTTCAGTCACCCCATATGTTTCCTGTTTTTACTGTTTCATCATTCACTCACTGCTTGGAAAAAAAGACCTGGAAATGTAATATAAAAACAAAAGCCAGAGAATAACTGCAGGGGCTGGTAAACGAAGCATAAAGACCCCGAGTGACCGAGGGGAATTATTTGGCTCCATTAAGCAGGCATTAACATGAATTACTATCTAATTAAAATTAAACAGCTCATTAATAACTTTGCGGTGGGGCCTTAGTGTGGAAGTTCTCTGGAGTGTGTGTCTGGAGTGTGTGTATGTGTATTTGAAGATCTGTGTTTTGTCACAGCCAAGAGAGCAGTCAAGTGGGATAAAGCCGAGCAGCTGCCCCAAAGGAAAGTCAAGGCCTGAGAGGGCTTACCTCTGGAACAAGACAACTCTGAAAAAAGATGTTCTTCAGCAAATAAAGTTAACTTTATTCACTGTTTAATCCTGCAGCATCAAAAACTACAGTAAATGAAGCCGGCATCCAGCTGGCTTCGAGGTTAAAAGTGTGAACCACAGATTCAATGGTACAAATCCGTATGCTGCATTTCTTTCCATTTGTTGTCTGTAATCTGTCAATTTAAATAAATAAATAAATAAATAAAATGTCAACAACATATTTCAAATTTTAAAAAATGCACAAAAATCTTGTGTGTAGCTTTACCAGGTGAAAACGCCTCATTCTTAACTTAAAAGTGGTTTTAGGGGCCTAAATGTACACACACTTGTGGGTATTGAAAACGGCTTTTTAATAAGATATTTAGCATTAACAGTAATAATCAATAAAAGAATCGTGTGAGTCAGAAAGTTCCAGCAGTGTCATCGTATCTACACAAGCAAATAACAATCACACATACAGGAAACTAGAAGAGGGGTTTACATAGAATGAAAGATTGAAATGGAGCAAAAGGAGTCACGAACAATGATCGATCATGAACAACAGACTTCCCACAGAACATGTTTGCACACTTCTGCGCGCACACACATGCATTTTGACAATATGTGAGACACGTCGACTCACTCCTGCCGTGTCCTTTTGGGGTCGTGGCCTTCATGTCGGCAAGCCGCTCAGCCTTGCAGGGTCTGTCAGGCGAAAAGCAGACAGAAAGAGAGAGATGGTCTGAGTCTGAGATCAATGTGTTACCAGTCTTGTCATCATTTTAACAAGAGGATATTGAAGAGAAGAGGTGTGGGCTGTGTAGGGTACAGCTGATGCTCAGTAAAGATGGCAACAGTGGTCATTGTTACATTTGTTTTCATGGCAGTGGGACAGAAACAATTCCAATGTTAAATCCTGGCCTGCACTGATCTTAAAAATGCACTATCAGCAAACTGAACCCAAAAACTTTTGGCTTTTTCAGCCTAAAGTCAGATTTGCAAACATCATTTCCCGTGCATTGATAATGCAACCTAATAATCAAAATCCACAAGATTGTCCAAAGCAAACACTCGACATTCTAACAACAAAATAACTTGAAGAAATAATGATAGATAGTCTTCAGAGATGCGGAGTGAATGACAGAGAGGGGGGGTATGGACTTAGGCCCCAAATGTATGCCAGTGCATGCATCAGCCACCCCCCTGCACTCTCCTCTGGGCCAGGAGCTGTTTACCTCTCTATCAGCGGTCCTCTCTAAAAGCTGGGACCCCATCCATATTCACTGGCCTCAAATTCCTCTGCTTATCTCCCCCCAACCCTTGAAAAACCTCCTCGTGTTCCCCTTTGCACATACATACATACATAAACACGTCTTTATGGAGGCAAGAGGCAAACGCGCTGGGCCAGGAGGGTGTCGGGGATAAGAATCACCTTGAATTCAAAGCAGAGGATTGTGGGTCCTTGGCGGGCGGATGGATGGACAGGAAACCAGGCACATAGGCTAAGGATCACACTGGCATGACACACAAAACTGCTAGACAGGTAGAAAGAGGCTTTAGGCAGGGGGAAGGGGTGTGTGCAGCAAGAATATTAGCAATTCAGAGGATTTGGAACAGTAAGGTGTGATGCTTTCAAAATTGTGTGTGATGTCAGGTGATCTGTGTCATTAGGTGATGGATGCTTGTGCAGGTTGTTTTTCTGTATAAGCACATTTGTGCTCTACTCTAAACATGAGCTTTAAATGTGGAGTTTTACGAGGAGTCTTTTAAAATTGAATTGAAATTTTTGCTTGTATGTCAAAAAGTGAACTCAAAAAGCTCTGCTGGCACAGGAAATAGAATAACTCTTATGGGCACTTAAAAAGTTATTGAGAAATATAATTGGATTAGCTGTTGTTCACAACACTGAGATTTATATGAAGTGGACAAATCACTTGTGATGGTGGCTGCTTTGAAAAGGGGAGCAGGAGACTGGCTGATAAGAGCTGAAAGTACAAGTGAGGGCTCAAAGAGTGCTTGAGCAGAAGCAGAGACACATGGAGTAGGGGGGGACCGGTACCCCGTTCCTGTACAAGCTGCGTTGTTTGGGGATTGAAGTTGGGAACTCTCTCCACTACTAATTGCGCGCCGGTGCTTTCATGAATATTCATTCTGGCGTGTTCAGACCCCGCCTAATTAGCCGGGAGATAGAGGAAGAAATTCGCACCTTTTACCACAAGAGAAGCGTTTTTCCCCCGTCGCATTCTCAGGGGGATGCTGGCAGAATAGCCCAAGTTCATTAGCCAAAAAAGAAAGCGAAAAAAGTTACCTGAAAAGCACGGGACGATTTTGGTCTTCAGAATGGATGGGCAAACAGGATTTTTTTTTTAATTACAATTGCATATTTAGTGCCTATTACGCATGTCTGTCAAAAAAAGAAAAAGGAAAAGGAAACGAATTACAATTATCTGATTGAGTGAGTTGGTGGATATTATTCTACTCGCGGTAGTTGAGGGGTACATCACATGAATTTTAAAATCTAAATATAGCTTGTGGCAGTTCGAAATGTTCCCCCTGGAATTGAGGAAGACTTGTATTAAACATCTAATATGAAGCCGCTGCCGTTTTAGGAACGCGAGTGTCTTATTTCGGATATATTTGTGGAAAACAAAACCCGATTTAACTTTATTTCGGACTTAAATGTCGAAACTACTAAAACCTCGAAATGCAAAAAAAATCTAATGTAAAGCTTTGCTGCTAAAATCAGTTACATTGTGAAATGATATATATTCACTTTGTTTCAATTGTTCTCTGATAAAACATTTAAACTTTGTCTCCAGCAACATTTTATTCGAGATACAGAAACGGCTGTGAGATCATTTTATAATCATCCTATTTGTCGTGTTTAATTTTAATGCATCCCTCCCATCCTAACTGTACTCACAACAAGGCAGCGCGTAAATGAAAGGTGGGGTTTGGTTAATTGAAGGGTCGATGAGGTTTTGTTGGCTGAGTTGCGCCCTGGCAAAAACTGCTGCATTTAAAGAGATTGGGATTGAGGGGGGAGATTAACACGTGACTGCCCCAAAAAGAAAAATGCCTCTGCTCCTAAACAACAACCTTAATTAGAGAAGCACGGATATTCTAAAATTGTGAGCGGTCCGGGAAAACGTTGTTTGGTTAGTTTTCTGTTGTTCAGATTTCGTTACACTGTCTCTCCAAATCTGTCAGTGCATCGCAGGAAAGGGGCTCGCAAGAAAGTACAGAATAAATCAGAGAATTGTCTTCTCAGGGTGACACAAAGGGGACTTATTTCGGGTAAAAGAGGTCACCCAACTTCCTCATCTCTGCGGTTCCACTGTAAGTGTGCCTCGTAATTTCTTTCTTTTTTCTGAATCCATCATATCGCCTTCATTTCCAGCCGCTTTTCCTGTACGGCCTGTCATTCACCACTAAGTTCTGTGTGATCCCTTTCATCGAGCGCACCATGGAAACCTCGCGCATCCTGGCAAAAATGCACCTCAGCGCACACAAGGCCATATTCTTTACAAAAGGGCCAAAGCATCTGGACCTTTCTTTTCCAGCAGCTACTCGCTGGCATGGCAAAGCACAAGACTGGGTCTGTGAGGCAGAAACCACTGCTTTTTATAGACTGGGGACAAGAATGACTGAATGGCTAACGCATCTTCATTAACTGAGAGCTGCATGAAGCTCTGGTCTCTTATAGCAGTGACGCGCAAACCCGGGGTCTCTCAAGACAGAGGAAAGACAGTGATTTTTATTAAAGGAGTCGCGTTAGAGGGGCTTTGTCATCCTCGTCATACATGTTACTTTTAATTTTTTTCTCAGATTTCTGCGTTGTATTGCATAAAATATTAATTAAACTACGTAAAGGTTAGTTGATAAATGTGGTAATACATAGTGTAATTATGCATCAATGTATTTTATGATGTATAAAGACAAATTACTCATGCAAACTATTCATTTTTTTAAGAATTAAAGGGAAACATCAAGTGTAACTTATCAATCACGAGTCGTGTTTCTTAAATTCTTACATTGCATCTTATACCCAAATATCAGACTCTGTTACTAATAAATTGCTCCGAGATGAAACGAAGATAACTCGCGAGGACTGTCTCCCACTCATTCCAAATAAATATGTAACGGATGGGTGGACAAAAACCACGCCTTTCGAGAGATGATGACGAGCACCTGTGACCCCGACAACATTTTCCGCACACACGTACACACTCACGCCACACACACTCGCTACATTGTTAACGCTGGAGACAAGAGTACAGCAAGGACGCAGTGACAGCAGAAAGGAGACAACTTACCTTTTAGTCTTGTACTCCCGGATTAAAATGAACACTCGAGTTGAGTCGTACTGTAAATAGAAAGAGAATAGTCGCATGGGGAAGATGACAACAAACAAACACGCGGCAGAGATAAAAAGGCAAAACATTGCTTTCAGGTAAATGATTAAAATGGGACTGTTGCGCCTGAAAAACCTTCCAAAAAGCTCCTGTTTTAGAAGGAGCGGAACATGTGCCTGATTGCAGAGTTTTAGGCGAATGGAACGGGAGAGATGTAAGATTTGTTTAAAGCCCCGCATTTCCATTTAAGAACGTGATTGTGTTTGCAAAGATCCCTTTCAATCTTCGCATCCCCCCCTCTCTCTCTACCCCTCAGCGTCTCTGAGGCTGCTTTGCAATTCATAGAATTGGTAATTTGCTATTGGGACAAAACGTGAAGGGAAAAATAATCAGATCAACCGGGAGAGGTAGTGAGGAAGGAGCCAGGAGAAAGAAACACAAGGTTTCTCTCTCCAAGTTGCTGCTTAGTAAAATGCTTCGAGAGGTAAATGATATCAGAATATAGACTTAAAAAAATTAACAATTTAAAAAAAAAAATCTGGAATCTGTTAAATCTAAATTTCCAGGGCTGGGGAATATCCAGATTAACCAAGACGCAAGCCAAGAGCTTGGCAGCGAAGAGTCCGTGTCATATTAAAAAAATAAAGATTGTTGTATGATTATAAATGGTAATTATCAGATGTGGCAGTCTGGCTTTGAGGATATCAAAACAAGAGGCGTAATGATGGGACTAAATTGCATCGCTATAATATGTCACCTCTGTCACCTGTACTCAACGTATGTGCAGGGAGGAGGGCTAAGGAGGGAAGGAGCACGTTTTGGCCTTTCTGATCTAAGTGGGTGGTGATGATGAGATCACACAACATTGAAAATTACCGAGACAATACAAATAAATGACACACGCGGAGGCTTTGAAACAGAGCAAATGCTTTCGAATTTGTCACACATTTACGACAGCATCCACAGACACGTCGCATATTATTTACACGCCTCTCGTTGTGTGGGTGGCTGCAGAACTGGAGCAGCGCGCCTTATAATCTGTTTAAAACGAGGAGCGCTATAATCATCAGTGACCTATTATAAAGGTGCACGGGTGTGTGTCTGTAAGTGCATCTGTGTGTGTTAGAGGGAGGTGGGGGTGGGGGGTATCCTTCAAAAAGATCTCCGTACTCCCCCACGTGGTTATTTGCAAAACAACCGATCTAAACCAGAGGAAACCTAATCAAACCCCGCTGCTGTAGCCCTGCTCACCTTCCTTGGAGAAAACTGGATGAAATGAGAGAGAGAGAAAAAAAAAAGTTTAAAAAAAATGAATTAATTAAAAGACGCGCCTTGTGTGCAGGTTCGCCAAAACGAGCTGCAGAAACTACTGTTAAAAACTCAGAGACATTTATTAAATAGAACATATGTTTTTCTATAACATATGTAAGATCGGAGCTCTGTGCGAAAAATGCACTGCACCGTGCTCTGAACCCCTGCGTCTATTGAGTGTGTCCCTAGTGGGCTTGAATCGGAGAGGAGCCAATACAAGCGGAGAGGAGGCGTGTCTTCGCTCTTCCACAAGACCTCCCAGAGCAGGTTGTTGCGTTTTGGCTCTAAAGCCTGGAGACCTCCGAAGTGCTCGTCAGTTTTCGAAGTAGGAGCCATGGCGACAACAGCTCAGTATATTCCGAGGAATAACTCCTTACCGTCTAACCCGCTCATGCATCCGGATTCGGACAGGATGCACCAGGGGACGACCTACAGAGAGGTACAGAAAATGATGCACCACGAGTACTTGCAAGGGCTTGCGGCGACCAACACGGGACACCCGATGAGCCTGACGCACCATCAGTGGCTGCCAACCTCCAACACAGACTGGTCCAGCGGCACCCACATCGGACAGGAGCACAAAGCCAGCGTGCAGGCGAGCAGGGAGGACCTGAGCAACGGGTTCCACCACAGGTCTCACCTGGTGCACCAGCAGGCGCAGAGTGGCCACCATGGTTCGTGGGCGCCTGCCACGACGCACCACTTATCCCCGCTGTCCCCAGCATCTAACGGCCACCAGTCACTTGTCTACTCACAGCCTGGATACACAAACCTCAACGCAATGTTGAGTCCCCAGCCCGGCACGCTGCACCATGGCATGCGGGACCCACTCCACGATGATTCGGCCAGCCACGACAACCAGATGGAGTCGCCCCAGCAGGCTTTCAGCCACCACCAGGATCACTCGGACGAGGACGCGCCCAGCTCCGACGATCTGGAGCAGTTTGCCAAGCAGTTCAAGCAGCGGCGGATCAAACTTGGCTTTACGCAGGCGGACGTGGGGTTGGCCTTGGGCACCCTGTATGGAAACGTCTTTTCTCAGACCACTATCTGCAGGTTCGAGGCGCTGCAGCTCAGCTTCAAGAACATGTGCAAACTTAAGCCGCTCCTTAACAAGTGGCTGGAGGAGACAGACTCAAACACGGGCAGTCCCACCAATTTGGACAAGATTGCTGCGCAGGGCAGGAAACGAAAGAAGAGGACCTCCATCGAAGTGGCTGTGAAAGGGGCGCTGGAAAATCATTTCTTAAAATGCCCAAAGCCATCTGCTCATGAAATCAGCACTTTAGCCGGTACTCTGCAGTTGGATAAAGAGGTTGTCCGTGTTTGGTTTTGCAACAGAAGACAAAAAGAGAAAAGAATGACACCAGTGGGGGTCCCTCACCCGAATATGGAGGACGTATATTCCCAAGCAGAGACCCCTCCTCTACACCGCACACTACAGAGTCCTGTGCAGTGACTGTTTTCATGAACAATCCGAGCATTTCCGCGGGGGGATAGAAAAGGGAAAGGGGCTATGGAGTTTACAGTATTTAAGTTTGGCTTTTGTTTTCCTGAGAGAAAAGAGACGTGGAAAAGTTGAACAGATCAGTTTTGCCTTTAGTATTCGCGATTCGCGTGCTCATCAAATAGATGGCAAGAGGAAAAAAAACGTTAAGAAAAAAAGAATCATAAAAAAGAAAAAAAAATTCGCTATTACTGATTCCGTGCGCATTTAAAGTGAAACAAAGATCTTTATTTACCAAAATTTTACAGAGGAGACATGCATATAAAGTAAATTTGATATCCAATGGCTGCTCCAAATAGGGGGTAATTAAATGTGGCAACTGAGTCCATCTCCTCCTGGTGTACCATGAACTGTAGGCGCTGACCCGAATGAGGTTGTAGCCTGAAAATGATCAACACTGGAGATGAAAAGCCTACACTGAATGAACATTTAGCTTTTTTCAG
The DNA here is from genome assembly GCF_963969265.1 of Rhamphochromis sp. 'chilingali'. Lineage (NCBI taxonomy): Eukaryota > Metazoa > Chordata > Actinopteri > Cichliformes > Cichlidae > Rhamphochromis > Rhamphochromis sp. 'chilingali'. The sequence continues at coordinate 28,166,616 of NC_137938.1, read as the reverse complement.
GCTTAAACTGGTTATCTGAATATTAGTGTATACTTTCTTTGTTATATTAAGTGTGATGTTTTGGTTCGGGAAATTCTTTAACTTCAGTGTCTCTCTTCCTGCAAAGTGTCTATGATTTTGTTCATTATTTGCTATGGGTACTGTATCTCATCAGAGCAACCGCTAATTTCTTATTTTTTCTGTTTACTCAGTGGGAGTTGATGGTTGGAGGAGTGATGGAAATTGTGGCACCCGAAAACACAACACTTACAAATAACGCCAGACACGTTTTAGAAATTGTGCAAGTGCAACAGGACATCCAAGTTCTGACTGCATGCCTTAAAAAAATCGAGCTTTTTGCAGCTGACCACGCCGAAATTTGCAAAAAGCACCAAATTAGAAGCAAGCGTTTCTTTTCTTTTCTTTTCTTTTCTTTTCTTTTCTTTTCTTTTCTTTTCTTTTCTTTTCTTTTCTTTTTGGAGGTTTTGATTGTTCTAAAATTATTGTTTTCTTTGCATGGAGCACTTATTCTTTCGTTAATATTAGTAATGCTATATTATGTTTTTAATAAAAGTGTGAGTGTAGCTGATCTCATTAGGCTTAAACACAAAAGCCTAAAAATCCCATGTTTACAGGTTCCTGGTTATCACCACAGAGCGCTGTCAGCCCACACTGCTTACTGCCTGTTATCCTGTTGTATCCCAAACATTTTGAGAGATTGGTCAAATATGAAAAGTTATAATAACTCAGGTAACTTCAGTGCCCCATGTCGGAATATGACGCCTGTACATGATTTGTTTTCCTCCGAGTGTGTATTTTATTTTTATTTTATTTTTTAATATAATTCAGTTTTTTTGTTTCACATTGTCATTGTATTATAGTTAAACGCTGGAATCGGAGAAAAGAAAATTACAATTCATTCATTGAGGGTAAGCGATGAAGGGATTTACTTTAGATATATTTATTTTTTCCCGATCTATAAGGAAATCTGAAAATCTCATGTGTCGTGTGTCATATCTCAGTGTTGGACCAGTCCAAAAGCCTACAGCAGTGCTATTCAATACAGATGAGGGAAACTTTTTTTCCAGGAAAAAAAATAATGATAATAATAAAGATTTTAGAGAAAATGTTGCCAGGATTATTTCCGATATGTAAATATGTCTAATATGTAAACTTGTATTTGTTCCGAGATATTGTTTTGTTTTTTGTTTTTTTCGTTTTTGTTTCTTTCCGGGCAGTTTTGTACACTTACTAATTCCAAGAAGATATTTTAATATGATTTCATTTATGAATCTGACCATTTATATATATATATATTTATTTCTTAAAAGTGTTTGGAGCTTTTTTGTTCAGCTCTGTTAATGGTTACGTTGCAGTGGACTTCAGTATGTTTTTTTTCCTTTTTGTTTACTACATTGGTTGTATGTTGATTGCTAAATGTAGACTGCAAAGTCACATTTATATTTATGTTATAGTAATATTTTATTACTTACATAAAACATATATACAAGAAATGGTCTTCTGTCTTCATTAAAATCCAAACTACTCGTCTTTTGTTGATGTCTGCTACAGAATCACCAGGCAAGAAAAAAATAAACCTGATCATCAAGTTGAATGCTTTTCACTGTGCTGAGCATCGGGAAGAAGTGAGCACCCCATGTGTTCATTTTAAATAGCAGTGATTCGTTATGTAACAGGGGATCGTTTAAAATCAGAAGCTGTGTACATGTGCTGTTAAGGGGAATAGACAACAGTATTTTACCTCAGGCATTCCCTGCTAAGTTCACAGTCTGTGACGTTGTTCACATCTTTGTGTAAACGCAGTATTAAATTGTGCAATATAAATACGGAATTACTGTCTTTTCATTGAGTGATTATTACTATTATTATCATCATCATCATCATCATTATTACTATTATTTAACAGAGGCGTTTGTAGCTAAAATATGCTTTCTGGAATTATAATTTGAGCTGTATTCTTTATAAAAAAAAGCATCGATCATCACTTGACGTGTTTTAGGCATTTAAAAGGCGAATTGTGATGAATCTTTGATCTCAGACAGAAGTGCCTGCAGGCAAACATCAGCCTCTTTTCCAAAGATAGAGAGAGGAAAAGGCACACAGGCCCATAGGATCGACATAAACGACGGGCCCTAAACTTTTATAAGGATAAAGACAAGCCTAATAAACAGGCAGCATATTTATGTGTTTCTAGCATTAAAAAAATCGACATCACTAAATAGTAAATTAAATACAGTCTCACCTCATGGAGCCTTCTGTCAATTACAACGGAACAAAGCGGCAGAAAGCATTATTTTTACATTTGCATGTGTAGATAAAACCAACATATATGTAGTGAAATTTGTGCAGCTGCGGATATTTTAAGAAAATTTACTGTTTATTGATACATGACGAAAACCGAGAAAATTAAAAAGATTTACTGTTGATTTCTCTTATTGAAGTAGCCACTACTAAATGGGATTATAGCTAAAATCTAAAGTTTGCGTTTCTTGATGAATTTATTCTTTTAGTAGAGGATAGTAAATTCATATTATTAATAATTGCACATTTATATTTACGCATTTCCTCATGGTTTTTGTGGTGATCGTACAGGAACTCGCAATGCAAAGTTTTGTGTCCCGTTCAGTTTAGCCACTTTTTAATTTTTTTAACTTTCTTAATAAATAATGCCTTCGTCTGTTAGTATACATATATATGCACCAACGTTAAAATTTCTCTTCGTGAATTATTTCCTTCAATTTAGGATGTTCCGAATAATTTTAAACATGATTTTGTGAGCATCATTTGTTCATCCATGGCATGCCTTTGGAAAACTGCGATAAAATAACAAGAGAAACAAAAAACAAAACAAAAATTCAGATTGTATTGGGGGTTTTTTAGTCGATCTTTGGTGCTTCTGTGATGGAAGTGTAAAAGTTTATTTTTTTTCATAGGCTGAGGTGGTCAAATTGTGGGAGAAGAGGCCACATTAGGAAGCAAAGCAATTGCCAGACAACAGCGAGTCGCAGGCGCCCCCTGCTGGCTAAACCGGGGTACTTCAAAGTCAAATGAGCCTTAAAACGAGGAACGTAATATTCCAATAATCATCAGGAACGAGATTATTTCTCTTCATTGTTTGTGGCTGTGTCAGAACCTTTAGCTGGCCAATCTTCAAACAGCTTTACAAAAGTTAAACAAAACACTGCGCTCTATTTCCTTTAGTCCGCTATCAAGCTAATACATAAATTCATTTGGGCTAAGGTTTATGACTCTGATAGACATTAAAAGGGTTTTTGCTGCTTGTAGCATTTTTGGCACCCCCCCTAGAGAGATTTTATCCAGATACAGTGAAAAAGCTTTAGTGTTTTAATGATAATAGCAATAATAGTAAAAGAAATCACTATTATAATTTTTTTATTTACCCAAGTATAATACAGATTTTTGTTTATGAAATGTTAGTTACATGAAAAATACATAGATTCCAGCTAAATAAGGTTACACAAACTCATTGCCTCTGCTATACCTGGATCAGTCATGCTTACTGTCATGTTACCCGCCCCCCAAAGGCCCATACTGAGCTGAGGAACACCCTGATAAACTGTTGAGAATGACTTTTTATGCACAGCCTTGCATCCAGTTCATCTCTTCATAGTAAACAGCTTCTCAATGAGCCACTTGTTCTCATTATTAAAAGTTTTATAGGTGAGTCAAACAGAGATCAAACAACAGGCCTGCCTGTGTTAGATCAGGCTCACAAACCACCTAAAGTGACCAGCAGAAATTGTGGCAAATGCACAGAGGCCTGCAGAGGGGACATAGAAGGCTAAACAGAAGACATCCACAGTTGACCAGACATGAGAGACTGTGGTGACTCACACCAACTGTTATTTTTTGATGATATGCAATTTTTATTCTGCACCGTATGGAGGGACACAACCTCCATTATGCCATTAAATCAATAATACATGAGGAGAACTCATCACAAAACAGCAAAACCCAGGTATTTGACCTAAGTATCACTGCAGTTCATTCTTTCCTCCCTTCCATCTCATTCACTCTCAGCAGTCTGCTTTCCTACTGAGGGGGCCCTCGGCAGCCCTTGCAGTGGAGCTCCAGCCTCAGCACTGCCCGGGCGCCGATGAACACCAATGCCTCCTTCATCAGGGAAGTATCGTCACACACAGGAGATGTGGATTAGTGATGATTAGCAGGGATTATGGCTGGTTAATGGTGGGAAAATACATTAGGAACCATCGGCTCTTGGAGGGGGAGGGGATTTCACTCACACTAGCGGATTTGCATTGATCCACAGCAAATGAATGAGGATTAGTAGCATCAAGCTATCTGCCAACAGATAAATAACATTAAGCGTATTATACGCCAACGCCTGCTATTAATGACATTACAAACACCACTACAATGCTGGCAATTATGGAAATAATAGGAGCAGCTGAATAAGTTAGGCTGGGATTCTTGGGATTCCAGCTCATTCTCATGGAGAGGTTTGGGGTGATGCTGGAAAGTCAGGCTACTTAGTGGCAAAGACGCATGTAGCTTTTGGGTACCACCGTCTACTGGGACATACTTTAAGGGGTTTATATATTGTTAATGTTCTGATTTTTACTAAATAATTTATCACTGCTTTATAGGCTGGTAACAAGCCTTTCGTAATCCCATGTTTTACATTTCCAGGCTATGAAATTTCATTTTGGTTGTCATACAACCTTGTGCAGCAAAACATGTCTTTTTAACTGTTACCTTAATTTATCCAAAAGAACCCTTTCAGAGATGAGCAGCATTTGTAGAAGAGATGAAGAAGACCTGGACCAGAAGGGATTCTGTAAGATCAAATAGTTAAACCTTTGGTAAATATTTACTCATAGTTTAGCGACTCTAACTTGCCAACTCAAAGGCAATATTTGCTTATTACTCATAAAAAACATTAATATATCCATTAAAAAAAGGGAACTAAGACAAAGAAGCAAGATTTAATACACAGTGGTGTGTTAATGATTTTCTTTAATATTAGACGTTCTAAAAAAATGTGAAAATAAATGTGGTGAATAATTTAAACAGTGTTGATAAGTCGCAGTGGCTACCAAAGTATACTTTGTCCTTTGGTATGCCCATGTGTATCCATTTTCATTTTATTGCAGTTAATGGTGAAGTTCTGCTGGATCAATACTGACATCTTTATGCAATCAAAGTGCACGAGGATGGCATCGACAATATTTGTAACAAATTACATCTATCATATTACTCTGTAGGTAGGAGTGCAGAGAAGGCGACAGAGCCTGTAGCTTCCTTATTCTCCATTTCTACCTCTTCCTCTGGCCGAGTTCTCCTCTCCTCTTCTCACCGTTTATGTAATAAATACTCCTCTCCCACAGCGAGCGGTAGAGAAAGTGGGGTTGGAAACTGGAAAAAGAACAGAATAATGCATTTTTTCATCAAAAATTCCTTCTCTTCCCCTACCTCAAGGTTTCCTCCTCTGAGCCACTTGAAAGATGGGCAACAATGTGGCCACACAGTGAACACCTAGTTACCATATGAAACACTCCAGCAGTGAAGTGAAGGAGACGGAGAAGGGAGAGGAGAAGTCTTGTGTTATTTATGATACTGGACCTTGTAGCTATATGGGTTACCTCTTCATGTCTACTCCGAAGTATGGCCCCCATATGCGAAGGGGTATAAGTGCAGGTTTATAAAGTTACTCCCCCTCCTCACTGTATCTCTTTGCTCCTCACTGAGAGGTTTTGAAGAAGAGAAGTAGCCCGTCTCCCTCTGTCATGGCTTTGAGCGACATTTTATATCGCCTCAGGTGTCTGTCAGTGTGACTAACAGTTCTGAGAATGGAGAACTAATATCTCAGGAACTTGCCTTCAGGCAGCTGCACATAGATTTTACTGTTGGTGGCATACAATGAGACGAAAGTCATACTTTAGAAGCATTCAGTAGCAGTAATTACTAGTGATTCAGTGAGCTAGTAGGCATTAAACATTGCCTGTGACAACTTTAGCAGGTGATGAGAAAAGAGTGGGAAAGGCAAGATAAATACAATCATCTGTACTGCAAAAGCTGCCTTCATTTTGTGGGCTGTCAGGCAAAAAGGTTGAAAAGAACCAAAGGAAATGTATTAGGGATTGTTCTCTAACTAAGCAAAAGCAGTAATAATGATGGTTTTATTTTATTTTCAGAACCTCGTGGCACTTCTAAAAGTGCTGCTAAAGAGGCTTTTTAGACTACTGCACAAGGTTGCAAAATTAATTATTTTTGCATAAAAGGACATAGTAGTCATATGTTAAAGGTTGCCCCCTCTTTTCGCCTTTATGCCAGTCCTTTGTCAGCTGTAGTGAAGGCATTGCAGTATCTCTTGACTTCAATTACAAGGTTTACTGAAGAGAAGAGGAGAGAAAAAGAAAAGACAAGACCTTGCAGTAAAGAGACACATACCAGAGTAGGAAGGTCATCTGAACCTCGAGCACACTGAGATGTTCAGGGCCTTTCTTCAGTCATGTGTATTCAAAAGAAAAAAAATATGGCTAGTCAGTGTTCAAAAACGTATACGAACAGCTGAAAGATCATCTTTCTGCTCACCCTGAGCTGATCTGTTGTTTGCTCTGCACTGTGTACCAGGCTTATAACCCAAACCTAAACAATTTATCTTTGCCGTTGTCCTTTACATACGACTGATCGTTCCTGTTATGCATGATGGAACAGATATCACATTGTGAAGCCCTGCAAATTGGAGCCGGACAATAAATAGATCATCAAAGATGATCCTGCTGCCCCAGACAGTCGGCTTTGCCCTGCTACGCTGAGTTCAAAGGACGAAGATCGGTTGGCAAATGAGTGCGGTTGCTCAGCTCGCAGTCAATCGAAACAACAATAAAGATAAGGCTGATGGAAATAAATAAAAAAGGATGGAGGAATGAGGAGAGGAGAGGGGAAAAATAAGGCAAATGGGGGTGGGTGGGGGTGTGTGTGGGTAGGCAAAGCACAAAGATGAAATGGAGAACTGCCACTGTGCTCAAGGACACCGCATGCCACCATGTAATTAGAAATGTACACAGATGATTTGGATGCAGCGATATGATTAGGCAAAGCAGTCTCCAGTCTTAGGCCTAATCAGCTCACTTCTGAGAGATACTCCACCACTACTTGTGTGTGTGTGTGTGTGTGTGTGTGTGTGTGTGTGTGTGTGTGTGTGTGTGTGTGTGTGTGTGTGTGTGTGTGTGTGTGTAGGTGATGTAGAAAGGGGGGTGAATAATACTACTCCTGTCACTACAAGCTTTGGGAGGGTACAATGAGGAAAAGTTTCTGAGAAGATTTGTGAATAAGCAAGCAGATAGAATAAGGAGGTTTGGAGAAGACCTCATGATATTGTTTTTCTTAAAGATAAATATGGGGACAATAATAATAATCATATGCAAGAATATTCTGAACCAAAATATGTTTCTGTCTTCTACTCTGAGTCACTTTCTAGGTTCAACTTTAAACCAGACATTTTCGATGAATGCATTTTGATATCAGCTGAAAAAGTACAAGAAAGAAAAAACACCCAATACATGTGTGACCAAGAGCTAAAGCCCAGGATGTGCACAAAATAATCGAGGATGTACAAAGACCCCACTAATGAGCACAAGCCAATTAAAAGAGCTTCTGCTTCCACCTCCCTTTCTATCCCCTTCTGTCTGTCCTTCTGTCTCTGTGCCTTCAGTGGCTTGTTATTGATCACCTTTAACCTCGTCCCTCAGTGGTGTCAAAACTACCATTTAGGCTCATCCCTAGGGCTAAGCGTGTGTCGATAGCACCCTGCCTCATAAATCATTACTGGACGGAGGCCTTGGGAGGTTTTGCCTGCGCGAAATGCAGAGGGAAGGCTTGACTATCGTTGACACATTTCGGGACAGCCGACCCGTCATGCCCCTAGGGGTCAAGGGTCATCGATGGCACTCAGACACCACCGTCAACCCTGGTTTCTCCAGCCAACCCACCTCTAATCCCCAGCGGGCCTAGCAGTGGCACCCTTTTGATTTTTAAATAAGACAAAAGGTCAGTCGTCACCCTGCCCTGTCTTTACAGTGATCACCTTTGCTGTACGTGACAGTTCTTCTTTATTCATGATGGATCTCAGTGTCTGGATTGCTACAAACTGAATTAATGATTAGCAGAGTTTTAGGTTCACAGAATTAAGTATTTGAAGTTAGTGACAGTGGCATGAGTGAATGGTGCTACAGGGCACTATTGTTATCACTGTCTATCTTTTTGGTTATCTGTGTTAGCCTCACTCAAACTCCTCTTTACCTCCTCCTGGACTGAAGGCGCTTCATCTCCTCAGTACACGCCTGCATATCAGCCACAGCATCTACCCACAGCACTCCTCTTCTTTTTCTCTCCTTTCTGACATCCACTGTGCTCCCTATGATTTTCTCCCCATGTAAAGAGGCAAATAAAGAATTCATCTGATCCTCTCTCGCAGTTAATCTGCCTCTCTCAGTCCGCCTGTCTAGCTGCTGCTCTCCAAGCAGTGGTCAGACAAGCACAGTTACCCTTTGCAGTGGCAGTCATGGGGCCTGGGAATCAGGTAGTGATGGGTAAAGGTGACAGGTCCTTTGTTGGGGATAAAGACTCAGGGCGCATGGGTAAGTATAGAGTAAAGGGTGGGGGAATCAATGCGTGCTTTTCATTATGCTAACTAATGCTCCTTTGCATTCTCTCTATTACTGTGACCCGGAAATCATTCCTCTGCCAAGATGTAGGATCTTTCAATCATTTAATTGCAACTCAAGGAGCAAGGAGGCTTCTGGAGGAACTTAGGAAATACGGGTCTATCCCTCACAGATGTCTTTTCAAGTGGGTGACTTATAATTGCTGCACCTCTACATGTCAGTAAGTAACTGATGTCACTTAAGACTGAGGCAGTGGAATCAATGATTTCTCACTCGGTAGCTTCGGCTCTTCCTTCTGTGGGGGGACCTAACTAAAGAAATCAGGGTGATTTTAGGATGAAAAATACTTTAAATACCAATGGGTCTTATGCAGTTGTATGTCATTTTTTCCTCATTTTGTGATCAGTGGTGCATTGAAGCCATTTACTCAAATATACTTAAGTACAATAGCCAAGCATTTTTACTTAGGATAGCCATTATACATACATTTCTTTTGCATGTGGTATGTTGCTTTCATTTATATAAAGAATCTGAATATTTTTACTTTTGCTGGCATTACGAACACATCTTTACATACTCGCATTAGTTAAATAGTCGTTTTGTGTTGCATGCTTGAATAGATAGATGAAAAGGATCCATTGATGTAGATGCGGGATGTTGGTGTAGCAGAGCATACGGTATAGATTTGGTGCACATTGTTGATTGTTGTTGGTCCCCATGAGCCTCTCCACCACTGCACCCCACCTCTACCCTGCGGGATGGCCCTGCCAGGGGGTGCAGGCATGGGACAGGACACTCTGCCACCAAGGGGATTAATTGGTGTGGCACCTCTTTGGTGCACATGGTCAAAGCAATTAAATGGTGGCCCTAGGCCCTCGGTTTGCTATTACTAAACCAGTGACAAAGCTGCAAATTGGGTCTTTTCTCCTTGTGCCCGTAGTTCAGTGCATATGCGGATGAGTTGAAACGAATTCTGCATGTGTCTGCAGAATTTGCTTTATGATGTGTGAATAAAGGCCAGAAGGATTGCAGGTGTGGCAACATCAAAGCTTCAACTGAGGTAATTTTAAAAATACATTATAATTTGTGCTGTGTGCATGTATTAGTGAATATATATATTATATGTGTCTGGATGGACATTTGGATGTACGATGTGCTTAGTGTAAGCATGGTATGGTGTCTTTCACATCTCTCCCACTCCCTGCAGCCGTCAATTAGTGAGCCCGGGTGTTCGAAGGCCTTGTGCTCTTTCACATGAGCCTTTGTTGCTTCTGTCTCCCGTGCTCTGTCTCCCTTATGTTTGAAGATTGAGAAAGGACACAAGGCAGGTTACTGCTTTTCTCTGGGGTGTTGGTTTCTAGCTGTCATCCCTCTGTTAGCCCGCGTGGGTATGAAGACCACAAAATCCTCAGAGCCTTCAAACACAAGAAGGAAACACATGAACACACAAATGACCATTGCCAACTAGATTAATACACTAACAGATGATAGGACATATTTTTTACAGTAGTTTTTTTCTGGTCAGTTATCAGATTTTGTTTCTTATACAAATATATATAAAAAATATAATATTTAATAAAAATTATTTGTATTGAATAACTGACAGAAGCATTAAGAAATTCAAGAGATTTGGCTAATACTTGTTGTCATTCAGCCTATAAAGAATCAAAGCACTTGAATATGCTTTGTTTAGATTGCAGACATTTGTCTAACAAACCCAGCCATGTTAACCCCCATCCGCCTAGCAGCCCGGCCGTTCCGCCCCAATCTCCAGACACTGGGCTAGAGAAAAGCGTGAAGAAGGGGGCCAGACTGCAAACCATCCATCACATCTATCTGACCTGCCCTGCAGTGTTGAAAAGACCACGGTTATCACTCACCCCTGACACTGTCATCGATGTCTGTCCTTAAGAGTGCACACGTGTACACACACAAAGACACTGAAGCAGCACGCATATAGACAAGCTACAACATCTTGGCACTCAGTCCAAAATGTCCCGTCACCTCCTGTCCTTCGCTCGATTGCACTCTCATGACCATTCATCAGCACCCATCATTCACAAAAATGCCAACATGCTCAACAGATGGCTCCAACCCAATGAGATCACGACGAACGACAGGTAACTCCCAAAAGAGACCGGCCACATTTGTCTGCGCTGGAACCGTTCTGCAAAGTTGGTGTCAGCTTAGACCTCGACTGGTGGAGGCCTTTGTGCTGATCTGAGTTGGAGCTAGGCATTACAATACAATAGCTTGTATTGTCCCACTGCCTCTCAGCTTTATTACATATGTATGTGTTGATTGCTCCAAAACAACAATGCTGGTGGATGGCATTAAGCACCAACAATAACAGTGATGCTTGGCGCTCCTACTCAGCGTTGGATGTTTATCTAACAAACCTCTGTGTTGACGCCCAGCACGCAATAGTGTGAAATACCAACACAAGTGCCAGTTTGGGAATATCATGAATGGGGAGTTTATAGGCTTTTTTCTTTTTCCAGAACCTATTTCAGCAATTTTAACTTTGTGAGCAAGGAACAATGACAGATGAATGATCGTCATACTGGTGTTTCCTCTATTACAGGATACAGACAAAAAGAATAGCAAACAGCTGGCTGTATACAAAATTTAGATTAAGTCTGAGTTCTGTGCTTAGTGTAAGAAATTAGTAAGAGCCACACTGCGTAGATTTGAGAAATTGATAAAGAGACTATGGCAAAATGGACACATGAGAGAGATCCATAGGCTCAAAGGTCATCTAGCCCACCCACGTCACTGTGGTGTAACAAGCCTGCAGGGAATGCTGGATCGTGCTGGTCGAAAACCTTGGGTTTGTCACCCGACCCAACCCTTCAAGCATCACAACACACCCGATCAGGCCAAGCTATGTGCCACCCCTGCTGGTACCCTGTTGTATCAGAGACCTCCCCACCCTTGGGTCCCATTCACACTCAACCACACATGGGCGTTTGCAGACAACAGCCATCTCTGATGCCCTTCTGATTCGCTCTGCTGGCATTTAGCTGGTGAAGTTCAGTGTGTGCGTATGTGTGTGTGTTTGCTTCAGTGGGGCAGCAGGGAAAAGGGACTGAGGTGACAAGAGTTGTGGTGCAGATGTCTGCACAGCTAGCGGAGCCTCATGAATGGCAACTGTTGTGATGGTGACGGGGAAACGCGTTGGAGGCCTGGCCTACGCACTCCAGTCATCTGAATGGCCGGAATTCAACATGGTCGAAAGACAAGCTCATGCGTGCGGACTGGAAACAATGTGCCCTCTTTATTACTTTTTTTTCTATGTCTCTCTGTTACTGTCACTCAATTTTTAATCATTCCTTTTATGTAGCTGCAAGTTTCATTGTGCCAGTACTGTCAGTGGCACATATAAAATATATACTGATAGATAATATAACCGATGCATTCCTAATAATACTTTAAACATAACTAGTAATTCTTCGGGAAAAAATCAATTGAAACAAAGGAACAAAGATGAATAGGAAGTCAGCATAATTGATTTGAAGTGGAAATGTTGTGATTGATCTATTGAGTAGCTGTCTGGTCTTTACTCAGGGGACCATAAACCCTGGCCTCACATGAACAAATATATGCCATGGGTTATGTTTTTTTTTCTTCTTCTTCTTCTTTTTTTACCATGTTTTTATCAAGACTACAAGACAAAAGAAATTCATGATCTAATAAGGCAATGCTTGCAGCTGATGAGGATTTGACACAACACAAAAGGTGTGCACAACTACGCGTGTGCTGAAAACACGTGTTTCAGAAAAGTCTCCTGCGGTATCTGTTTACTGCACAAAGATGCCGATGGCGCTCATTTACTGTTATTATAAATGAGATTGGTATGTATTACCTCACCTCACACTGACTGCAGACAAAAAAACCATCCTCATAAACAACTAGCCACAGCCAGCAAGAAACACACCCTCAAATATGATTAGATAACATTTACTGATAGATGGATGGTGAGCTATCTAGGCCTAAGACTGCAGTTTAGGCACAGCTTCACTGAGAAACAGCAGTGGCACCTTAGCCGGACAGACGCCCTGGTACTAATGAGAGAAGGTGACAAACTGGGAGGCTGGGGTACAGAAAACACAAGAAAGAGGCACGTAGGGAAATAAGGCATTTAAACATGACTGTTCCTGAAATTTAGATGAGTTATCTACAATGTATGTGTAAAGGCATACATGCATAGTAGTGGAAACCTCGTGTTTATGTCTAAAAATGCGAACCACATTAGAGAAACAGCACATGCATGAGGGAAAAAAATAAAACGCTAGATAATACTTAAAACATGCAAATCACCTGCCTTTGCCAACATTTACAGGAGACTAGAACTTGAACATTTTCAGTCCTGTCTTGCCCTTGTTTTCCCCATCAACTTCTCCCTTATGTGTTTTATTTTATTTTTTTTAATTGACAGTCAGACTACAGTAAAATCTTTTATCCTGACTTACAACAGATAAATCCCTTACCCACCCACCTCACACAGTGGAGAGATAGACTGTAAAAGTCTAACAAGACTGACTAAGAAAAGGATTCTTGTTTGAAGCAGGAAGGGGTTATTGTTCACTAGATGGCTGGGCGTGGGCATCACGGCAGAGATTAGCTACAGAGAAACATTATCTCTCCGGGCCAGTTTACAAAACCCAATGAGGCCAGGACTGGCATAGTTTGGCTATCTAGGTACTTTATGTTCTAAGAGGCTCTTGTCCCCTATATGAACAAAGTTAGGGCTTGTTGTTGAAACCCAGAGGGGTGAGTCCCTGCTTTCCTCCCACCTCCTCTCCTCCCTGCTTCCCCTCCTCTCCTCCTCCCTGGCCCACGGACCAACTGCAAGGCTGCTGGAGTTCAAGTCTGGCCACGTGTTGGCCATTACACTCCCACAATGACCTTGTTGAGCTCAACATTTAGAGTCCCATAAAAACATTATTGTCCAGTTCCTGGGATCATTTGTCCACTACCACAAAGGCTCAGAGAAAACCAAAATGTTAACCACCCCCAGGGTTTTGCGGAGACACATTTTTCAGATTCTGCCCCTTCTCCTCTCTACCCATCCGCCTTCCTGGTACCACATTGCACCCACATTGACGCACTTCCCAGCAGTGCCCACGGGGTACTCCTACACCAGCACATTCAGATATAATGCAAGCTGCATGGTCAAAATGCTGCCCCATAAAATAGCCATTTTGTGTGTTGTACTACAAAAGAAGAAAGCCAACAATAATGTCCATTCTCCTCTGCATACATCACCATTTCTACTTCCCCCCTCTCATTTAATTGACTCCTGCCCTGAAATTGTTCCTGTTTGTCATCTATCAATCTATGCGCCCATCTTGCCTTCCGTTTTCAGATGCATAACTATGGACCCATAACAGCTAAAAGTCCCTAATGGTCATTCAGTCTCTAAATATGTCCACTTCATAACGGCTCAGTGCATGTACCTGCTGAGTGAATAGGCAAGGTCGTGCCAGTCTATTAGCCATATTAAAAACCAACCCATTATGGTAATTGGCGAGGTCTAATGCATGTACAGGTTGCTTAGCGCCCATGTATTAGCTCTGATAGATGACTCAGTGATTAGCATTGAAAGCTACATTGTATTACAAGACTGCTTTTTGCCCCAGTGCTTGGCGTCCTCTGATCCTGTCTCTCAGTGTGGTGACCTCTACTGTGGACAGATACACATGCCCCTGACCAAATGTTTCATGCTGGGAAGCAGAATGTCTGCTATGGATGAGTTACTTACTGTGACAATCACAAAGACCTTTTTTAAAAAAATATATAATTACTTAATTTCCATTTGGTTGAGAAGATGAGAAAGGTTGGAAGGCACCCTCATTGTTATTTTATCTACCTTACTTTAATTTGCCTAAAATCCACATGTAAATACAGAAACGTAACAGTCTGGACCTAATGCACATGATTTTTTTTATGCCAACAATTCTTAAAAGACAAATATCTTACCTCTGCCATTGTTAAGTATATTGCACAGACCAAAAACATTCAGGTTTTCTTAATTCCCTTTTTATTGGACAATCTCACAAGTCAAAAAGCAGTCAAAGACTTGAATTGAGAATGTGGGAAGGAAGAAAAAACAGCTTTTGACAGCAGCGTTAATGCTTCACTACAAGTTTTTAATTTAGAAAGCCATAAGGGAAATGCTTTGCCTTGAGTATCCAAATCACATTTCATTAAATTTTACCATCTGTCCTAAACCACCGGCACCCACCCCAATCCTTGTCTTATTCCCAATCCAGAGCTGGCATCCCCTGCTCTGTGAGCGGCCCTGACTGGGTCTCTCAGGGAAAGGAGTAGATTCTCCTTTCATCCTCTCTTAGAGGACAAATATCAGTCCCATCTCACTGCTCATCCATATTCATGAGCTGCTTATAAATATCTGATAGCCACCTTGCTACAGCTGTTTAGCTGGGAAAGCAACATAAACTGTGTTGCATTGTATATATATAAATATATGCCGGTATGTGTGTGTGTATTTAAATAAAAAGCACTTTTACCTAATGGTCCAATCATATTTGGCACATAGGTGCTTAAACATGCATTGTATTGCTGTATTGTTCTCTCTTTCAAACATATGTGTCCACCGATTGGAGACGAGATCTCAGCTTCTACCTGCCGGGCCCCCTGATACCATCGCCTCATTGCAGGGCTATCGCTCTCTCTTTTTCGCTCTCTCCTGGTTTTAATTAAAGTTAAGTGTGACTATAGAATAAGAGAGGAATCCTTAAGTGCTGTATTTACCTTCCCTCTGACAGGGCTCATGCTTATCAGTAAGGCTGAAGTACTGGAGCCACAAGACAGGGACTTCTCAAAGGTCTGAGTAATCGCTAGGGTCCCTCTCCCTCCCAACAAATAAACCCATGCATACACTTTTTCAATCTAAGCATACCTACCTTGTAGCACATCTCTCCCTGTTTGATGCAAATGGAATACAAATGCCTCACACTTTCACTCGTGAAAGGGGAAAATCTTATGCTCAGTTATATGGTTGCAGTGATTCATGGTAATTATTCTTTTAATCTCAAACAAACAGGATATTTTTTTTCTGTTGTTGAAACATTTCACTTGCTGTTTAGCCTAACAATTGAAATTTACTCTGGAAAGATGTAGATGACTTCTACATATTTTAGAAAAGCTCAACTTTCATATTATCACTATTATAATGTGCTACATGAAATGACAAAAAGAATAAAAAACAAAGAAACAGAAAATAAAACAAAACAATGAAAACGTTGTACAGTCTTTCCCAAACTGCTCCTCACTATGAATGCGTTTGGATAACAGGCTCTGAGGGACGACTGGAGGATAAAATCCAAATAAATAAAAAGTAACCTCAACTCTTTCCTGAGATTCAGCTCATTTTTCCAGCTCTTGTGTTTTGATTTTACGACTAAAAAAAACTTAGTTCAAGTGTGTGTCTCTAATTATCTAACATATTTTCATTAAAGATGATGTACGAGGTGCATTCGCAAAGTTTTTAGCAAATTTCCATTTCAAGGTCACCTTCTTGCGTGCTTGTGGGCCCCTTTTTTTCCACATTCACTGGTTTGTACATTGTAAATTTGCGTCCCAGGCTCAGGCTATCAATGCAGTCTCCAAAATGAAAGTGGCATTAAGACCATGCAACAGGTGATGATATAACCCTAATGTACAAAAATATTTGCCATCCAAATGCAAGCAATAACACGATACACAGTCTGACATTTAAAAAAAGAAAAAGATGCACCCCTTTGATGTTACAATACAACGCTAAAAAGGGTTTAAAATAAAAAAAATTTAAAAAAGCACTCAAGATGGAAGCAGTGCAGCCAAAGGGGAGCTAAAAGAGAGTGTGGAAAAACTGATATCAGGTATGATTATTGTTTTTATAGGCAGTGATTTTTTTTTCATTCATACAATATGTCATGTTCACTGTACATCTAATGAATTTCTATTAATGTTTGATATTTGGATTTGTTTGTATTTCTTACAGAGAGTTAGTTAATAGGGCTGACACTCTCCTCTCTGCTTTTCTGTTTGGTAGATATGAAGCGAGAGACAAGAGAAATATTGCATAAGAATGAAGAATGACTAGCGTGACTTTGTGGGGGGTTGGATTCGACCAGCATCAGTGACTTCCTGAAGCCAGTGATGCAGTAGTAAGCAAATACTTCATTGCTGTGGCTGAGGCAGTAGAGTGGGTTGTCTACCAATCTGAAGGTTAGTGGTTTGACCCTTATCTGTCCCAGTCTTTGTGCTGAAGTGTCCTTGGGCAACATACTGAACGTCATATTTCCTTTGATACATTCATCTGACTGTGTGTGAGATTGTTAAAAAGCACTTTGTTGAATAAAGTGCTGAGTGAATGTTGTTTGTAATAAAAAAAAAAGCTTTGAGCTAGACTAGAAACGCTTAGATATTACTTTAACATTTAGTTTTTACATGGCTTAAATAAACAAAGCACATGTTCTGTTGTACAGACCTTTTACTAGCTGTTTCTACTTGTTTCTAGTGTTAAATTTAAGCTGCTTTTTCTTTTTCAAATTCATACATGAATGTGATATTGTCACACTGATCTGATTCTATGCAAAATAATGCATTTTACCAAGATATCAAAGTGTGTCTTTCAATGTAACATTTTCTTTTCCCTGTCTTTAATATTTTTGAACTTTCATTGTTCATGAATTCTCCTTCTAAGTGCTGTTTTCAAATATGAGCAGGTACCTTACAGAGATTTACATTGCAGAATTTTGGGGGGAGGAATTTTTTCCCTAGTGCTCTAGATTAGACTGGTGATAAGAGCACCTTCCTATCACTCTCTGCTAGTGGCTTCCTAATCACATCTCTGCAACTGATACTGAGGCCGAAACACTGAATGTGAGAGTAAGAGTGAGCAAGAAGAAGAGCGATAGGATGAGGAGCATAGAGAGTGGGGCAGTTGAAGACACAGTCTTGAAAATCAAACACCACAATCCACCGTGAGCTTAGCACAGCACATATACAGCAGCAGCAGCATTCAGAGGTGACATTGCAATCGATGGTGAATACTGTAACATGTTTACTGGACTGTTAGGAAGGTGGAAGCCACAAACTGCACTTATGAGGAACTCTTACAGTGTTTCTCTTCTTTACTTGTGATTTTATTTTATTTTTTTTTAATTTACCGATACCTAAACCACTTCCACTCGCTCCACTTCTCTGCCAACTCATTAGAAACATTAGAATTGCTGATGCCGGCAAGAAAACACATTTTGCTTCAGTCTGAAGAATATCTTTGTTCTGCTTCCAATACAAATAGAAGGAGATTTAAATATTGCTCCTCTGGAGTGTGCCTGGGTGGCTCTGTGAGAGTGAGGCAGAGAGTCTGTGCATCTGAAGTTGAGCCGCTATTGGTTGTGTATACCAAAGGATGAGCTATTATGTGAGCTTGTATGTGTGCGTGTGACTGTATGTGTGTTCCCACAGGGTATTTCTGTTCCTTGTGGGGAGTACAGTTGAAGTGAACAATAGGCAGTGCTGCACTGCACCCTACGCTGCACGATACTACAGATGATCAACAAAAAGAAGGCTTCGGCTTTGTACGTGAATCTGGAATCCTGCTCGGTCAAATAAATGGTCAAAAATATTGTGAGTTTTTGGCCCCTAAGGTCATGCGTGACTCGTAAAAAAACAACTCAGGAGCTGATAAAAAGGGAAAGAATTGCACTTGCAGATAAGAGAGGTGAAATATAATGACTGAAAACAGCAAAAACAACAACGACAAAAAAATGTAAGTAAACAGAAGGTGGAGACATGAAAACAGAAAAGGGTGGGATGTTTAAAGCTTGCTAGCTTTCCTCATTAGCCATGCAGAGCATCTTGGCTGCTCTCCCACACCTCCCGGCTCATCATCGCCTGAGCCGTGGCTGCCAGCGCACCCCCACTTCCATGAACCATCCCTCTCTGCCTCATCCCTCCATCCCTTTCCCCCTCCCCTCCTGGCCCCTATAATCACACCCGCAATCACAGCCCCTAATTAGGTTAATTAATTTGTATCAGCCCTTGTAGGGACTTGGCTGATGAAGCTGCCATAATAGCGTCATCACCCCCTCCTTTAAAAAAAAAAAAAAGGAAGAAAAAGATCTGATGCAAGCCTGTCTGTGGTAAGACAGTACTATAAACCATGGGGTCACATTTACATCCCCACCCCCAAACCTTTCTTTCAGCTGCATCTTTTCTCTTCTCCCCTCCAACTCCAACACATCCCTTCCCCCTGCTCTTTTTATTCAATAGGTGTGACGCTGACACCAAAATAGTGATATATAACCTGTCGTGTCACAGTGCATCATTGTGTTTACTAGAATGCAAACATCTCGTGTAATAATAATAATAATAATAATAATAACAACAGAGTCTGCATCTTTACAATGACACACTTCCCCACATATTGAAGTGTGCTGTTTTGCTTGTTTGTTTACACTTTGTTTGCTGCAGCGTTCCAAGAGCGGAGGGGGGAAAAACTGTACGCTATGATAATGATTCTCTTGGCGGTTTGTCTCTGTAGACCGATCGAAGCATCACATTACAATCAGCGGCCCTCATCGCCCCTCATCAGGCCACTGACGAACAAACTCTGATTAACACCCCCATCTGATTACTGCAATCACCCGAGATAACCACGCACAAGCACTGTCCCCCACCGGCGCACACACGCTCACACATACTGATTCTCACACCTCACCGTTAGTAGTAGTAGATAGAAGGCAAACGTGTGCACACAAAGTAGCTCTGATCAGGCATTGTCACATAGTTACCATTAAAGGAAAGCATTAGAGAAGCAAAACACTAACAAATTTTGAGAGGCAAAAAAAAAAGTGCACGGAGGAGAGCGTGATTGTGTGGAAGATGGAGGTAGATTAAGATATTGAGATTATAATTAAGTCATAATGAGCATGCTTGTAGGTGTATAAATATAATGAATGGCTTTTAAAAACTCACAAACACGATATCAAACTCAAACGTGGGTCTCTAGAATAGTTCTTAATTTTAAGTAACCAAGTAACCCCCCCAGTACACTTGAATTGGGTGCATTCAATTGTGATGCAAGCAGACACTTGCATAAATATACATACACACAATCTCAAGTCGACAATGACACAGGGAGACTGCGAGACAAGGACAGATCCGGTAGTTAAAGCGTAATGAACACGTCCCCAAGGCACGCGGCTGGCATTCCCCTGAATGATGGACTGACAGTAATGCCGGGGCAGATGGGTGCGCTCCACGCCCCGTTCAACACCACAGATACACACATATACACACACCCACACCCTCCCCCTGGTCTATTCTGGCCTTCTTTCCTGAAGAGAGATACCCCCTGTAGGTCTGATATGGAGGTGGGGGAATAGCAGGGGTGCTGTGTATGTGTGTGCGCAACTAGAGGTGGGGTGCGCAAGTATGAGGCCTCTGTCATGATTTAGGCTCCCATGCAAATTTAATCAATTCGAGTACCTCTCGCCAGCCAGGGCTCATTAGCGGCAATTTAAAAAGGAGGCTCTGTGATCCCACCTCATTGCATGAGCCAGACATTTGGCTCAGGCACACGTTCATAGTATATACACACAATCATGCTAGAATACACACAGATATCCAAATACTCACACACAAATACACAAAAATGAATGCACATCAGGGGGACTGTCATGGTTGTAAAGATTTTCCTTCAGATACCTTCCCCCTGGCATGGAGAGAGACCCTGCCTGAACATCCCCCATGCTCCCCCTTTTTGGTCTCTCCTCTCTTTCGACAACTTCAAAAGGTCCCTGACACCCAGCTTCAAGTTAAAGGATTGAGGGTATCCATAGATAAAGACTAGCTCTCACCCCCACCCCTCGCATTTGGAGATGCCCTCCCAAAAACTCAAACCTCAGGCTACTTCAGTCTTCTCACCACCTCTCACTCTCCACCTCTCAGTAATTGGGGGATCAATAAGTACTGTCCCCAAATCACGCTTTACTGTGGCACTGAACGCTGGCTTTGCAGAGGAAAAGTGGTACTGGTAAATGAAGTGGGTGAAGTGCAGCAGGTTGTAAGGATCAAGCACCTGTTTAAGGGAGGTGACAGCAGCACGTGTCTAATTAGAACCCTGTATAAATAAGAATAAAATTTCACCACTTTCCAGAATAATAAGCCATCACATCAATGCCACTGAAGATTTGTAATGTTTAAATGAAAACTGCTCACAGTGTGGTCTTTAGATCTCTCTCAAGAGGAGTTGTGTATCGTTTTGAATGACAAATATCAATACTGCAAGCAGTAAAAATGAGGTTTTGTTCACTCTGCCTGTACTAGTTGAACTCGTTGTGTGACCACTTTGACAGAATTTCCCAGAAGAATGCAACAATCTGAAGAAAACTGACCAGATATCAGACATCAGTTTAGGTTAAATCTTGAATATATTAGGCCACTAATAATCACACGAGGGGTATGACTGTTCAAAAGATTTTAACAAAAAAATAGATGTTGGTATGATTTTATTCTGCTGTTTTTTATCTCTTGAATTTTTTTTTTTAATTGATTCCACGCTGCCCGTTCTACTAGTTGTTCTTCACCCATTTAGCAATTACTAATATGAGGCATAAATCACTGGTAGTCCAGTCTGATTTGTTAATCCTGTAGTTTGTATACAGTAATTAACAAAATAAGATGGATTACCTGATTCCAGATAGCACACACTGGGACTCCTAATTCAGATCACTCTAACCCAGATTAAGTGTTGTTAACAAATGAACCCTTGAACAATTCAAGTTTATTTAAAATGTGCAGTATTCAGTGGAAATGTACAAAAAAAACCCAAAGTGTGTCATTTTTTAGTTTTGCTCTTTCATATGTTTAATAACTAAAGTTAAAGAACAAAGCTCTGTTGTATTCCATTTTAACCAGGCTACACTTTCACTCTCAGTGAAGTTACTATATATCAGGGTCAATGTCATACCCTGCAGCTGTGTGACTACCCCACAGTACTCCACTTCCACCCCCCCAATTCCAAAAGTGACTATCCGTTAACAAACCTCAAGGGTCATTAACTTTAGAGATGGCTTATGGGGGACAGGATGGCCTGTGAGAGTAGTCAAATGAATTATGAGCCTTTTGACAAAAGAGGAATGCCTGTCTATATCTTTAAAATCAGAAGGTCACCCACTGCCCACCCCTGAGCCCTGCCTCTGCACCCCTGCATAAGAGTCCCGTTACTGGGGAGAATGAAAGGAGAGCTTGAGGAGGAACAGAGGCTGGTCTGTGCTTGGGTCGCATAGTCGGATTGGGGTCCCGGAACTGCGCACACAGTGTTTTGACCCCTGGGCTTTCCTCAATGACCTCCACCCCCTCCGCTTATGGACAGTGAGCCTCAGGGTCCCGGTACACACACGCCCTCATAGGAGTGTGACGCAGTAACAGAGGGCAGAGAGGGTGAGAGAAAGGCGTAAGGAAGGAGGAGGGAGAGCTGGCTGAGGATGCAAATCACTCGTACTGGGTACAACAGAATTCTGACATAAATTGTCAAACATACAAGAGCCTTGTTTATGCTTTGATTAAAGTGAAATACATCAATCTGTGCACTATATACTTGAGATGTTTATTATATAGGTGTACGTGTAGAGGTATTTGAACTTACATTAACAGAACATTTTGTAGTGCTAGATTTGTCAAGCTGTTCTTCTAGACGAGTGCAACTGAAGCAAGCAGGAGTCCTGCTATCACTCTGCCTCTTTTGGCCCATTCTGAGCTATTGGCGCACCTTTCCTCTGGTCAGCAGAGTTTGGGCCAAGACCTGTGGTCCCCATCCTGCAGCCTCTATGCCTCTCACTTTTCCTGATGACACATTCACTAGGTTCCCTGCCTGCCCTCTTACCCCCCCAGTGGCTCCCAGGAGAAACTGATGGATGGGCCCCATTTATGAAGCTGCTGCAACCAACAAGGATCAATCAAGACCGGGTCACTGAACTGTTGCTGGGCATCAGGTACTCAATTTGTTTCAAACTACTGGAAGTAAGCAAATATATTTTTACCTGCTTTATGTGCAGACAAGACAACATAAAAGATTAGTGGAGATCGTGAGACAAGGAGCAAGAAAGTCCAACCTTTATTTTATTTTTTTGAAAGTGTGCTTGCTTTACCCTAAATCATGATGCTTTCCTACATTTCAGGGAGTAGAGCAACCTCTGTTGCCCACCCAGGAATGGGATATCAACGGCTAACTGGAAAGGATTTGACGGACAAGTTTCATCATCAGTATATTGTACAATTGAATGCGAGTACTCATTTGGTTAATTAAAATTTCATTTTTAGCACCTTGATGTCCAGTAAGATTCTTAGGAAGCCTCAAATCAGTTCGCTGAAAGAGAACTACCTGCTGAAAATGAGCTAGCTGCAACAATTTATCTCTCAAGGGGGCCTTTTAACAGAGATGTTATTGCATAAGCACAGCTGCAGCTAATAAAATTAATAATGGGTAATTTTGATTAAAGTGAGCTAATGAGCAAGCATTGGCAATAGTGTTATTGTTATCGATGCTTGCTAACTGACACCTAAATCATTTTTAATTGTATTAGCTGCAGCTGTGTCTACCCTGCTGCGACATGTGAAAAGGGCCTGTTAGAGGTGTGCTGCATCCCAAGTCGAGGGCTGCAAACAAAGACGTGTCCTTCAGAGGCTCTGAAGGCTAAGCCAAGCCTGTGTCTCCACCACAGAAAGCACTCCAGCGCTTCAGCACGCAAACAATGTCCTCAGTTGATGTTAAAAACATATAAATGTGACTTCATTTTTTTTAGATAATGTATCAGAGCTTCGAAAATATTTAACCTCGGTATACAAGTGTTATTCAGGACTAAATAACACATTAACACATCGTGGGTATCTCAACGTTCAACAAAGCATTACGTGTGTAATATGGAGAACTTCCAAAGTTGTCCTCAAACCTGGATAAAGAGAATGTATTTCTTGATGTTGTTGTGTAAATGGGACAGTTACTGAATTAGAGAGCAACAACACATGAGTGAGAAATGTTATAACCTCAATCTGACACAAAAAGGAAATTGTAGGTCGTACTTGTAACTCAAACTGTGGGGCAAGGATGGCCTGGAATACAGTGCAGAGCCAACTTTTACAAAATATGGCATTTATTTAACTACAGTTCAGCTTGGATCTTAATATTATTACTACTAATAACACTACTTTTACTACTACCTAGAAAAGAGTGAGGTGTGGGATGCAAGTCTTCTTCATCCTCTTAAAAAGAGTATGCTAAAAACAAGTTTAAGAACCACTATAATAACTTCTGGGAACAAATGCACTTATGGCTCTCTTCTAGTTGCCTTAGATTGGAACACTCATGAAGAACACTAATGCCCCCTAGTGGTAAAAAAAAATAAATTATATTTCTTAGCTAACCAGATCATACAGCACCCCCTCGAGTCATAGAGCCTGAGAGCTCTCCACTTCTTCACAAGCAAAGAAATCCTTAAAATATAAGTTGTCTCCAAATCAAGAAATTAAATCCAATTACAAGTTCTTTTGATATTTATTTGAAACAAATTAAGCATAGTTGATAAATATATACAAAACTGAATTTTTATCCTTTGCCTCTGCTGTGCAGACCCATAGGATTCGAGAAGTTCATTATTTTCAAGTATCACCTCCCGACAGTGATTTTCTTTCCCTCCTCTTGTCAACGTTTCCTCTTAGCTTCAAACTTGTAAATTGCTGCAGAACTGGTGGTCTCCTTCTTTACCTTCACTTTCTTGAACTTATCCTGTACAAAGGCAAAACATAAAAAAAAAAAAAAACTGAAATGAAGACAGTCATAGCACACCAGCACCAAAACTTTCAAGAACCATGTCCTCCTCACCTGCAGGTCCTTACGGGTCTGAATTTTCTGGCTGATGACAAACATTTTCTTTTCTCTGTCAATTCGCTGGGAAAGTATCTTGTATTGATGTTTCCTTTGCTTTGCCAGTTTCTACAGGTACAAATCACATAGACCCATCAGTGGAATGAAATGCCGAATCTTAAACTTTATTACCAATGAACAATTCCGAGGAGCTAAATTTTAAAGAAATATTCAAAAAATGAATAAATATCATCTCCACAAACCCCCAGAGCACGCGGGTCTACAGCTCCCTGTATTCTCTTGGTTTCCAGTGTTCCCAGACTTGGTCTGTTGTACACTCTGTCCACCAGCTCTGGAGCTGTGTTGAGGTGGTCCGCCAGGTTAAATGACTGCACTGAGGGAGAATAAAAACAACTTCTCAGGCAATCTCAAGACTGAAAGCACAAGAGGAAAAGGATAGTTTGTGTGCACAGCACTTACACATTTCCAAGCACTCACTAAATTTATTAAATCTACCAAACGCTTATATTTACCTTCTTTTTTGGAGTCCACAAAAAATGTGTGCTTGTTTTTTGGTTTGCTCTCTGCATCCAGAAGATGGAGCTCTCCTTTCAGCCTCTCAATTTTCTGGAAGTACATCATATACCCAGAAAGATTGACCGAGGCACCACCACAGATATAAATGATGGTGATAATATCTATGCTCATGCTGCTGCCACTGCCCTTAAACTACTAGGCACATGTACCACCACAGAGCCCTCTCATTCGTTACTGCAGATGGCTACTGGAAATTTGCCTTTTCAGGAACAGAAACCCTTCATCCCCCTTTATATTCCAGTACTAGGCCTACTCTGTGGAGCCTTTGGAAACTGAACAGTTTTCAGAGGGGAACAACTTTTACCATTTGGTTTAACGTTTAATTGTGATGTGATGCAATGATTTGTATGTTGAGAAGTTATTTCTTTGTTGTTTTAGGTTTTCTTTATGTTTCCAAATTGCGAACTCATGCTGTTGGAAAGAGTCATGCACAATATGCATTTTAAAAATATTAGTGCAAGGATAATATATAGCCTGGGTACACTGCCCTGCAAAGTAACCACTTCCAAAATGGTATCGTGAGTATTTAAAAATTACACTGCAGTAGCATTGCTTTTAACATTTAAGGGGTATAATGTATATCCATACCATTCTTCACCTTTGCTATTCGTGTGTATTGACTTAATTTTCAGATCTTCACAGGTGCATTTCTGATGTCTAAAACAAACTCTTAACATCTCTCATTAAGAAAGCTTCATACATGCCAAATTCACTTGTTACTGGTCCTGCATCAGCAGTGTGTTTGGGGTCATGATCATGCCAAAGAATGAAGCCGCTGCCAATCAGAAGCTTTCCAGAAGGTGTTACGTGGAGACTCAAAATCTCGCTGTACTTTTTGGGTTCGTAATTTTATCAGTTTTAACAAGATCTTCAACACGACTGGCTGAAATGCTGCCTCACACCATGACAGAGGCTCAGTGTTCTCCAGATGGCCGTAGACACTCACTGTCGTACTTCTCTCTTGACCTGCGCCGTACATATTTATGACAATTTGAAGCAAAAATTTCAATTTGGATTCACCACTCCATAAGACGTGTTTGCCACTGATTGTCAGCTGAGTTGTTATTTAATTTGGGATACCTCAGCCTGTTCCCGTTGCTTAAGAATGGCTTGTGTCAGGCCATATTTATTCCTATTTTTTTAAGCACATGACTTTTTTTAGTTATTGTTCATCTGCTGCAGATACTTTTTAAGCCCCGCCACTTCTGTTGTCCTCCCTTTGGTTTTCAGCTAATAGCACTTTGCCAAATTGTCTTCTATATGTAGACAGACAAGTAGTTAATTGTTGAGGAGCATTTTTAATGCTTGGATGATTCGCAGATCAGTATTAAATACTATTTTAAATAATTACAAGAAAGACTGGCTCGTTTGAAGCAGTATATAAAGAAATGAAGGGTGAGTCAAGACTTTTGCACATTACTTTACCACAGTAGTTACTGGTTCAAAGATGTTATGATGTCACCAACCAACTAATTATCTATCAGTCAGATGCCTGGTGTAATCCAGTAAGATGATTTGTAGTAATGAATCTCATAACTGGTCAACAAGCATTTCCAAAAAACCCAAAACAACAACAACAAAAACAAAACCCAACAACATCACACTAATTGAACAGAACAGAAAAATGCAAATTTGGTTATAAGGCAATGAGATAAGCTGTGGCCACTGAGCCTACTTTAAGTGAAAAGTGAGCCTATTAACAAGTCAGTTTTGCCACAGTGGTGGTATTTTGTTTCTTCTGCATGACTTATTACATGGAAATTAAAGGTTACCTTAACTTCTGCAACCCTTTTCATCTCCACGTAGTTGATATCCTGCGTCCTCATCATTTTCTTCTGTTCCTCGGTCACCTCCTCCTGCTCTTTTGGTTTTTTAATTACGTGAACTCCATCCTGTCAACACACCACAAGATAAAAAATTTTTTTAAAAAACGCTGAGGCAAAACTCATATATGACCAAATCTATGAAGCAAGGAGGTGCTTCTTGTTGCTTTAATACCTGCAGTGCAGAGCTGATCATCTTGAAGTAAAATTCATCCGGGTTCTTCTCCAGAGCTTTCTTTCGCAGAGCAGCGAGTGTGTTCTGTTTCTTATGATAGTCACTATACCAGCAGACAAGGCAAACTTAAACATCCTATCTTCAAAAGGTAAACACAACTATAAAGTGTGGCAAAAAACTTGCACTTTTCCTTACTCTGCACGGAGTTTGTAGTCCTTCTTCTTCTCCAGCAATCCCAGTTGTTTCCTGAAGCCGGGCTACACACGCACACACAAACAGACAGGACAGATCCAACATTAGTATCTATTACTGTAAGTGTGTGTGTGTCAGAAAAACAACCGAACACACGAGAAGTATGTTGTTTTGCCTTGGCTAATAGGCTAACGAGCTAGCCAACAACATTGCAACGCTCACCTGAGATCTTTCATGGTGGTTTCTCTGTCGAGATTTCAGTGCCTTTCGGAACGAGGACATATTTGTGAAATGACCCCGACCGTATACACGCAAAAATAAGTTAAAACAGATTAATATAAGACTTATTAAGCACACACACACAGATATCTAAAGCCTCCTTGCTGCCTCTGGTTTCTAGTGCTTCCCTGTGAGAGGGACACGTGGGTTCCTGCCTGATTCAGAGCGAGCCGTTTTTCATTTCGCTGTCGCAGATTCGCAACTCAAATTCCGCTGAAAATGTCGTCATATTTTTAAAATCTGGAGCTCAGCAACAAGTTGTATAACTATTTAAAATTATATATTATTTTTAATTTACATTTTAAATAAAATTAAACATGTTTTAGACAAATTAGAATAGTCGGTATTTTGGTGTTGCTTATTGTACATTCGGGTAGTAACACTAGGGGGCACTGTTGCATATGAAATGTTGATAAGATAACCTGTACGTGCGCTTCAGTGTATTATACAGAGGAGAGAAGAAAATATTAAGCAAAGCATTTTTAGATATATTTAAATAGTAAACCCAGCTAAAAATTCATTATTATAGTTTTCTGTGCATTTGTAATCTTTATCCAAAAACATACAT
The DNA here is from genome assembly GCF_963969265.1 of Rhamphochromis sp. 'chilingali'. Lineage (NCBI taxonomy): Eukaryota > Metazoa > Chordata > Actinopteri > Cichliformes > Cichlidae > Rhamphochromis > Rhamphochromis sp. 'chilingali'. The sequence continues at coordinate 28,138,451 of NC_137938.1, read as the reverse complement.
TAAATATATAGGCTATTTTTTTAATACTTACATGGGCTTTCTGGTGAAAATACTACTGAAAATCTGTTTTATTAAAACCCAGCATTTTTCTGATTCTGACTATAGACGATTGAAAGGTAATTAAGTATTTTGATTATTAAACTTTTTTTATTGATAATTTTAATATTTTTTAAATCAGTAATATTAAATTATGAAGTTATTTTGATATTATTAGTCTACATAGATGGGGAAAAACAGTGACATATTAACCAGTTATTTAATACATTTTCTAATAAATGTTATGTTTAAAAAAATCAACTAATGTAATATCATTGAAATCCGAAGCCCTGTAATTTGGTTGTCTTTTGGTTTTAAATGTTGGGTCTATAATACTACAGTTGTCGTGCTGTAAGGCTTACTGGCAAAGACAAGCTGAATCAATCTTATTTATCTAACAAGTACTCTCAGGCTATATACAAGCCAGACTTGGCACAGGAAAAAAAAAAAAACCCCAAAACAAGTGAGGGTACTCATACACCAAATTGCTTTGGTTATTATAATAACAGCCAGCATTTGCCAGAGAGCACAGTTAACACTAATTGGTAATACGTTTATGTTTTTCCAACATGAGCATTCACTGCGTGTTTCTGTTGGGATTCCAGACCCCTATTTTGATTAATACCCAGTCCAACAGGCCTAAAAAGGATTACACAGAAATCCTGTAATATGCCTTAAAACAATCACATGCTCTCAAACAGAAAACAAACTCAATTACACTTAAAACATTTATATGTGCTTTTCTTATGGCTATAGAACTAAGACACTGTGACTTTAGCTCACATGCTTGAAATGAAATATATACATGAGGAATTTCTGTGTTTTTCTTTCTTTCCACTCTGAAGATGAGGGTCAACCTTTCTCTCTGTGAGAAAAGATTCTCCACTTCCTGACATTTCGGGGAGACAAAGACAAAGCCGCAACGGCACCAGTCCCTAATCTCACCCAGGTTCTCAACTCTCTGTGGGACAAAGCCAGCGAGACAGAGAGTGATATTCCTCTTAACGGCCATTTTCTCCGATGGAAGCCCACTATCTCCTCACCAACCGCAAGGAATTTGTTTTATATGTGCGAGATTTGCCTGGCATGCAGAATGTCTTGCGGGTGATGAGACCTCTGAATAGGATCAGTTTTTCCACATTATGTCACGGGCTTGTTTATCAGTGTGATGGCTAATCACCCCAATTCCTGTGAAGGTTTCAGCCCAAGGCCCCACTGATCCACTCACCCACTAACATGTATTTAACTAGGCAAACACAGACAGCCAGGATTTACGGGTTAATGTCTGCCTTCTGACTTACTGGGCTCCGTGCTGTTTAATTCATGTGAGTATTTATCATTACAAGTAAAATGCCTGGTGAGCCACGGCAGGGGTAAATGCTACTTTGGAAATCGGGGACTTGTAACGAGCTGACACAAGAACAGGAGCACAACAGCTTGTGGGTTTGTTCATGGTCAGCAATGGAGGAATGCCCTTGCAGGGCAGATGCAGAGCCATTGGGTTTTCAAATATGACCTCGTAAAAATAACACTGCTGACATATTGTGAGGCTGCTGCACTCGGGGTGAGCTCAGGACTTTGGTATGTCTCCCCTGGCCGTGGTTGGTCTTCATCTGCAACGGGCCATTTGACCAACCCAGTCGAAAAATGGACGGGCTACAAATTTCTCCTGTGTGATTATTTAGTTGTATCTCCTAAGAGATTGAATAAGTTGCTGTCAGCGGTGGAAAGTAGTGTTCGGGAAATTCTATTTACATCATTTCTATTTTCTAGTACATTGTATATATAACCTTTATTCTTAGATGGAAATATCAAACTTTTTACAACATCTGGCAGCTACACTTCAAACTGACTTAAGAATTCATTGGAGTGAACCCATTATGCCTACTTCTATATCCACAATGCCTTTTTCTTGGCACACAATTTAATATAATCCCTATTTACTTCATACCAGGACTTCATGCAGTTGCTCAGTCATCTACTTTCAAGATGCTGTAGCTCTTCCCCCTTTAAGGAAACCTTTAGGCCAACTTTCTCCTGATTGGCTGCCTATTGCAAACAGAAGATGAAGATGTTTTCATGTAGTTAGCAATTCTGTCAAGCATCTTTCCTCTTATGAATTCCTCATATGGTTTAGTTTAGATAACTAAGAAGGTAAAATGACCCAACATTAAGAAAAGAGCATTAATAAACAAAACAAGAAGAAACACTCAGTATTATATTATATACCCCAGAAGGATCCATTGAGCACCCCAGATTTATCTTGTGACTGATATACTAGATAGTTTAAAAGTATTTATATTGATTCAGTCTAATGGTGTAACATATAGTAATGTGATGCATAGCGTTTCCCTTGTAATAGAACAGTGTTACATTCTGCTTCTTTATGCCCAGTTCCCAGTAAATTACAACATAGGGGCACTACTGGGTGGGATTCTCACAATAGAAAGTTAACCACAAACTCTTGTAAAACAAAATTGTCTACTATTAAGTGTTGATATGGTGCTTATTTTCTCTGCTTGAGTTTTGAGAGTGTATATTGTGCCATAACTGGTTTTATACTCCAAGCAATCATGGCTGCAAAGTGTAGAAAAAAGGGTCATTGTTTTTAGATCAGACCTGATGTGCTCTGTAAATAAGCTCTAATTGCTGATATCAGCAAAAGCCTTTATTCTTAAATTGATAGTCTTGTGATAGGTTATTTTGAGTTTATCTTTGATAATTGATAGACAGTGTGCTCCACGTGCTTCTCTATCTAAAGCTACAAAGACATTGTAAATTCAATTTAAGTATCCAAACACCATTTGAGTTCATGCTATTTCGTGCCTCTCACCACTAAATATGTCGATATTTTTATTACATTATAGCGGGACGTCACGATGTCCACTTGCCATTATGTATCGTGTGAAAACACACACAAATTGTACAGGACACATTTAGATATCACTCAAGTGGGGCATTTAGCAATTTAATAACACCATTGGTCTTGTGCTCAGGGTTATGTTGTTCATTTGAGCTAATTTGCCTCAGATGTTTCAAAGCCACACGTCCAAGAAAAGAGCGTGTTGTGTGTAGTTTAGCACATAATAATCAAAAACATTCATTGCATAGCATTCACTTTAGACATTATGATCCATTTCTGTTCATGATCAAGTCACATTCAGTTGACTCATATTAAACCTTTAACTTGTTTTGCAAAACTAAAATATAAATGTTTAAGGTAAAGGTCACAGTTAACTTGGTTACAAAGTAAGAAACTCATCGGACTATCTCGACCACGATGAATTGACAGGCCTGTAATCCTGTAATGTTTCACACAGCCTGATGGGACCACGCCTCAGAGTGTAAAATTAGAATTCATAATTAGGGGGTTGCGTGGAAGTGAGGGGTCAAACGAGTGGGGATCACACTCTTTCAGTTTTCAAAGAACCATGAAAAACAACATGCCACATGGTCGGAGGGTTTTGATTTGAACTTTAACTTAATATGGGATATCCTCTGTTGCTCGTCCATAAACAATCAAGAAACAACGATGCCATATTAAGTGAATGAAATTAGCAGCAATTTATATTGTAGTGTTTAGTACTTCTGAGCACTGGCATTTCTTGTGAAAGTCTTATTTGAATGAGAAGTGTATTGACTGATCGCTGTTCTTATTTACTGATGGTGGTGCAGCTGTTACACAAAGTATGTCCACAATGTAATACAAACATCTAGTCAGTTATTTCTCATAGAGTGAAGAGATCTTTTCATCTCTCTGCAATAAATTTACATGAAACTTGCTTTAAATAGTGAGTTGAATCCCAGTGATAACAAATAGCTAACAGATAGCTGAGGATGGACACAGAGAGTTTTAAGTTAGTATGTTAGTGCCTTACAGCCAGAGGGCTTTTCAGATGGCTGAAACAGTGTTTGAAACCTTTTAGCCCTTTACACTGGCACATTTCTGAAACTGTCACTCGGCACACATCACCCAGAGACTAATCCTGTTTTGTTAGGTGGAAGTGAGAAAGGTTTGAAATTCTCTTGCATGGTCTGTTTTTGTTGTTTGCAAAGCTGTTTGTGACACTTTTGATTGAAATGCAGTGTAACGTGAATAATGTCTTCCAGGAGAAAGCGCGCACCACGGTTCACATCTGCGTGGCGTCGTGACGTTTTTTACTTGACCTTTATGTGGCCTTTGATTGAGGCCAGCCTAAAATAAGAGTATCAAATAGCTTGCCTTGCAAGAAGCATATAAACCACAGAGAAGGTTTGAAAATTGAGATCATCAAACTGTGAGAAGATTAATTACTGGTTCAAATCACAGATATGGTCAGATGGTGCGGTGGGTATTATGGTCTTATCTCCGCCTTACTGAAAACTTGCAGAGCACCCTTAAAAGGAAAATCTATGAGAGGGTCTTCAGTATAGCTGCAAACAGCAGCATGTAATAATAACAATACTGACATCCTTGAAATGAAGTCCTGCAATGAGCTTAAACAGTGGTTAAAAACAGCTTTTTTTGGCCACAGGATGATCTTAGGGGCCGCATCAAAGCAGCATAGGTCAGTATGAGGTCGCCAAGGATTGCTTTAAACTGTGAACTGCAATACAAAGCTATACTAGCAGACTAAAAATATGGAGTTGAAAATTAGCACCACAGTTGTTTAATTACACATATTGAACTGTTAAATGTTGAGGTTTTTTTTCACCAATTCACAAACAGTTATTCTTTGAAAACTTTTCCTACAGAGAGTGTGGTCTTTGTGGTCTTTGCTATGTTTGAGCTGCTGCTGTGTATATGGTTCAATCCCTAACCACAGAAAGTGTATGGTGACTGCCGACCTGAACGTGCCGTACTGTTTATCATGCATGGAGGCAATTCTGCCAACGATACTGTGTTTAATGGGTTGGGAACATACTGATTCACTGTAATGACTCAAATGGAGATATCAGGATCATTCACTGTATGACAAAACAGCAGCCAGCTGCATCCAGGGGAAAATGTCACTCCCACTTGTTGAGTCATGACAAAAAATGAAACATGGGGTGTGGAGAAATGACCCACACTTTAAAATAGGGAAGTGTAATTTAGCAACTGGGTTTGCTCTTTACCCTTTTTGGTAATGTAACTGCATGAAAAGGTCAACAAATGTCACTTAAAAAGCAAGAGATTTGTGTGTTTTAGAAAAGCAAGAATGTCTTAATACATATCTAGGCTGCTTGCTGCTGTTCACTTTCACCAGTTAATATTTATACTTACACATTATTTAGACTGTAGGAAATATAAAGTCTCTATTTGAAGCCAAGTCATTAATATCTGGAATTGATCTGAGACCAAAATGTCAGAGCATTTGAACACTATTATATGCATCCATTCATGCTTTATTTATTTATTTATTTTATCGAAATGTATTTTATTTTTTTTACCCGCTTCTCCAGTTGAGGGTGCTGGCCTGGCTGGAGTCTATTCCAGCTCTCATAGAGTGGTCACGTCTCATGTGTATTAACTCTAAACATTGCATGGGAGGTTCACAGATAATTTCACATTCATCTGTCAGACTTTTTACTTCTGCTTGATTTATTTACTAACCGGCTGATTGCTTGTCAGAATTAATTAAGGAAGCTCGTGAGCAGTATCGCCTTCTCCACCATACTTATTGTAAGTCGGTGTTTCCTGTTAAGGATATTAACTCGGCTATAATATGTAATTCTACTAAAACTGACAGCAGCACGGAAAAAATAAGGCCCGGTTGGGATGTACCCTCCACTGCCTAGACTACTCTCAGGTCTCGTTTGAAGTCGCTGCAGGGAGGGAGGAAGGGAGGAATGTCTTTTGGGGGGGCGGGATCTTGTGACTCACCAGCAACTTCCTCAGTAGTAGGACAAAAGTAGCCGGCAAGCTGCATCCCTCTCTGCCGCAGAGGTTTATCAACAGTCAGAGGAAACACAAAAAGTTGCACAGTTGCGGGCGACACGTCGGAGGAGCGATCTGCGAACTGATCCCAGTCCTGATCTGAGCGAGTGCCTGCAGAGGAGGAGGCGGGTTACCACTTTGAAGTTCCAAAGGTGCCTCCAGACTTCAGAGACCCCTGGTAGGATTCAACTTTCTTTTAAAAAAAAATATAGAGAGAGATAGAGACTTTTCCTCTCCTTATTATCACGGTATTCCTTTTTACTAAACAATGAATTTACCTTTCAAGCAGGAAATTACTTCGCAAAAGATGGATCATGGCAAAATAAAGTAACTTATACATACTGATTCTTGGTGAGGTATTCAGCTGAAAATACATTTCACAAAGAATCTCGAGTTTAAAGAACTTAAAGTGTTGTAATTACTAGTTGTGTCATTACTATTTTATATTCAGTAAATGGATAATAAATAACAGCCTATGATTGTGTCTCGTGGCAAAAGTTTACTCTTTGTGAAATGTATTTTCAGCTGAATAGTGATCAGCTTACTGAAATACTGATTATTATTAGTTGTCTTTCATGTGGTTGTACTGGTAGCACTGCACTTAGCTGCACAGTATGAGCTTCATGTATAATTTAACATCTTAAGATCACATTTACTCTGTACTATTCATGTTGGGAATTGCAAGAAAAGAGCAGGCTTGGGCTTGACATTATGACAAGTATTAATCCTTCACACCTTAGTCAAACACAGGGCCCGTGGATAAGCCTGCAAAGTAAAACCCAGAGACATTTCAGGGGGTCTGGATCTTTTCTGTCTGTCTATGTGTTTTTCTCCTTTCTTTTCTCCTTTGCTTTTCCTTATTATTGTAAAACAGTATATGCAAACATGCAAATGAGGCATAAAACAAACAATGGAGAAACAGAGTGTGTTAGTTTGTGTGACCCACTGAACTGTGTCGAGGAAGGATTAAGGAGGAACTTTTGTGCCACTGAAGCTCCTGGCTGAGCAACGTGTGAAGGCCTCACGGAGCAAAGTCCCTCGGGCTTAACTTGTCATTTCTCCAGCAGAACAAAGTGGGGTATGGCAGTGTGCGTCTGGGATGGGTGTGTCTGTACTGCAGCTTTGAGGTTTGTGTTGGGCGTGTATCGTGACATCATAATGCATAGTAGCAGTGTCATCCTTGTGGTGATTGTTTGGTGTTTCATCTGTTGTGTCATGCGGGTGCAGTGGGCATGCGGTGAGAGTAACGTGTTCACAATGGGATAAAGTTTAATCCAAGGATTGAAGATGGAAATGGTGTTTATTTTTATTTCTACAGCGTAAGCAGATTACAGACACAAAGTATTGTGTTTTTTCTCGGGTATAGTTGGAAGGGCTTTCAGGGACATAACGACTGCTGTTGTGCTGACACTACATGTGATGCCAAGTTACAGACTGAAGATGCAAATTCAGTTTTTCCATTGTGTTAGGAGGGTTTTTATTACATTGCAGTGCCTGTAACAGATCATTAACATACAAAGATTTGGTCAAGTTAAATTCTAACCATGCTTTGAATCACTAGGGATCTCAGAAACACAGAAACTGTTATGCAGCACTGACATACGATATTGTCACCATATAAAGTTGATATGGCACTTACAGTTGCATATTTGCATATCCAGCAGATAAGGAACAACACAGGCTTTTGTTTAGAGCTCTGAAGCTGGCCAAACAGTGAGCATAGCTGTGATATTGACTTTCCTTTCTTAGTTTTGTTCTCTCAACTAGTTCCTGTTTGTTAGCTTTGTCTGTCTGGAACTCAGCATGTAGTTTACAGTCACACTTTCCAGCTTTAGCTGGGAATAGGGTTTAATGAGAGCAGAGATACGCAGTGAGCACAATAAAGTTAGGATGAGGACACGAGAAATGAGAAAATAATGAGGCAAAAATGCTGATACTCTTTGCAAATGAAGGAACCTGTGGATCTGGGTGATGTCTTTGTGATGAGCGAATGCTTATGCATAGTCTCTTGATCCATTGTTAAAATTAAATTATTATTAGATTTAAAGTAAGGGCTTGACTCCTGAAACCCAGTGGTTCCTTAAAAACATATGTCTTTGTGGAGCAGCTGAGGCCTAGGAGCCAGAGGCAGTCCTCTACTAATTAGAAGGTCACTGGTTCAATCCCTGACTACTGTAATCTGTATGCTGAAGTATCCTTGGGCAAGTTTTTGAGCCCTGAGTTTACCTCAGTGCATTCATTGGTGTGTGAGTGTTGCTCATGATGGTTAGGCAAGGTGCTTATACATAAAGTAACGTGATGAAGGCTTGTAGTAGAAAGTGCTTTGAGTCCCCATTTAATGCAGAAAAATGCTAAATGAATTATTAAATAAGGTGTGTTTTAATGCAAAGACAACAACTGTTTAAATCAACATTAGATCCAGCACCCTTGTTTTCTTTGTGTCACTACAGAATTGAAGGGATGTGCTCTTTTTGAACTCTCGTTGTGCTTTCACCATTGACAGGTTATGTTTATTATTTTTACACAAATGCTTTGCCACAGTGACAAGCAGAAGTAATACCCTAGCAACCAAAAGACAGTCATTCTGTCCCATTTAGCATCTGGGGAGCTTGCCTTGACAGAGCCCACGGGCTGTATAATGTATTTGTTTGCTTTTTTCCCTCTTCCTCTCTCCCTCTCTGTTTCATTGACCATGGTCACATTCTTCAGAGGTCTCAGTGTTTTCTAAAGGTTTCTCCCTGCATGGTGGTTGGACCATGGCCAGCTCTAAACTGTAGTGGGACTGCAGCTAAATGACTTGAATTGGCTGTAGCTAGTTTTATGTGTTGGCACCATTTGAAATAAGGCCAAGGATAATGATGGAGGAACTGGTGGTCAAGTGCTTGCAGGTGGTTTGAGAGCAGAATATAGATTTGTAAAGAAGTGGTTCTCCCCTGACATTTCGCATTGTATTTTTCCTGTCCCTCGGTGGTATGTGTCAGAGTTTTATTTTGATTACTGCTTCAGCTTCTTTCAAAGTTAAGGCGTGTGTGTCTTTTAAAAAGATAGCGGTGTCTTCCTAACCCTCACTTGCATGCCCCCACGCTTTGGTCCTTGTTGTGTCTTGTTTTTCTTTTCAGTTAAAAATCTGAAAATTTGATTATCCTAGTACAGATATGAGACTGCATAACTTGTTTCCAGAATTGTAATGTCTGTGTTACATGTGAGACCATATAAGGCAAAATGTAGTCCTTTCTGCTTCATATACATACATATATATATATATTTTTTTCTTTTTTTTCTTGAATGTGTCTCCTCCACCATTACTCACTTCCCTCTTCATTAGGATATGGGGGCGCGTGGCTGGCAGCATGAGTGTGTCTGCATTCCGTGAAAGGGGGGAAATGACCTCAGGTTTCCTGTGTGGGGAAGGCCCAGGTGCTGTGCTGTTATTGTGAGGGTCGCAAGACTTCCTCCATGGACGCTTTGTTGGTAAACGTCTGAAACATGATCCCTTGAGCCAGGGCCCCTGTGGGAGGTAGTGCCCCCCTCGCCCCACCACCACCTCACAATTCATTCATTTTGCCTAACACGTGTAACTGCTCTTATTTCTCACTGCCACAGTGTTCAGTCCATATGAGATTTTATGTAAGGAGAACTCAAACTTCATATAGACTGCAAAGGCGTGTTAAAGGTAACTGACTCTGCGCTAATGGGGTAATTATGCTCCTTTAGGAGTGTAATTACGGGTCTGTACCTAGCACTTACAATACAGTACCTGCTATCCTTAAAGGAAATACTGTTTTCAGAAGAAATACCAAATTGTGAGGATGGAATAATAGGTAACTTATAACTACACACCTGCGAGTTTAATACAAGCTAATTATATGGCATGAAAGAGTACATCACTCCGCCTTTCACCTTATCCATTCAAGTTTTCCACACGTGTCCTATAAATTTATTACACATTGAATTTATGGAAATCATTCATAGCTTATCAGTGTTTCCTTTGCAGCCTCTCACATGAAACAGATGTTGTTTGGGTGCAGAAATCCTGTCGATTCAATGCTTCGTCATCACATTCAGTTGTGCGCTGAAGAAATGTGTTAGTCACTCATGACTCTTTCTCTGCGCCCTCACCTAAAGGGAAGAGAGTAGGGTCATGTGCCAACAGATGTACGGGACCTGATAAAAGGAATGTCATGTAAAACCTACGGCCGTTACAAAGCCTTCCATCATCTGTGTAACCTGACTTGTTCCTGAGAGCAGGATCCCAGAAAAAAACTTTCGTTAGTTTCTTGGAACTCATTCAAGTCCGCTATGTGTTGACTGAAACTTTGCCAAAAGGTGTGAAGATCTTTGAATTGCATAATGTAATTGGTTGCTTAAAAAGTTGGCACCCATAAATGATGCTGTCCTGGGAAAGTAGTAGATTTTGACAAAGAGGAAGAATAGTTGCAAGTCCCATCAAGAAAAGGCAGAAGGGAGGACTCAGAAGAAAGCTCAAATTCAAAGTCTGTGGACAAATTGCAGGGCTTTTATATAACTGGTAATAAGATGTGTGTTATAAATTCATATAACTAATGGTTATGTTGGGCTGTGGCTAAATCATAGGATAACCTATGGTTAATGGAAGTACTTGAGGAGAGGAATGTTGAGTGAGGAGAATTTCTTGAAGATCCAAGGTAATAAGATGTTATTCCATCCTCATATGTCTGCTAGGGAAGATGAAAAAATAAAGAACCAGTGCTTACACTTCAGATTGTAACACCACACTTTTTGCATGTGGAATAACAGAGAGAGATTCTTCTGGATAATATAATGAGGGACTCACTGAGTTGAAATGATCATGACTTCTGTCACAAGTAGATGACTCTCAAGTTGGTGTGTCTGTTACTTATAGATCCCTGATCCTGATCCTACCTGCTAAAATGCTTTGTAGGTTACTACATGTACATTAATCTAACAGCAATCATCAACTGTATCATCCTTTCCATTGGATGGTCTTGTACATTGGCTTAATTAGGTAATAATTTGAGAGCATGTGGCAAACAGTCCTTAACCACGCAGTGATGCACAGCAGGCAACAAACACAGCAACAGTGCCTGCAGCTTAAAATGCCACCTTTCAAAACACTGCAACCCCCAGAAAGAATGGGCTGTTAGCAAAGAATTTCTTCTAAACAACATACTAGCAGACCTCTGTTCTCATAACAGATGTCTTGGAAAGGTAATTAAAGCTTGGCTCTGTATACCTGCACTGTTTGTTCCACCACAGCACTACTGTATCTCACCTTTACCCCATGCTGCAGTAGTTGTGTCTTTATTTGGCTGTAACTTCAGTTTGCCGCAATGCCAACTGCGCTGGTGTTGATTGCTTCCCAAATACTTTATAGGGTCGGCTCTCACATCTGCACAGAATGAGCCCAGACTGTGACATCACAACAGAGGAAGTGCCGTCAATCGAGTTTGGGTGTGAAGCAAGCTGTTTAGCATGTGCACATTTTTATTTGACTGCTCACAAATGTTTGCTGTGTTGCACAACTGTCTCCAAGGAATGAACCCCAGGGAGTTTACACGATGTCCTGTGTGAAAAGCTGGTACATGTTCAGAAGTGAATTATCTTGTCTCTGATAAATACAACTCTGTTTATTTGGAGTGAAGCTGTAAGAGAGCACGTTCCCCCTTGCTTAACATAAACACTGTAAAAATGCCTGCTCTGCATGATGAAACTAGCAAATGATGAAGAATGTGATTCTTTAGCCAGAATATCTTGCTCCATCTTCGTAGTTCTTTTTTGCCTTTTGCGCGCACGTATCGCAGGCACACATGCATACTTTTCTACCATCTCACTATAATCTTTACGGGTCTGTGGCAGAGACAATAGTCTCTACAGAGAAAACAAGCTGAGACAAGCCAGACTCGCTGCATACACAGAGGTGTGGATTTATGTCAGTCAATAAATTGTGCTGTATATGACAGTTGTGCCCTTTTCAAAATACACAGAGGAGAACGCGTTCATTACTGCTTGGGTAGCATTTGGCACTAATTGTAAACCTGTCAAAGTTACATAGAATAGGTGTTCGAAGAGGGCAGGATATTTTTTGGCCTCCCTTGCTTCCCTGTCTTCTCTCACCTTTACTGGATACTGACTGGCCCTCATTCAGTGCCTTGGAGGAGCCATAAATGGCAGAAAGTGGCCGTTGTCTGGCTATAAAAGGACGTTAGCTTCTCTGTGAGAAGACGACGGTGATGTACGACTAAAACGACTAACAGAGAACTGGGAAGGGATTTTGTGGCTTCTTTGGTTGAAGTGAAAAGCGAGAATGAAAGGGTGAGATGGCTAGGAGAGGTGAGCGCACGCATTTATCAAAGGACTGTTACAGAAAGGTGTAATCAAAGGCAAATGTACATCCCTACTGTTTATAGTACACTCTGTGCACCACCTCTCTGTCTTAGAGAAATTTCTATTAATTTGCAATAATTTCAACAACTATTTACTTTTATTTCAAAAATGCAAACAAGCAAAAGAACACATTGTGCATCCAGCGATGCGTCTGGCATCATCTCTCCACTATGAAACTCCTTAAAAGTGATGCAGTGTAATCTTAACAATGAAATACTGCCGTGTTTGAAAGTGTGTTCACAACCAGCCAATCACATTCAGCTCAGGATGTTTTTAGTACTTTCAGCACAGCTCCTAATGATTCAAACTTTTCCAGCACCCCAGAATTATGTAGGCGTTGTTTTACTTTTGTTTTAGCGTAATCACCTGGCATTGAAAACCATCATTGGCTCTGTAGCAATTCCAAACCTTTTTACCAAGGACAGAAAGTCCACGCATGCAACACTGAGCATGGAGCCTTTCACTGTTTTTGAATATGAAGGGTAACTATATATTTGCTGAAAATTTACAGACAATTTCAGACACTTAAACTTAAATATTGCGTAAGTTTACATGCATTTCATATATAATTTTTGATTATTTGTTTATTATTACTTATCGGATATATGTTGGGCTGTGATGCAATTATTCTTGGATATAGTTGTCTGCACAGTTCAAAAAATTATATTAAAAAAAAATCTAAAGCCAAGATGTCGTCATATGATGACTATGTCTCTGCCACAGCTGGAAAAACATAAAAGGGCACACAAAATAGGCCTTTTTGCAGAACATGTGGTACATCAATACACATATGGCTAAATGAATTTGAAAAATAGTACCTTGGAGTGCTTTTGCAGCAATTCAGTTTCATTTGATGGGGAAAAATTATAAATGTCTGGACCTCATTGTTGCAGCCTCAATGAAGTGTATTTTTGTGTCTTTGGAAATGTCTTCTTTTTGTTCCCTTCTTGCAGCTAACCGTATAGTGTCTATGTTGTCTTATCCGAGCATTATAAGAGTCACTGTGTAGTTTTCTGCCCTTATGCGTAGAAATAAAGCTGTCTTTGTGATGTTGTAGAAATTATGTGACAGATACAGACCCCCCATTACAACTAGCAGCTTGATGTATTGTGTATGGCCTGGGCAGCGAGTCAAACCACCTACAGAGATGGTTTTTGACCGCATTAGTGGCAGCACAGTACAAATATGACATTTCTCCAACACAATGCAACATCCGGGTTTTAAAAAAAGTTTTTTAAAAGTTAGGATGCTGATGTGCAATAATTTGCAAATCATTTAAACCCCATATTTAACTGAAAATAGAATATAGGCAAGTCAGATTTTGAAGGTGAGATATTCTACTGTGTGTTTAAAATTATATTTGATAATAACTACCAGCAACACATTTGAACATAAAGATTCTACATAAATGGATATAAGCTTTTCTGACGCTTTGCTCACATATGATGCACAAGAAATAATTTGGTTTTATTTATATAAAGCCATTACACCACAACAATTGTCTCAAGGCATCTTTATATAGTAAAGTAAAGATGCTAGAAGGTAACGTTAAGGTCTCGCCTTCTTCCATCCTGCTAAACGCCCCTCAGAACGAGACAGTCTTCCATATTCATACTATATTCTCCAGTCTTTTCAGAAGCCTGGCAAAAAACACTAAGTTGTTTTCCTACTTGTCCTAAGGTCCACCATACGTTTGCAATTCTGTCAGTACTTTAATGGACCTAAACATTCAGCTTCAAACAGAACCACATCCAGTGTTGGCAATGGAAATTAGATCAATGGGTAAAATGCAGGCCAGACGGTGAGCAAAGCAAAGCAGAGGGCCAATGACACAAGCGCCATGACTTCACTGTGGAAGTATTCAACCCCCCTTAAAAAACCCCATCCCTCATCGCATCGCACACTTTCTCAACACTGGTGAGTGGAAACTGTTTAAGGTTTAATGATTGCTGAAGAAAAAAGAAGGAAAAAGTGTCCTATAGTATGAGAAGACTTGCATGATCAAGCTCATTTGAGACACTGCGTGTTTCTTGAGAAGGTCAGGCATTGGATTATCTCAGTGTCTCTGCACAGCACTTTGTGCCATGTAGCTTTTAACCTTTATCTACTGCTAGTCTAATAGTGAAGGTGGATCCATGTATCCTGATAATTTACACTTAGCATGACTTACATTTACACTTTACTTGATCGATGAAGAGGCTGTGAAACCAGGATGCTATCCTTGTGGCTTTAGCTAAGTCCTCAACTTGTGTCTGTTTTGTGTTCAGCACAGTTCCCAAATCATTCTTCTATATAGGAAAGAGAAGCAGGACAAAAGCTGAATAAGGTCAGACAAGAGTCGGGTAGGAGCTCTGGTTAATAGATTGAAAGAGATAGACAGGTCTTCTTTGGAAGCAACATAATTCAGCAATGCTATCAGTGTTTACCAAAGCACCTGTTTTCACATCTCGCCTCTCCATTTAACAACTGCAGCTGGGTCTTTGCATTTTATCACCGATAATGAATTAGGTGGGGAAGATGAATGGTGTTTTGCATGGCTGCATGATAAAGAGATCCCAGTGTGTGACACTCTAAGATAAGGACCTGACGGATTGCAGCTCTCTTTCGGCAAAGTCAAGAAACAAGCTTGGATTTCTGCACTTGCGGCTCATCTCGGGGACTTAAAACAATCTCAGATAAATCTACTGGGATGTATTGTGTATCACAGGGACTGCTGTTTTTTGATACTAGTGCTAATCACTTTTAGGTGACTATACGCTTACATCTACTACTATCACTCCACCTCTCCCTGGTTTTTCTGCAATGTTTTTTTTTTTACTCCTACGGCTTTGCCTAGGTCACTACACAAATAAATGAATGCACTTGTGCGATTGTGGCCTTGTGAGTGGATGCAAGAGCTCAAAACATAAATGATCAGAACTAGTAAGGGACAAAAGACATATAGTCTGAAGCTTTGTTCGATGGCGGCAGAGAAAAGGGGAAATCGGTAGGTGTAAGAGCAACTGAGGGACGTGGGGAGGTAAGGGTGGATGCATGTCAGTGTGATTTATGGACACCTTTTGAAGTGAGCTCATTGCAGCCACAGAGCCTACCTGCTGCATTTCAGAACCGAGACATTCTCCTAGCAGTCAGGCGAGGGGGATGTCTGACCTCTAGGTCACTAACCTCCACTAGTGCACCGCTCACATATACACATCCTGGTTTTGTAGCCAATCATCATGTGTTTTGTTGGGGTTTTTTTTCCAGAAAGCATACATGCACTGCCAAGACATCAGGTAGTCACATGACTTGGCCCAGAGTAACCTATTTAAAGGTTAAAGCAAACAGGGAGACTGACAAAGAGGAAAAAGAGGCGGCTGATCTCCGGATCCTAAAAAGTGGGTCACAGGAGATATGTTCCTACACAGTCCTTTCTTCTTTTTTTTGCATCAGTATGCAGAAATATAAATGGAAATTTATACAATCTCAAGTTGAGTCTGAATGGAAACTGATTTTTATCGTCCCTTGCACTTTAAATCTCACTCTACGGTAGTCTCACCAACAATGACATCATTGTTTGACTAAGTAAGGCTTCCATCTTCCGAACTGCTGGTGAGGGTTCGAGTGTAAGGGGGCGCCTGATCATCAGCCTGGTGTGAATTCATCAACTACTCATCATGTTTAGATTGTTGTTACCAAGATCTTCCCACTGTGTTTGAAACTCATTTCCTTAATGCATCAGACTGCTTGACCCTATCAGCTTCATTTATGTGAGCAGAAAAGCTGGAGATCATAAATATGAGAGATAATTACACCCAACAGGAAGTCCCCACAAAGAAAGTTAAACAAACGGTGTGTGTGTGTATGCAGCTGCTCATTGCACTCTTCGTGCCACTTATTGCCCCCTGTTTTGGTTGCAGTGTTTATTTTTTGTTTGATCTCTCTACACTCTACCCTCAGCTTTGTGTGCACTTGCATTAGGTGTGTGTAAAAACGTCCACAATTTGCTGCAGGTGTATCTGTGACTTTGCCCTTCCGCGGGACTGTTTCACTGTGTTTAGACATAATACATCTGTTTTTCATTGTGACTGTGTGTTTGCAAAATGTATGTGAACATCTCTCTGAGAAGTCCCAGAGATGTCTGTGTTTGGGGTAACAGGAAGAAGCAGTGTGTGTGTGCATACTGTCTTGGACTTCTCATTGTTATCCACCGCATACGGGTGAAAGCGGTCATCGGCCAGTAGGAAATGAACCTGGGTATGTTTCTCAGACTGATTAGCAGAGTAAAGGAAGTGGACATCACATCTTTTTTTTTTCTTTTTTTATGACCGGGGAACATGACGCTTGCGTTACAGGCTTCGCTCTTGAAATAGTGAGGAAGTCCAGAGTCGCCTTTTCAGGATGGCATAACACATCAGTTTTCACATTGCACCAGCATTCCTAATAAAACGTTGGGTAGTGCCCTCAGGCAGAAGTGAGCAGGATGAAATGAGAGCTAAACGTCACTGCCAAGAGGTTTATGGTGCTAGGGAATGAGGGCACTGTTTACTTGTTGCCATGGAAATGTGTCTGAGAAGGGAAAGAATGGCAACATGTACTGGAAATGACTTCTAAGCTAATCATCCCAGCCAGTTCACAATTGGCATGTTACCCTTATTTTCTTATCCAGTGAATTGCTTTTTTGTTGTTGTTGTTGTTGTTGTTGTTGTTGTTGTTTAAATAAACCTGTCTTTTCAGGGTAACAGTGTCAAAGGGGGAGAGAGGTGAGTGTTCTGGTCTGCTGCGGTTATGAAGGACAGTTTGTGCAGCTGTTGTCAGGAACGTAGATTTCTCTCACCCCTTATAATGCATAAAACTCATAAAATCCCTGGCGCTCAGTGAATGAAAACATCCACCTGCTTATTACAAAATGCTGAATATTCATGTCTGGGGATATTTGGATGAATGTCTAAACAGAGAAATAATAAAAAGCTCCCTTGCCTTGATATTAACCTCAGGGTCAGGTGCCATCACTGCAGCCACGAGCCGCAAGTCTAAATGAGTTAAAAATAATTGCTTGCACTTGTGAGTGTATACTCAACAGTTGTGTGTGGCATGCTCAGATTGCTGAGTGTGCGGGCTGTGAAACTCTAGCCTGGTTCCTTGATGTCCTGGCTAGTTATGCTGACTAAGCAACATTAGGAGACCACCTGGGAATGACCAAGAGTCTGAAGGAGCCATTTTGTGTCTTTTGGTTCTTTAGTTAGCCTCAGGGCTGGTTTCCCAGCCATGAAGTAAGTATAGTCCTAGACTACAAACTTTTATCAATGGAGATGTTCATGGATTTATTTGCTTTTTGCTCTGTTTTGCGTTGTTTTTTTTAGTCTGGGACTAGGCTTAATCCTCGTCTGGGAAACTGCCTATAAATTTCAGTGCCCCCCTGTGACTAATAGCCACAAAATCAGTGTCTAAGGAGCAGAGGTCTGAACATGTTTAAGTTTCCCACCTCTGTGGCCATGCTTATCCAGTATACTTTAAGTTTAGACATAAAATACAAGTGCATAGTTAATTAATTGTGTTAGCAGGTATGTGAAACATTGGTGACTCACATTATAGGCAGGATTAAGTGGATTTGTGCATGTGTGTGAGTTACCCCCAAACATTACAGTTGTTTTTACAAACTTTGTTACTACAAAGTGTCAGTTGCCTGAACCCACTTATTGAATCAATCACTCTTTTGGCAAAACCATAAGCATTTTTTACCTGTTTAGACACATCTTGTCAACACATTGTCATTGTGATGCACCTGTGTTGCATAATGGTGAGCACAGGTGACAAAAGTCAAACACAAGTAAAGCTCAAGTGTCACTGGTTGAACACAACAATTCAAAATTTATCACACTTGTGGCTAATGATGTGAGGGTACATATAAGCCAGAGCACTGGTTTGTGAGGCACTACAATGGATAGACATCCAAAAAAAGGAGTTTGTGTGAGAGGAGGTTGAGCAGGTCAAGGTGGTCGAGGTGGTCAGCGAGGACAAAGAACAGTACGGTAATTTCAGATGAAATCAGAGCTACTGTGATTGATCATGTCCTTGTCCATGGTATGACAATGAAGGAGGTCGGACTAAGGGTACAACCAAAAATCAGTAGATTCCACCATACTCCCCTTTCCTGAACCCCATTGAAGAATTCTTCTCCTCATGGCGGTGGAGGGTATATGAACGCCAACCTTACACCAGGATAAATCTCCTGCAAGCCATGGAACTGGCCTGTGGTGACATGGGTGTGGAGGCATGTCAAGCCTGGATACGGCATGCCAGGGGTTTTCCCCCCCATTGCCTGGCCAGAGTAAATGTGGCCTGTGATGTAGATGAAGTCCTGTGGCCTGACCCAGTACGGAGAAATGATGCTGTGGCGGAGTAATGCACTTCTTTTCTTTGTACTTCATTTTTAATATTTGTGTGCTTTATTTCTACGTACAAGTGCTACATGTAAATGCACAGGATTTCTAGAAATGCCCAGGTATTTTGGTTTGCAACATGCATTTAGCCTAAATAAACATTTATTTCTACCACTTCATGTCCTGAGCATTGTGTTTTCCTTTTTTCTATGTAGTGTTTAGTGACTACTCAGTAGAGTATTTAATTTAGATTGACTTGAGGCATGATTTGATGGCATAGTTCAGTTTTGAGCACAGATTGAACTGTTTTGGGGTGAAAGTTTGGTTTTGAAGAAGAGTCAGAGGTTTTGTGAATGTAGCTTGAAAATTGGGTTTTGTGTTCACAGTTTGGGGAAAAGGAGAGTAGCTTCCCAGGAATGAGTCTTAACAATCGAGAAAAACTGTAAGACTTGATTTTAGGTTTGATGTTAGAATGACATAACAGTTTGACTGGGCAGTGTCCTCTCAGAGACGCAAGTACAAATGCATGTGTGTTTGTATGTTAACTAATGACAGATTCAGTCACTGTGCTACATTACAATGCATCAATCTGTGGCCCTTTCAGACAGGTCTCTAAAGGAACTTTAAAAATGACTGCTCCTCTTGTTTTCACTCAGAGTGAAAACAGCCATTCCTAACAAGGTCAAAAGTTGTATAACACAGATTTAAGTACAACAATAAAGACATAGCCATAGCAAATAGAAAAGAAAAGGAGAAATGTCCATGACTCCATCACAAGTTATTTTTATTATATCACAAAGCATGGAAAACAAAGTCAAAGCATTTCCAAACCACTGTGTAATTAGATTTAATTTCCCAAAATGCCTTAAACAGGTTATTCTGCCCTCACTGATACACTGGATACAGTTATGCAAATAGATAAACTCCTCGACAACTGACAGGTGTATCGTCCCTTTTATTGACGCTGCCTTCAATTATCAACGGAGTGAAACTACAAACAGAAGAAATAAGCAATATTCAGCCTATATATTCACACGATAATGCAAATCAGTTGGCTAAACTAGCTAACATTGGAAAGAAAGTAAATCTGAATACAGTACACCTTTAACCATAAAAGTGCATAAATAATAGCCAATATAGTTGCATTAACTCTTGTTCAACTTAAATACTCACAAGCGATGCTTTCTGTAAAACAACGAAGAGGATGGATGCAGATGTTTATCTGAACAACATGCTGAGTCAGTCTTTTCTCAAAGTGTGCTGCATTACTAACTCTACAGCTAATAACAAACAAATCTTGGCATGAAAGAACTGTAGCGACTCTTGCTGGTGGGAAGAACTACACCAGCACACTCCCCGTCTGACATCTATTGGATGTCATCACCATCTTTAAGGATCAATGTCTCTATTAGTATTTCGCAGCAGGAGTACAGTCTCTGTCACTGGTCTTAAGAAGGTTTTAGATATTCATCCAGAAGTGACCTTTACCTCAATCTTTCTGACATGTCCGTCTTGGCTAGGAAAGGTCTCAACAACCACCCCCATGGGCCAGTGGTTTCTTTTAGCTCGACTGTCCTTTAGAAGAACTAGATCTCCCTTTTGAAGGTTTTGACTCACAGATTGCCATTTTCTTCGCTCTTGGAGTGTCGGCAGGTACTGTGTTTTCCAACGGTGCCAGAAGACATTTGAAAGATGTTGCACTTGTCTCCATTGGCGTCCGAACATATCTTTATTGTCAAAGTGTCCGGGTGGTGTAGGTGGTAATCCAGTTTTCTGCGTAAGGAGGGTAGCAGGCGTAAGAAGAAGGGGGCAATCTGGATCTGATGAGACTGGTAGTAGCGGTCGAGAGTTTACAATAGCGGTTACCTCTGCTAGAAGGGTAACGAGAACCTCATGGGTCAACAGGCGAACTGAGTTGACAGTTAGCATAGAGTCCAGTATGCGCTTCACGATGCCGATCATGCGCTCCCAACTTCCTCCCATATGAGAACTATGAGGAGGGTTGAAGATCCATGTGCATTCATTCTTGGATAAAAAGTCTTGAATTTCCTGGTTGCCGCAGTGTTTTGAAGTTATTCCGAGCTCCTTGCACGCTCCCAGAAAGTTGGTCCCACAGTCGGACCTCAGCTGCTTTACTGGTCCTCGGATAGAGATGAATCGTCTCAGAGCATTGATAAAACTAGACGACTCCATCGTCTCGATGACCTCAACATGAATGGCCCTGATGCCCAAGCAGGTGAAGATGACGGCCCAGCGTTTGCTGCTAGCAAGGCCTCCTCTTGTTCTCCGAGAGCTTATTGTCCACGGTCCAAAGACGTCAACTCCGACGTAAGTGAACGGGGGGCAGACTGTCACACGATCGATGGGTAAGTCTGACATTTTTTGCGTTTCTGTGTTCCACCTGAGCTTGCGGCAAATTACACAGTGGTGGATGACTGAACTGATGCTCCGTTTCCCACCAACAATCCAGAAGCCAGCGGATCTCATGGCTCCCTCTGTGAAATGGCGCCCCTGGTGCTGCACCTGTTGGTGGTAGTGTCGGATTAGTAAAGTAGTTAAATGGTGGTTGCCTGGGATGATAATGGGGTGTGCTTCGTCGCTTTCCATGCTGGCTTGTGAAAGGCGACCACCAACCCTGAGACAGTCTGCATTGTCTTTGAAAGGAGAGAGTTTTCTGAGAAGGCTCTGTTTTGGAATGTCTTTTTGGGCTTGAAGACATGTGAAGATGTCAGGGTAAACCTCGTGTTGAAGACCACTCAGAACAACGCTCTTTGCCTTACTGTAATCTTCTGGACTAAGACTTTTGCAGATATGCCAGCCATGACACCCTTTTGGGGGAGTGCTATTCCTGTAACACCTTGCAATATGAATGAGCCTTGCTATTGCTCTCAACAGTGACCCCCAAGTAGAGAAAGACGCAAATCGTCTCGTTTCGAGGAAAGAAGCCACGACATTGGTTGAAAGTGATGTCACTGTTGGACGGATCTCAGGATCTGATTCAGGATTGACTAGTTCAAAGGTATGTTTAGTCACTTCAGGAGTTGCTCTCAGTAGGTAATCTGGTCCTTTGAGCCATGTGCTTGATGAGAGTGCACTAGCTGGGATTGATCTTGAAGCTATGTCGGCTGGGTTAAGCTCTGTTGGAACGTAGTTCCACTGCTCTGGGTTGGACGATTTTCGAATCCTCTGTACGCGATTGCATACATAGACGTAGAATCGTCTGGATTCATTCTGTATGTATCCAAGTACCACTCTGCTGTCTGTGAAAAATCTTGTAGAATGGAAGGGAACATCAATTTCCTCTGTGATAATGTCAGCAATCTCGACAGCAAGAACAGCTGCACATAGCTCGAGCCTGGGGATTGTTATTTCTTGCTGCGGTGCGAGTTTTGCTTTGCCAAACATGAATCCCAGTTCATTGTTGCCTTCTGAGTCTGTTAGCTTGACATAGGCTACTGCAGCGATAGCTTTTGTAGACGCGTCACAGAATATACAGAGCTCCCTTTTTTCTGCACCATTGAAGGATATAGAGGTGTACATTCTCGGTATTCTGACTTCTTCGAGAAGTTTCAGGGACTCTTTCCATGCACTCCACTCTTGGAGCAACTTTTCTGGGAGTGGATCATCCCATTGACATATGTCTGTGGAAAGTTCTCTAAGGAGAGCTCTGCCTTTGATGCTGACCGGAGCTGCAAACCCGAGAGGGTCAAACAGACTGTTGACAACTGAAAGTACCCCTCTGCGGGTATAGGGCTTCTCAGCAGTGGACGCTTGAAACGTGAATTTGTCTGTTGCAATGTCCCAGCTTATTCCAAGGCTTCTTTGCATAGGTGGAATGTCAGCTCCTAAGTCGAGGTCTTTTAGACCTTTGGCTAGATCGTTTTTGTGGAATGCCTTCATTACGTCCACGTCATTGGATGCAATCTTGTGTAGCCTCAGATTAGATGAAGCCATAGTGTCTTGAGCGTTTTGCATAACAACAATGGCATCAGTACTTGATTGGAAGGAGGCAAGACAATCATCTACGTAAAAATGTCGTTCCACCAGATGTTGTGTAGTGATGTCTTGCTTGTCTCGGTCCTCTGATGCCCTTCTGAGTCCGTAAGTTGCAACCGCGGGCGACGGGCTGTTGCCAAAGACATGTACAGTCATTCTGTATTCCACGATCGGTTGATCCATGTCATTGTTTTGGTGCCAGAGGAATCTCAAAAAGTTCCGGTGGTCCTCCCTGACCACGAAGCAATGGAACATTTGTTTGATATCGGCTGTGACTGCCACCTTTTCTTCACGGAGTCGCATCAACACACCCAACAAGCTATTGTTGAGGTTGGGCCCAGTAAGAAGAACATCGTTGAGGGATACTCCATTGTGTTGTGCGCTTGAGTCGAAGACAATGCGTATTTGTTCCGGTTTGCGCGGGTGGTACACGCCGAAGGGGAGGTACCAGCACTCTTCTTCTTTAGTGAGTGGTGGCGCTATCTCAGCGTGGCCATTGTCAAACAAAGTTTGCATAAAGTCTGTAAACTGACCTTTTACCTGAGGGCGTTTGTTCAGCATGTGGCGTACTGATGTAAGGCGTTGCATAGCCTGCCGCTTATTGTTCGGCAGCCGTGGCCTGGGTGAACGAAAAGGTAGTGGCGCGACCCAACTGTTAGCACTGTCCTGGTAGACTTCCTTATCCATTATCTGTAAAAAGGCCCTTTCCTCCTGTGAGTAGCCGAGGCTCTCGTCCAAACTTGTTTGTTTGAAAACTGTTTCTCCAATCGAAGAGTGCTTTCTTCGCATTGGGGTGTTGACCTTGTTGTAGCCTTGCGAGTTGAAACTTTCCTTTACCTGAATGGCATTTTTGCATGGAAGGAAGTGACTTGGACGACCATTGTCTAAGATGTTCGTTTTGAAAATGTTAGCACGCACGGGTTTGTGAGCTCCACCCAGGCAAACGTTGCCAATGATCACCCATCCAAGAGCTAGCTTCTGTGCAAATGGCGCATTTGGAGGTCCATTGCGCTGGTCGAGAACTTTGTGTGCTTGAATAACGTCCCTTCCAATGAGCAGCAGGATCTGAGCACTCTGGTCGAGAGCCGGGATTTCGGTTGCGATTTCCTGAAGGTGGGTGTGGTTTCGAGCAGCTTCAGCTGTGGGAATCTCACTGCGATTGTCGGGTAGCATATCACACTCGATAAGTGTCTGGAGCTCAAGACGTGACGTGCAATCTGCCGATTCCACAATGAAGTTAAAAGCTCTCCTCCCTGTCACTTCCTCCAATCCAGCACAGGTTCTCAATTTATATGGAAATGAGTTTCTTGTGATGCCAAATGTGTCAAAAACCGATGATTTTGCGAGTGACCTGTTGCTTTGGTCGTCTAGGATGGCATAGGCCTTAAGTTTCTTTTCAGGTGAGTTCTTTGGGTAAATGAACACAAGGCAGATCTTGGCACATGAGTGACTTTCAAATTCACTTCCACATACTTGTGTGCATGTCGAGATAGCTGTGGGCCGTGCTGCATTGCGCTCCCCGCCGTCAACTGTTACCGGCTCTGCAATAGTAGCTGTCGCAGTAGTCGTTGATGCCAGTCCCGGATGAAGAGCTGTAATGTGTAATTTTGAATCACATTCTGTACAATGTATTTCTGACTTACATGTCTTTGCCTGGTGGTTTGTAGAAGCACAGCATCTGAAGCATATCATGTTTTTCTTGAGATAGGCCTTTCGCTCCTCCAGTGGCATTTCCCTGAATGCTCTGCATTTTTTGAGAGCATGAGGTCTTTTGTGGATAGGACATTCCTTATTTGGGTCCTCAATGTTTGTAGGAGTTGATTTCGGCTCCGTACTGACAACTTCGGTTCTGATAACTGAGATAGGTTCTCTTTTAGCGTGTTTTTCGTAAAGTTTATTCGTCTTTGAAAGGGCAGGAGGAGGCGGCACAGACTGCCTAAAGCTGGGGTCGTTGCGCATTTTTGCTTCTCTACTGATGAAGGCCACAAATGCAGAGAATGGTGGAAATGACACGCAATGGTCCTCTTTGTATTTAGAACCATAGTTCATCCATTTTTCTTGCATAGCATAGGGGAGTTTTTCCACCACTGGATTAATGCCTCTCGCTGTATCGAGGTAGAGTAGACCTGGAATGTAACCTTCACTCTTTGCGGCATCTATTTCTAGGAGCAGGTCCTGTAGTTCTCTCAACAGTTGTGGATCTTTGTATGAGATTTTTGGGAAACGGTCCAATCTGTCGAGCAGTGCGTTCTCTATAGCTTCGGGGGAGCCGTAGCACTCATTTAATCTTTCCCACACCTTAGCAAGTCCTTCAGAGGGATTGTTAATATGCACAGCTCTTAAACGATATGCATATTGCACTGATTCTGTGCCAAGCCATTTAATCAGCAAATCCAGTTCCTCACTGGCCGTTAGGTTTAAGTCACAAATTGCATTCTCAAACGAAGATTTCCATCCCCAGTAATCTCCTGCCTTGTCACTGAACCTTCGGAGGCCACCGGTGAGTAAGTCGCGTCTTGCAAGAAACCTGGCTATGTCAGAAATGTTTCCTTGTTGCATGCTCACCTTATGTTCAAATCTCGGTGAAGTACCTGGTGACATTTTCTGCATTAATTTCGGAGACTGGGAAACGTTTTCTCCTTTGTCAGTACTCAGAGGTTGAAGGACATATTCCTTTAAGGTGTCCGACCTGGTTGGCTCTTGTTTTGGCGTGAGGAATGTGACATTTGGTGCAGGCATTGAATTATACTCGGTATGGCCAATTGGGCTTGTGCTGTCTTTGATGATGAGCTGGTCTTTCACATAGTTAAAGGTGCGTTCCAAAGTGTCAACCCTTTGAGGTACACTCACGTGTTCTTCTTCAAGATCATTGACTGCTGTTTCAAAAACTATTGCTTCGGCGTGTGCCACTTCCGCGTCACGTTCTTGTTGGAGGGCTTGTAATGTGGCCTCTAGACGTGTTTCCTCTACTTTAAGCTCTGCTTTCTTAACTTGCATTTCGATTTCCTTTTTAGCGTATTCAGCTCTTTTGCGTGCTGCTTCAGCTTTGGCTCGAGCGTTTAGGGCGGCCATACTGGCAGATGACCTACTTGTACCTTTTGACCCATATGATTTCTCTGAACGGACAGATGATGCTTTATCTTGTCTTGCTTCAGACATGGTTGATGTAGCTGAGTTGACGTAACATCCAAAGGTTGTCTTGTAGAAGGACGCTTTTTCACTATTCTGCCCTCACTGATACACTGGATACAGTTATACAGATAGATAAACTCCTCGACAACTGAAAGGTGTATCGTCCCTTTTATTGACGCTGCCTTCAATTATCAACGGAGTGAAACTACAAACAGAAGAAATAAGCAATATTCAGCCTATATATTCACACAATAATGCAAATCAGTTGGCTAAACTAGCTAACATTGGAAAGAAAGTAAATCTGAATACAGTACACCTTTAACCATAAAAGTGCATAAATAATAGCCAATATAGTTGCATTAACTCTTGTTCAACTTAAATACTCACAAGCGATGCTTTCTGTAAAACAACGAAGAGGATGGATGCAGATGTTTATCTGAACAACATGCTGAGTCAGTCTTTTCTCAAAGTGTGCTGCATTACTAACTCTACAGCTAATAACAAACAAATCTTGGCATGAAAGAACTGTAGCGACTCTTGCTGGTGGGAAGAAGAACTACACCAGCACACAGGTCAAAAGTGCCTGCCTCAAATACAAAGTAGGACCTGTGTAAAACAAGGGGGGGAAAGGACTTTGTGCAATTTATTAAGGTTAAAACTCACAAAAACCCATGCATGGAGTATGATACTCTTAACTTTATGAAGGGATTAATGGGGAAAAGTTCAGAAATGTTGTGCAATTGGTTTAGTTAGCAGGTCATTACTGAATCTGACTGTTCATGAAACAAAGGCACAAAGAGACAGACAAAAATATATATCGTTTGTTTTGCCATTGAAGATATTGTATCAAAAGGGCTCCCCCCTCCCCCTCTGGAGCATGGTCTCGTGAAAACATCCTCTCCTGGGGCTTGCAAACCAGTAAATGAATCACCCAGCTTGGAAGTGGAAGTACCCTGACCTCACTAAGCATACTTCTGTCCTTAGATCTGAATGGAGACTAGGGTGGCCACACTGAATACATGAGTAAAGAAGGGCTGTTAAAAATGGGAATACATTTATTCAAATGTTATGCACAGCATTACAAAGCAGGTGACTGAAAAGGTTCTCCACTAAACTGTGAAGGATTCAGATTTCAAAGGGATTCCCTATCCTGTGGATCATAGGGTTGGGGATGACGGGGAGGATGTGAAGATAGCAGTACAGTGACTTTCCATGCTTGTGCACAAATCTGCCATGGGAAACTTTGGAGAAACAGGTTCTTGGTTTTAAACTCTGTGTTTCTTTAAAGAGAGACACGGTCGTGGTAAATCCTCTCTGAAAGCTATATAGAAGGCTTAGAACAACTCTGTTCATTTTAACTATTCAAAGCAGGAGTAAGACTTTGAGAAAACTGAATTTTTGTCTTGAGATCTTTCAGCACCTTTATTGGCTTCCCTTTGTTGTTTGCCTTTGTTTTCTGCAGGAATCAACTTTTTGAATCGTTTGTTGTGAATTGGCTGTTTATCACACATTCTTTTCAGCGCCATTGTTTCTGAATTCCTTACTTTCCTCTCCTCACTCCACACTGTTTTCCACCTTTAAATATATTCAAAGATTAACTACAGAGCAGACTGTCAAGTTTTAGTTTTTTTTTACCTTTCTTGCCAGCTTTTACATTTTTTTTGTCTTTGTCCTCGCTCCCATTCTAGTTTTCCCCATGCCATCTAAATACCAGCACAGAGAAATAAAAAAAAGTAAAAACGCCGCTTTTCCTGCATTCTCAAGGCATTGATTCTCCAAAACCTCCACTGGCACACAGGAGTTAACTGCATAGTTCCTCCAATGCAAACCAGATGTGAGGCACTAATGTATGGCAGCATTTTTTTTTTCTTCAAAGGAAGACAAATGTAGGCCAAAAATGTAGCCTTTTGACCATCTGCACACAGTGGTACAAAAATACATTCAGATTCAGTTCACTTCCAAGCTTTCCCTCATGGTGGTTGGGACAGCACTGTATGATTTAAAGTAATTGTAATGTTATTGTTTGGTGTTGGTGGAGTATTGTGGAACACTCGGATTGAGATTGGCTTCTGGAAACGGAGCGGTGACGTGTGACAATTGCATTTTCAGCTGGGTTCTTCTTCACGGAGTTTTGTGATCCATGCACACATGGAGGCCCTCTAGCTAACACGTCCTCAACTCTCAGTTGGGCCAAGTGACTGTCAGACTGTGAAAAATTTATGTTTTAAGTATAGCTAAATTAAGTGCAGTATGTGCTGGGCTTTTGTTTATCTTTTGTACACACATAAATCATTGTGTCAGATCCTTTTAATGAAGGACTCCAGAAGGTTTGAGATACAGTTCTTTCAAGCCAGCTGATATTCACTTGTAGCTTTTCCCTAATACTGCTGTGTGCACAACACAACAGACTGAAGGCTAATATTAAAAGACATTAAGTCATTTCCCACACTGGTCATTAAAAGCTGCCAAGAATGGACAAATTACAAAGGCCATGGTGACATTTGCTGTTGCAGGTACTCATTTTCTTCCTTTATGTTTATGATGTTGGCTTTAACTTGAGCCTTCTGTCGCCTCCCACTCCACACCAGGCGGTGTTTAAATGCTCAGAGGCAATAACAGGTTAGCCTTCCAGTGTCTGGTCCTGCACCCTGTACTCTGTTGTCAAGTCTGACCCATGCTTCCACAGAAGAGCAGTCTCAGGTGACCTCGCACCAGACCATATCTACGTCTCTCTGCCCTGCCACATCTTTCTCAACCATGTTGTTGAAAGAAACTCAGCAGAAGAAAGTGTCTCTGTGTACCTTTATATTCAGATGCTCCTCTAATGTACTGAGAATGTGGGTGGCCCAAGATTTCCTCTAATGAAAGACGGAGAGTGCAAAAATGACAACAGATCTAGTGGAGCCACTGGTTATCTACCAATAGCATCTTAACAGTGGCTTGGTGCCGACCCCATCAAATAAACTCTGATGACTGCAGAGTTTATTGCAGAGATTGCAGTTTGGATTTCTTGCTAAGAGTCTGCATAACAGCTACACTAAACAGCGGCATATTTGACTAAACTGTCAGTTCATTGTGGTGGATTTTTTTGCTACTTTTAAGTAAGCAAAGTTGTTGCTTAACACTAGAATTAAAGTGTTTTTTTGTATTTCCAAAACCAGCACTTATATGCTTGTTTAAATAAGCACATCTGTCTTTGAATAGAGCTGCAGCATTATCTCTCATTCATGAGCAATTTCCTTCTCTTCCTGTGATAAGACTCAGTGTGTCCTTTTGATTGCTGGACTTTATTTATCTGATCTAGTGAAAGCCAACAGGAACAGCGCACCAAACAACTGACTAATTTAGCAAATACATAGCAAAGTCCAACCCTGTTTTTGTTTTATTACAACCTAAATATTTCTGACCACTTTCAATGATCCTCACAAAAACAGCCATACTGATGGGATTTCGTTTGTTGAGTGACTTGTGGATTTGGAACATTTTCCCAGAAGGTCTAGTTGCGAGTCACTTGAAAAGAAAACAGAATGCAGTTCTTGTGACATTGTGTCATAAACCTAAGCTCTGAACCATTAAAAGAAATCTTCATTGTGCAATTCATACTTTGACACCATAATGAAATTCTTCCTTGGTTTTGAGGAACTGGAATGAATGAACTCATCTCCATCAGGCTCTTTTCATATAGCCACTGGATGGAGACACAATTGTTTTCACAAGTGTTTTTCTTGCTAATGTGCTTTATTTTTCATATGCTCAAGTAGGCTCTAAAACGATATACTGAAATTTCTCCTATCTCAAAGCCAGAAAAGGCTTACTGTGTTTGGAAGATGTCCAGGCAGCAGACAGGACACAATGTGATCATATGTGTTTATCCAAATGCAGCTGTTTCACTTTTTCTCTAATTTATTGTAAGACTTTTGTAAGACAACATGCATTTTGCTTTTTATCTCACACTCTTTGCTCATTATCTGTTTTTGGGCTTCATTTCTACTTCATCACTGTCTCTGGAACCTTTATAGATGGTATACTACTTGAAGGTGACCCGCACAAAACACACTCCAACTAGTTTGTGAGTCTTTTTACTGCCGAAAGATTCAGTCAGTTAAAGTGATTGAGTGGCTTTTGTTGCTACTACTTTTTCAAAGTAAATCAGGCTTTACTCTCCACAGTAAAATCCACACATTACAAGTATCCACTTGGATTTAAAAGCACACATGTCACAAAGGACGTATAAACACAGACCTACAATAACAAACTTATGCTTAAATGGCTTCTTCTTAACTACTTTATTGCATGCATGCCTCATATTACAATGTAACCACAACTTTTCTGTAATTTCCACCTTAAAATTAAACAGAACAATTTTAAAATATGCTCCTAAAGTGTCACTGCTGTGCCACGGCCGTGATGCTATTTCCTCCAGTTGTCATGCTGGCTTATCTTGGTCCAACCAGTCACACTGCTTCTGCACTGGCACTATTATTAATCTTTGATATGTGACATTTCCCCATTAACTGTTTAATAAAATAGTCATAAAATGTGTTTTTCTCATTCTTGTTGCTGAAAATTGATTCAGTAGTTTCTCTGTTAATGTGGAGTATATGTATATATCTTTACATATATAAATAACTATAGGAGTGTTTATTACAGATCATACACAGCCATCTGCTTTCTGTGGTCAAGATGATCTCTGTCCCCAGTTGGTGTAGCATGATGTCAGGAGATATTTTACAAACATGTTCTCCAGATAAGCTGCAGAGGACAAGGGACAGATTTCGCACATTTGTTCCCAGCAGGCTGTGTGACTGTTCATTTGGAATTAACCAGAGCATATGCAAAGTTTGGGCTGGGGATTAACAGGCCTGCCTGTGGGACTGGACAGGGTGTTTGCTAGCTCGTCAGTGACCAACCATGACTATGTTGCTCAGCAACAGGATACAGTCTGCATGCTCTGGTTGGTCTGTTGCTTTGTGGTGTCTCACAACTGACCCTGAACTTGACCTCCTGATGCCAATCATGGATGGCTGTAATGACTATTAGAATGTGGCCTTGGCATTCTTCTGCTATCTTATAGCCTGATATACGAAAACAAGTCTGAAGGTCTGTTTGTAGCAAGTTTAAACCCAACTATAATTCTATAGTTGCGTTTTGATATGTGGTTGGAGCAAGAGCAATTATTGCAAGTTCATCCTTGGCATAGTATGAATTTGCAATTCATTTTACAGAAATTTATTAGATTTTATCTTTTGGGGTGACTGAGAGTTTGGTTGATAATGGTACTAGAAACTAAGGGCAAAACATTAGAGACCCCTGTGTCTCAAATGTTTTTGAGAGAGTTTTAAGATGACAGTTGACTGTCAGCTCTCAAACAATACCATTTTTAAACTTAACTCGTACAAGTTTATTCTAAATATGACTGTGACATTCCTGCAGAATCAACTTCACCGACCCCGCTGCTGAAACGAATGTTGCTTTGAAAATCTAGAGAATGGTATGCATCGTTGTCTGCCTAAAGTCTCTTTCTGAAGAAGCACTATATTTGAACTTTCGGCAATAATTTTGGGCCTATGTCGATTCAGTGGCGATTTTCCTGAAAAGCCCACACTTTTCCCAGGGGAATGAGTTCAGTCACACTTCTGGTATTTTTGAACATTATTAACCCAGAGTGGGGCTTTTAGTCACTTGGTACTGTACACAAAGGCAATGGAACTCTGCCAGAAAGCTAGTATATACAGTAGTAGATACACAGCCCTCTCCCTGTGAGAACTGACTTTCAGAGTAGAGTTCACTGCGGCTGTCTCACCATCTTCTCTTCTCTTCTCTTCTCTTCTCTTCTCTTCTCTTCTCTTCTCTTCTCTTCTCTTCTCTTCTCTTCTCTTCTCTTCTCTTCTCTTCTCTTTTGATTAGTGGCCAACAATTTCTGCATGCAGTCACGTCTTAAGCCATCACTGCAGGGTCAGTGCACTGACGTCATGCCCCTCTCTGTGAGAGTCTGTGCTGTTAGAACTTCATTTTAGGCTTTGGATTGGTATTTGAAGTAAATCACTTCACTGTAACACTACAAGTCCTGGGAGTAAAAAAAAACAGCCTTTGTTCTGATTCTTGAAGTATTACATGCAATATATTTGTACTTGGTTCTGGAAAATTTTGCAATTACTTCTAATGTTCATCTGTGCTCCACTGAGTTCTTTGGATACTTAACCCTAAACTAGTTTTTAGACAGGGAAACTAGACAAACCTAAAAAAAAAAAAAGGCAGACTGTTTAGTACTCTTTAAGGAATCGAAGTGTAAACATCTCACTTCTCTACTTTAACAACTTCTATATACTTTATTATCATAATGGACAGATCATGTATGAATATGAAACAGGCAATAAATACGTGTGTGATTTGCTGTGGAAATTTAATCTGATATCAGACGTCATAGCACTGACTCTCTGGCTTTGTGAGTCATGCCTCATCCCGTACCTTTGCCTGGAAAGCAGTGCCAGGTATGTTAACGTGACGTGCAGATAATATTAAGGTCGCAGTGCTGCTTTTGAGCTTTATACTTTGCTGATCTAATCCTGACGTTGTAGTTATGTGGGCCAATGGCAGCCGTTTCTTAGATGGATGGTGTATCAAATGTACATAAATATAGTGTTAAAACACAACAGAACCACAGCTGCTTATTCTGATCTTTTCGCATAAGCCCCAGAATTTAAGACATTCAGTCATTAAATTAGAGTGACATGGCAGTGTAGTGATGTGCGCCCGTTCATACACATGTCCAAAGCGGCAGAGACGGTTGAAACTTGAGAGGCTGAGACTATTTTTTTCTTTGATGGTGGATCCTGTGTGACTTGGCTTTGTTCTTTTTTTCCCCCTTTGGTACAAAAAATGTCAGTATGTGTACTTACACGCCTCCTTTGGGATTTGTGTGTAATATGCTTGTGTGCATGCAGCCGTGGGTGTTTTTCTAAGGGTGTGGGTGTAAGACAGGCAGCAATGGAGCAGTTTAAAGTTTGATTGATTGTCTTATCAACGATGATTGTTGTTACTGGGTGGTGGGAATGAATAGCCAGCACTAGAGCCTGCCAGAGGGCGGTATAGCTTATCACTGGGCTTTTCTCCAGCCATGTTGTAATGTTTTGGCAACCTGATACTGTTACCATAATGCTCACACAATGTTGTTCTGTCACTTTGTTGTTCACTCAGTCATGATCAAGGGTGCTTTCGTACAACGGAAACCATATTCATAGACAGTTACTGCCTATTATCTATAAGGCACACACTGTAGCTGCATCTTGTCCTGCAAGGAAGCCACTTGCTGAGCAGTTGTGTTCAGACATACACACACAAACACACTTTCAAACGCTTCACCAGATTTCTGTATCTGTTGGTGGTCCATGCTATATACAAAAAAAAAAACCTTGCATCATAAATATTTACACGCACGTGGATTTCATGTGATGTGCGCAGATATACTACGTCTTTCTGTCATAATCGCAGCAGAGGTTGTTCAGTTTGGCGTTTTACTCGTTAGCTTGCGCTTCATAGAAACAGGAAGGTGTTTTACTCAAAGACAGCAAGTGACAGCTCCCTCTTTTGCCCCCTTCCCTCTGCACCTACCACACACTTTCATCACACAGTAATAAAACGTTAAAAGGCATTTTGAACTGCTCTAACTCCCTCCCTCACTCCTTTCCCTGCGTCTCTTTCCACTTGCTCCCACTTGCGCTGTGTATTTTGTTTGAGCTCAGCTCCATTGCTGGTACAAGCTGAAGTATTTACAGCATAAATATTGGCAGTGAAAGTCTACACTGATGTTCGGCTGCTGTGATGGAAAAGGTGATTGAATCATTCTTGAGCACGCTCCCTCCTTGTTCCCTTCTCTTGTGATTTTATTGTTTGTTTTCACTTTTGCTTTTTAGCATTTTACTTTAGAATCATTGATGACCTGAATGCATCTTTTCTCTATTTTAGGAAATTACGATGACTGACCGATTTGACTGTGACAATTGCAAAGAATCGCTGTATGGCCGCAAGTACATCCAGTCTAATGACAGCCCCTACTGCATCCCCTGCTATGACACCTTGTTCTCGAACACATGTGACGAGTGCAAAGAACTGATTGGCCATGACGCAAGGGTAAGGCATCCATTTCAACGTGACCCAACATGCAATCAGCTATGTGCTCGACAACAAGAGTAACAAGTGAAATATTTTTTTAGATTTGCAGTTGAAAAGCATTCGATAGTTGTTATAAAAAGATAAAAACATGATTGTATATATAGGATTTCCTTATGTAATAAACTACTAATAATGATCTACCTCTTTCCACAGTGTGGACTTTGTATTAACTGTTTAAACAAAGATAAATCACACAAAAGAACTACTCCAATGAGCTTTATGCCATTTTTACAGTGTTTGGACATGGCTTTGAATGGCTAAAACAGAAGTTATGTCATGTTAATGATGCATAATTCATAGTAAATGAGGCGTGATCTATATATTTTGCGTAGCAAGACATTGTAGAGGCTAATTTAACAAGCAATTATGCAGGTAATTTCCACAGAAGTCCATAAATGCCAACTAACTAATTTTGAGATAGTAAAAATGCAGCATTAGGCAATGTCTATTTCTTCCCCACAATCAAGTTAAAATGTAATCCTCCCTCAGTGGAAAACACTAATATGAAGTGGATCAGCTAAAGCCAATATGGTCCATAATGGAGTCAAATAAGTGGAGTTATGACACAGTGCTTGATAGTTTACTTAGCTAAAACATTCCATTCAGTTATCAACACCCTTAAGAGGGGTAAATGAAAAATAAAGCCAGCATTTTCCTGGCTTAAAGCCCTGTATACAATGAATTCACTCCACATGCCTGACCAATAAAATCACAGTCATGCACAT
The DNA here is from genome assembly GCF_963969265.1 of Rhamphochromis sp. 'chilingali'. Classification (NCBI taxonomy): domain Eukaryota; kingdom Metazoa; phylum Chordata; class Actinopteri; order Cichliformes; family Cichlidae; genus Rhamphochromis; species Rhamphochromis sp. 'chilingali'. The sequence goes on along the minus strand of NC_137938.1, from coordinate 28,103,745 downwards.
GTGCAACCTACTTGTCACTGCATATACAGACATTTGACCTAGCCCAGGACTAAACTCCTCAATGCTCATGCTATAAACACAAATTATTTTTTAGTATTTTTGTTATCCCCTTAGTTTATATGCCTGGAAATGTCACTTCATTTCTTGGACACATTTGTAAGTGTATGAAATGACTTTCAGTGTCCTTGCCTTTTCTTTGCTCTGCTGCCAGGAACTCTTTTATGAAGACCGGCATTACCATGAGCACTGCTTCCGTTGCTTCCGCTGCGATCGCTCTCTGGCAGATGAACCCTTCACTAGCCAGGATGATGCACTGCTCTGCAATGACTGCTACTGTAATGAATTCTCCTCCAAGTGTGTAGCCTGTGACAAGATTGTCATGCCAGGTATGTGTGGATGCTGCAATGTTTCTGTGCAAAGGGACTTTGAAGATGAAATGTGCATTATAGTCTTTTTTCTAAATTTTGTTTGTAACAGTTTACAGTTTTTATTTTTTGTGTCTGTATGAAGTATGCTTCCAGTGGCATTTAGAAAAGTAAAGTTGTGGGGCATTTTGAAACATGAGCCGAGCCATAAGATGAAATTCAATAAAATAGAAAAACATTGTCATAAAATATGATACCTTACTAACCCCCTCCTCCTTGTCCCTCCTTTTATTTTTATGTATTCCACTTGTTTCAAATTGAAAAGTTAAAATATAGGCACATCATTTTAAAAGAACTGTAAGATGGTAAACTCCAGAAAGCAGGGTCAAATGAAAAGTGTAAAGTCAAAATTATAGAAAAAGGCGAAACAGGATGGATTTAGAAAAAAGGATGACCAATGATAAAGAGGCAAAGACGAGGCTTGAATAGTCTGCTTGTATTGACATGTTTAAACTAGATCCCAATGGCTGACAGACTGGAAGTAAACTGATCATATCAGTAGAGAAAGCTGCAAATTCCAGTCCCCGGTACTATCTTTATCAGCCCTCATAATCTACAAATAATTCAAGGAAGACTTTGGCTTCCCCCAATTACTCCTCTTTTTTATTCAGTATTATGTAAGACAAATTTACAGGGACACTTACTTCATCCTGTTTCATTTTTGTGCGTCCAGTTGCCATCATTTGTCATCAAATAACATAAACACCTGTAAAAAACAGAAGCATACTTATCATTGTGTAATAGCTGAATGATAGCCTTAGTGCTAGCGACTTGAGGAGAAAAGCACAGTTTACACTGAATCAGTATAAAGATTCCACAGAAACTGTTTTGGTTATCAAGATTGTTCTGATAAAAGTACTGAAATTATTCCATTGCCAAAGATCATCAACCAGATGTTGTTGTGCAGTCGCAGACAATGGTCCTCTTCTTCACTTCTGAAAATCATTTAGCGTTTCTGTTGTTGTGGCGACTGAAGTCTTGCATAAGTTCTTTTCTATTTTTCAGACAGACAAAACATACAAGATATGTTCTGCTTCACCTAAAAAAACACCAAAAAGTTTAAGTGATTTAACTTTTACCTAAGCTAACTGATATCATTTTGAGTTTTTGGTCTCTGGCTATAAACTCAGACACCAAATAGTATTTCCAGTAGACGAGCTTGGAGTTTTCAAGCCTGAAGAGCAGTGCATCAGGTCAGGCACACTGGGAAATTTTCCCATAAGATCAGACTGAGAGTGCCCAGTTCTACTGTCTTAAAATGGGATTCATGGTACTGTATTTGTGCTCATTTGCGTGAGTATTCGTTTATCTCTACAGAGATGCGCTGATGTGCAGTCCTCAAAACGACAACAGTGCATGGCTCAGCAAAGATGATGCTGTGTGTAGATCGAATGCTGATTGGTTGAAAAGTGGAGCTGGGCAGGAAAGGGAGCATTCACTGCAAAGGGGAGACAGAAGCATGAAAAAAGAACAAAATAATACCAAAGATCAAAACAGTAGCGTGAAAAAGCCCAGACACTGGCTGCAGTTGTTTTGTTTTGAATGCTTGGTTTCACTTTAACTCTTTGCATGTTATAACATCAATCTTCTCCATGGCTGGCTGAAGGATCAACAGCATCACAAGAACAGCCCACAGACTGGTTCTTCCACACATTTTTGACTCTGCCACCTGGTGACAGTAATCAGTTACAGCATATAGATGACAGTCTGCAAAATTGTGCAAAGGCTCTGCACAGCCATGCCAGTCCTTTGAGACGTCTGAGCAAGGACGTTATGTGCAAATGAACTACAGCACACACAACTGTCCTACAAGGGCACAATCTTCACTCACCTCTCACCCTACTCACCACTTTTAGTTACTTGCAACTTGAAGGGTCGCTGTTTTGACAGGCTGGAGGAAATCCAGTGTGTATCACAAATCTACGCCTGCGACTAGACAAAACAGAGCTTCAAGCGAGTGATCAAAACGTAGCAGTGTATGGCTCAAGGACACGACCTTGAATGAAACGTTAACCAAATTGAAATCCTTTTATCCCTGTGCTGTAAGTGAAAGTTTTTGATTGCATCTCACATATATGGGAAATCCATTTATGGAAGTGTACTGTAAACGTGTACTGTAATAAGCAGAGTACACAGTAGTTTTGTGGTGTAAGATCAAGAGGGCCTGTAGAGTCAAGAGACTATTTAAAGAATACTGACTTTAGACTACATGCAGAAAGCATTCTTTAGAAATTCGGCTTTCTGTGCAGAGATTTCGTGCTTTGTTATAAACTTACTGCCTGTTTATAACGTTTTTAAAGCTTATTGCTATTCTTTTGAAATGCTTTCTCTTCTAAAAAAAAAAAGAAAGAAAAACAGAATTCTATTTTAGCATGTTCACTTTTATTGTTTTTGTCAAATGTCTATCAGTTAATATTATGCTTCTTGAGCCACAGTTATTAATGTCAGTTTCTAATCTGGAAAGATTTTGCTGGGGATTTCAGTGTTTTTGATTAGAGATCACAACAGCACATATACCCTAAGGCGAGGAAACGTTAGCAGTAATGCAAGATGTCAGCCCAACACAAACCACTGCGTCACTGTAGAATAAACCAACCAGTATAATAAAAATCTCAACAGCTGTGGAATACAAGATGGATTGGTTGAGGACACAGAGGGGGAAATGGCATTATCCCTTTTCTTTTAAGGCCTGCCACCAGTTTCCAGTTGTAGGAGAGAAGTATGGGGGCTGTGGTATTATGATGAAAAATAAATCTTAGTGAAACAAAATGGATTTATATGTCTTCATGCAATTCAACTGTTTTATTTCCTATTTTAATAAAACCACAAAAAATACCAAAATGATCGTAACTATCCTATAAAGACGTGTAGATGATGCAAGCTTAGCACTTTTATATTCATTCTTTCCATCATTCATTTTCTGTCTCTTGTTTCCATTCTTCTGTTACTGTAGGCACAAGAAAACTCGAGTATGCAGGTTCGACTTGGCATGAGGGCTGTTTCATCTGTCACAGCTGTTCACAGCCGATTGGCTCAAAGTCCTTCATTCCTGACAAGGATGAGCACTACTGTGTGGCCTGCTACGAGGACAAGTTTGCTCCACGTTGCACACGCTGTAAAAAGGTCAGCAAAGCTGCCACATTGTTATAAAGACTTATTACAGTTTGAGAAACTGGTAAACTGCCACACTTCAAAAAATGAGTTAAAAATTAGTTGTATTAAATCTCTGCAGTAGTGTGACAGATTTCCACATGACCCTTGATCTTTTTTTAAGACTCTGACCAAAGGTGGAGTGACCTATCGTGATGAGCCGTGGCATAAGGAGTGTTTTGTGTGCACCAGCTGTAAGACCCAGCTGGCAGGTCAGCACTTCACCTCCCGGGATGACAGCCCTTACTGCCTCAAGTGCTTTGGAAACCTGTACGCCAAGAAGTGTGAGGCCTGCAGCAAACCCATCACAGGCAAGAATGCATCACGGTGTATACATCACTATCTTGATTTGTGAATATACTTGTAGTGCTACCTTTATACACTACATACATTGAATTTCAGTATGGTATGGAAGACTGCTTGGACCACAGAGGGTAGATACAGAGAATTTATGGCAAAAAATAGTGTTGAATGCATTGAAGACCTGAAACTAATCACTAACTTATGAAGACGTTTAACATTTATTCCCTCAGATATACAAAAAAATACAATTTCAAATATTAAAAAATATATATTTATATAAATTTATATAGTAAATAATAGCGAAAAACATGAACTTTTCTATCATGTAATTTTTTTATCTATTACCTAACTACCCTGCTGTAGTATAAATGACCATTGGTCTGGTGATGAAACTTTTGAAAACAGTAAAAAATTCAAAATGTATCCACTCGTCGTTAACATTTCTGAAAGCCTTCCTAACCCTGGGCCATATTGGAGTCTTTGCCTGGCCGATGCTGTCCACCGGGCCTTATGTTTGACACCCCTGTTATAGACAAAAAAAATGTCAGGATAATTTAGTGTCAAAAAACTGATATTTTATTTTCAAGTATCAACTTTCAGCAGTCAATTTGTTTTTCCTTGCTCTTCAGGCTTTGGAGGAGGAAAGTACATCTCATTTGAAGATCGTCAGTGGCATCAGCCGTGTTTCACCTGCTCGCAGTGCTCTGTTTCGCTTGTTGGTGCTGGGTTTTTCCCTGATGGCGACAGAATCTTATGCCGTGACTGCCACACCAGCCTATAGAGCATTCATTTCCTAAAATCCCACCTTTCCCTCAACTTACTCTTTATTATGGCAAGAACCCTGAGTAATTACCAAGACAGGAAACACAGGCTAACACATACTGCCTCAGGTCAATTTCTTTATATAAGACATCAGTTACTCAATGTCCCGTCTATGTCAGATTCTAATCTAAAAGCTGGTGTCCAAAATCCTGTTTTGATGCTGCATTGTTTGCATGAACCCTCACAAAGTTAAAAAAAAATTTTTAAATAGATTTTGTTCATGGAGTGCCTTATTATTATAAGTGCGAATTGCTTGTAACTGTGTAAAACATTTTTTTCCATCAATAATGTAACTTCAGGTAGAAATCATACTCTGAAGAAAAGACACCAAACACTGATACAGTATAGTAGATGAAACTTGCAGTCAATATTTTAAAAGTGTAATGGAGTTACTGTTTTAATGCTCTTATAACTGCAGTTTTATGCATTTTGAATGTTTCCTTTCCTCACGTGTCAGTTGCCTTTCTCTATTGTATGTCTTTCTTTGTTCAACTTAACAATTTACTGTATATAATGATCCAGAAAGAGGTGGGACATTTTAAAGAATTAGACATTTTTTTGTAAATGGTAAAATACGAATGAGAGAACATGAAAAGCTGAGCATATGTTTATTATTGTAGTCGGTTCTTATTATTCACTCCAAATTATTTGCACTTTGGGTAAGATATGTACGTGCACATAAAAACATTCACTTTGCCTCCCTGTAGCTGTTACTTGCTGTTATGAGGACAAGGCACAAGAAATACAGAGCATTTTTTGTCTTGTATCTGCTTATATTGAGCTTTGCAATGACACTTTTTACATAACATTTTATCTTATTTCCTTTTTTAGTTGTTTTAATAATTCTTTATACATATATATATATATCTATATATAGATATATAATCATTCTACAAAGAGCCAGCATTAATAACCTAAAAGAAGCTGAAACATCAACATTACTGTTGTGTGTGGCAGGCTGTGGCAGCCTGCCGTGATTGGCCACACTAATTATTTTGTTTCTGTTGAAGCTGTTATTGTTTGTTTTTTTCATTGTAAGTTTGTTTGATACACTTGTGAAAATTCTATTAAAAAATACCTTAATAATTTCATTATTTCAGCTTTGATGCTGGTGAGTCAGAGTTGGCAAATATACATTTTAAGATGGAGAATAGGCCATCAGGATTAAAACTATGAACATACCTGTAACTCAGATGAAAATTGATATGGCTGAATGCTTAGTTTTATTTTGAAGACTTGTTAAATAAATTCACACAGATTTTGATGTTTCTTAGCAGTTTTTATATTTTCTATGTTTATATTCTGTGCATCATTGTGGTCATTATGTATGAAGATTTCTGTGAACTTGTGTTTACTCTGTAAACCAGAAACCTCCCCACTTTGGCAAATGTCTTTCTAGGAAGAAAATATCTCTGTGTATGTGTGTGTGTAAAGTCAGGGGAATGAGTAGTCGAGCATGAAAGTGTGAGTGCGAGAAAATGGTAGAGACAAACCAGACGTAGGTAATAAAAGAGTGAAAAGTGTATGCCTTTAATTTTCTGATATTTTCAAAATATTTGTGTGTATGTGTGTGTGTGTAGGTGTGTGAATGTGTGTGTGCTCGCATGTGCGTGTGAAAAATGGAGCACGGGTGCAAATTTGTGTGTATGTCCCTGAATGGATATACATGCACCCGTGTTTATGCTGAGTCGACTGTTTCATTGCCTTGATGAAGCACAAATACACAGACCTCCAGATACACTCTCCTATCGGCGTTGGCGAAATGTCCTCCTCCCTGCCTCTGTTCCAGATTTTTTCACCAAAAAAGGAAATGGAAAACTCGTAGCTGCCTGGGGGAGGGCGGGTGCACTGGTGGTGGAAGTGGGAGAGTGTGGGAGACAGAGAGGAGGAGAGAAAGAGAGGGAAGATGTTCACATCTGGAGTTGCTCTATGGCACTTTCACTAGGGGGGTCAGCTCCGCTCAAAGCCCCCTTTGAATTTATTAGAAGAAGGAGGCAGGCGGGGAGGTGATGGCTAACAGGAAGGGTCAGAGGCAGACAGTTAACTGTATCATATGGCACACGATCCCAACAAGCAGTTTAATCATTCACAGTTATTGCTTGCAACAGAAGAAAAATGTGCTTATTCATATGAAAACCTGACTATAACTGCCCTTTACTGGGGGTCATTCTCTTTGTGGTTTTCAACAACAGAATGTTTTTTCCTTTCCTTTGACTCTGCCAGACGTGTTTGTGGCCACTGTCATTCAAAATGAAGTTTACCTCACAAACAAGTTCCTCAAAATCAGGACAGCTCAAAGAAGGCATGTCCTTGTTTGCCTTGAAGTGTGTAGACAGCAGCATTATTTGGGTTCCTACGTGATCAGTCACATAAAAATGATTATAATCACCATTTTGCTGTTAAACGTGTTTCAGTAAAACATCAACCCTTAAATAAACAGTTTGACTTGTAGGACCAGAATGCAGAAACAGGCAACAGTGATTACAGAGAGATGCCATGTTACAGGATTTGTGGATTTAAGGTCATATGTAATATAAACAGTTATCTATTTTAGCGCTTCATGCTTAAAGACAAAAATAACATTCAAGTTCCCAGTGCAGAAACGTAATTTTTTACAGTAGGAATTAGAAAACATGACTATAAATGCTTAATGCTATACTCTTTATCCATTATCAAGACATTCAAACAGACAGTGTTTAAAAAGTCCAGCATAGCATTCACAAGTTCTGCTGAAGGTTGCATGTAAAGGCTGCTTGTATGGCCTATAAAACACCAGTAAAAGGAGTGAGACTGGTAGAATCATATGGGCTAAGAACCCAAAGGTTTACAGAAAGTGAATGAAAAAGTCAAATAGGACTATCAACATTTTTAAATTACTGTTTTTAACCTCTTTTAAGGCCAAGGCACTTGTTTAAGATGCATTTTCTTAAATTCTCTTAGCTATTTGGTGTTGGCTGAGCCTGATACAAAACAGAAAACAGAAAAAACTGAACATCATCTCTGAACAGAAAGCATGTCTTCATGGGAACAGTGAGTTTATTTTACAGCACAATAAAGTCCCTTTAATTTAACCAAAGTTTAAAAAACTTTAATGAGCAGAACAAAGCAGAAAAGCCCAAATGTAATGTCCCCATATGAGGACTCATGGTCTCCTGAGGATACACGGACATCCTGCCTTAAAAACCAAATACGATTTGTGCAACTCTCAAAGGCTTTAATGTTTAAATGTTTGGATTAAATTAAACTGAGTTTAGAGTATTACATTATGATCAGTTTATAATGACACAAAGTTTTCTGTGAAACTTTTCTGTGAAAAATAGTTTAATGAATTCATGTCACATTTTCCTGATTACATGATTTAATTCATTTGACTGAGTCAGTGTGTATGTGGTCTCTTCCTACAGAGCATTTTCAAAGCTGTGGTTACCATGAACAGCCTTTCTTAGTCTGGTAAATTTGTATAGGTATAGAAAATAGAAAATGACACTTTAAGCAGCAAAAAAATTGATAGGGTTAACTGAGTAATAGTAAAAAGTATTAAGATGTTATGGTTTGCTTTCCTGTGTTTGAAAGTTGTTTTCTTTTTTCTTCACTTGCCTGAAAGTTTTATTTCTTCTGATTAGAATTTGCAGCTTCCTGCACACCATCTATACAGCTTTACAACCATATTAAATCTGAGCAGTTCTAAACCTGTGGACCCTGGTCCCTCACCCAAGACCAGTTTGCCTTGGATGACCCTACGAGAAGCAAATGCCCCCAACAACTTAGCTCCTGGGATCACTGGGCCACACAAACTTGTACATCATGATAAGATAGCAATTCAAAGAGGGGACCAGACAAAGAGTAATTCATACCCCAAGACCAACAGCTGTAGGTCTTGGACACATGAATATAAAAAGGGGCGATGGTGGTGAGCAGAGATGGGCGGTAACGCGTTACTGTAATCCGATTACTTTTTTCAAGTAACGAGTAAAGTAAGGGATTACTATTGCAAAAACGGTAATTAGATTACCGTTACTTTCCCGTAGGAATGCTGCGTTACTGCGTTACTAAAACCGTGATTTTTTTGCGAGAATGTCTCATGACAGTGACGTAAGCAAGTGCAACGTTCGTGACAATAGCTGTGTGCAGATCAACAATGGATCGCCTGCGGGAGAGAGTATGAGCATGCAGCATTTAAAGCGTGGAAGTACTGACCTTACTTTAAGTTTGATTCCATAAAAAGTGACAAAAACATTAGCATCCATTAGCATTGTGCGTGGGAAGAAAACTTCTTTTTACAGCAAAAAAAACCCCTAAACTTCCAAGCAAGCACCGAGTGCGCCGTAATGGGAAATTCACAGAGAAACTCGCGGATTCTTTTACTGACCGCTGCGGCACACCTGCACCAGGGTAAACCTCCACCTACGCCACTCCTGCTTTACAGGTGAAAATAGAGCAACAGGACCGCTTGTCTTTGACTTTATTTATTTTCTGCTGTGTTTTACTTGCATCTATTTGAAAGACTGAGTGTAAACACAAAAAAATATATATTTTATGTGCTGGAATGTGCAGAAAATAGGTTTAAATAGGTTTAAAACAAATTTCTTCCAGTCAGAGAATGTTGCATATAATAAAATTTTTGCTTGATGCATAAAGTTAAAAGATTAAAACTAATAAAACAAGTTTTAAAAAAGGACTTTTCCATTTGATTACATTTTGTATGATGGATTATGCAGAAAAAGTAGAATTGGGCTGAAAGATCTATCGCTTTATCACCTATTCAGGTTGTAAATCGTGTTTTTAAAAAGTAACTAAGTAACTAAGTAATTAATTTTGTAAATAAGTAATCAGTAAAGTAACGGGATTACTTTTGAGGGGAAGTAATTAGTTACTGATTACTTTTTTCAAGTAACTTGACCAACACTGGTGGTGAGTTGGATCAGGTGATGAGGATGGATGTTAGACAGGGCTGGAGTATCCAAATGTATAGGGAGGGTTCACTTTGAATATCTAGCAGAGGCCCTGTTCTGCAAGATCTCAAATTCCCACCTTTGTAGGAACTTCAATACATATCCTGAGGGATGCTGGGGACACTGAGTCTGAATGGCCCATATCCCATACCTCCATTGCCAGAGTAGCTGTACAGATCTGTCATTGCAAGGTAATTGGTGCTTGTCATGGCAGTAATTCTCAAATCAAATGAATGAATGAAATGAATGAATGAAAATGGTGGACACTGGAGCTGAGGAGAGTCACCAAGTTGGAAGAGTACTACCAGGTTTGGTTAGCTTTTGGGACTCCTAAGGTCTGTGCCAGCATACTGGAGAAGAGAGTCCACCTACTGGTCGAATCTCCAATTCATGAGGAGAAACTGTTTTTGTCTTCATCGTGGAACACTAAACCAGCTTTTTTACCTCTCAAGGATATTTGAGATTTTATGGGAGTTTGCCCAACCACTCAACACATGTTTGGTGAAATTGGGGAAGTTAATCAACCACATCCCATGGGGAATTCTGTTACATGTGCTACTGGTGTATGGGGTACTTGACCAGTTGCTATTGGCCAGTCAGTCCCTGTTCAGCTACAGTGAGAGCTTGGTCCATATTGCTGGCAGTCAGAGCCAGGTCAGGTCCATTCCAGGACTACACCAAGCCTGCCTTTGTCACTGATTCTGTTCATAACTTTTATCATGAGAACTTTGGTGGCTGCAGGATTTCTTCTCTGCTTTTTGCAGATGATGTGGTTTTGTTTGCTTTATCAGTTGGAGACCTCCAGCTCACTCTGGGTGTGATTGCAGCCACATGTTAAGCAATGGAAATGAGATTAGCTGTAAAAGGGTGTAGTGCCTACTCAGTTTCAGGGATGGGTTGTTGCCCCAAGTGGGGGAGTTCAGATATCTCTATGTATTGTTCACAAGTGAGAGGAAAGGGGAGCGGGAGATTGACAGACAGATTGGTGCTACTTCTGCAGTAATGTACCAGTCCATTGTGGTAAAGCGAGCTAAGCATGAAAGCGAAGCTGTCCATTTACTGGTCGATTTATGTCCTCACTCTCAACTTTGGTCTTCAGCTCTAGGCAGTGACCAAAAGAATCACACTGCAGATGCAAGCAGCAGAAATTTCTTCCAAAGGGTGGCTGGGATCTCACTTACAGATAGGGTGAGAAGTTCAGTCATTCACCAGCATCTCAGAGTAGAGCCACTACTATTCCACATTGAAAGGGGCCAGTTGAGGTGGTTTGGACTGGATAACTACGGGTTGTTTCTGACTTAAATGCCTCCTGGTTGCATCATCCATCCAGCCATGGGACAAACCGCAAGTGAGAGATATAATCTCTCTCCTGGGTTTGCCTATGGGCCTCTTCCCAGTGGGACACTCAACTGGTAAAATAAGTATTGAACACGTCACCAGTTTTTCTAAGTAAATATATTTCTAAAGGTGCTATTGACCTGGAATTTTCACCAGATGTCGATGACAACCCATCCAATTCATACGTTACAAGAAATCAAACCATAGATGTCCATAAATTAACACTGGGAAAAGTACTGAAAAAGCTTACTGAAATGTATTTAATACATCTTACAAAATGCCTTTGTTTGTGATGACAGCTTCAAGATTTTCCTCTATGAAGAAACTAGTCACAAGGGTTACTCAGTTGTGATTTTGGCCCATTCTTCCACACAAACAGTCTTCAAAACCCGAAGTTTCTGTGGGACCCTTCAATGAACTTCGAGCTTCAGTTCTTTCCACTGATTTTCAGTTGGATCCTCCCGCTTTTCATTTGCCATAAGATCAAGACAGTCACAATGACAAAAAAAGAAAAGAAAAAAACTTGAGCAAACTTTAACAAGCCGGATGTTGCAGCAACTTCAGGTCATGTTTTTTTTTAGTGTCTAGACATCCGCACCATGAGTCAGTTGTACAGTACTATTTTTCACACCGCAGAAGTATGCAAAAAAGAAAACACAGAGCTGTTCTATTTTTTAGAAATGGGCATAGACAAAAAAATGATAAGCCTTGCAGTTCTTACATAATGAAACTTTAAATCTTTGTTAATTTTCAAGTAATTCATTCACAGTATCGATTTTAGGTGTAGCCACAAATGACACATCTATGAGAAACAATTACTATATGAAGGTTGTCTCGCCTGTTAATGACATATTGGGAGGCCCACCTGTGGTGAGTAATAAAGGTCTTTCGTTTGCTAAAATGTGTGATTTGGTTTCGCTTGTAGAGGTTTGGTGGCATTGAAACAGACTGACTATGAAGTTTGAGCAGTTTTCAAAATTTCCTTCATTGGACTCATTGAACTCCTTCAAAACCTGCTGTGATAATGTTGAATGTAAAAAATGTTACCAATACATACTTTATACAGCTTAAATTTAAAAACGTTTAAATAACATGGCTACTAATATCAGGTGGTTACACCACAGTGGGTCCTATTAGAATTCAAACCTTAAGTAAAGCTAATATTGAGTAAAATATTCCCGCAAAAACATGTGTAAGGGCAAGTCTGCAACTAAAGATGACTCCAAGAAGAAACTTGCATGACCTTTTAACTGCTTTAAATTAGGTTATTCTGTAAACCCATCTGCCAGAGTTTCATGTAACCCTTTTATCATGCTCCCACACAGTGTGAGAGGAAGTGTGTGAGTCTAAAGCCCACTTTTCAGCTGTGACACAACAAAAGCTGAAAAAGAGCCTTTGGGGGAGGAAAGGTCTCTTCTTTCACACCACAGTCAACAGTGGGCTTCTGACGTTTGTGTATGTGAGTGAGGATCACTACGTGCACAACATATGTAATGCACACTCACTCACACTTTATTATGTACACTTGTTCAACTGCTCGTTAACGCGAATATCTAATTAGCCGATCACATGCTCGCGTCAGCAAAAACAGCAAACTGTTCACATGGAAAAACATTACCTGGTCTCGATTTCTGAAACATTCAGACAATAGAGACAGACTGTAGCATAAACAGCATGAAAGCATGGATCCATCCTTCCTTGTATCAATGGTTCAGGGTGCTGGTGGTATATTGGTTTCTTGGCACACTTTGAGCCCCTTTGGTACAAAGTGAGCATTGTTTAAACACCACAGTCTGCCCAAGTATTGTTGCTGAGCATGTCCATTGTTGTATGACCACAGTGTACCCATCTTTTGATGGCTGTATACGGTGCCTTGCCCAAAAGCTCAAATCATCTCAAATTGGTTTCTTGAACATGACAATGACTTCACTGTATTCAAATGGCCTCCACATTTACCAAATCTAAATCCATCAGAGCACCTTCAGAATGTGATAAAATGGAAAATTAACATCATGGATGTGCAGCCAGAAAATCTGCAGCAACTGTGTGATGCTATCATGTCAATATGGACCAAAATCTCTGAGGAATCTTTCTATTACCTTGTTGAATCTCTAGGAATTGCAGACTAAAGACATCAGTGTACGTTAAACAAATCAATAACATGCAATATGTCTTTTGATTACTGCATATAATCCGAAAGAGCAATGAGTTTTGACAGAAAACAGACTTTATGAATATTTTCCACAGTAGATCACAGAAGCAGCCACAGCTGTCAAAAACAGAACTTAAAACGTGAGCCATACATCTCTATGGTTTCATCCTGGCCTCCAATGGCCTGAGGATTTTTCAGTTCAGTGTTTGGTGTCCACTTGACGAAGTGCACTGGTCCACCGCAGCCACGCCTTCAGTATGTAACCTCAGCAGACGTGGGTTAACCCCAAATGTCTGAGAAATTATTCTGTCATTGGTAATAAAGGATACCTCAGTGACTACTTAACTGCATGTTTGCTGCTTTGATGATGCACTGTCAGGATGAAATGGAGTTACAAATCATGACAGTTTACAGTTTAACTTGTATACTGAAATATTCCCAATCCAGTAGCTAAAATGGTAAATGGACTGCCTCTTACAGAGCTCCTTTCTGCTTTGCTTTAAAACTCAAAGCACTTTATACTACAAGCTTCATTCACACAAACACTTGCTTCACTTGTATATAAGTACTTTCTTAACATTCGCACTCTCATGAACTACTCAGGCAATTTCAGGGTTCAGTATCTTGCCCAAGGATACTTTGGCTTGCAAATTTGAGGAGCCTGATTGGGACTGAATCATTAAGCTTCTGATTAGTAAATGACCTGCTCTACCTCCCAAGCCACAGCCACTTCAAAAACACTCATAAGGAACAGAGGAGAACTTCTCCCTCCATAGTGAGCTGTCTGGGAATTGATCCCAGGTCATGATATTGGGAATCACGCATGAGACAACTACTCTAGCAGCACAGCATTCAAAGTAAGGCTGATTTCAAATAATTTTGTGAGCGCAGGTGTAGGTACCAGGAGACACCACCATACCAAGTTTGGCCGCTATCAGACCAACTTCAATTTTGACTCAGAAATTTCCATTACAGGCTAATATTTGTTGCGTTTTTATATTACCGTCAATTTATAGAAGGAAATAGTTATCTGTACAAATTAGGTTAACTCTTTTTGATCAGGTGCTTTAGACTATGTTGAACACCAATGATCTTATAAAGAGATAAAATATAAATAACGAACAGATGGGAGTTCGGCTCATTGGTGCAGCCTTCCACAACAATCTTAGTTTCCCATGCGACTCCTTGGGAAACTACCTCTGGGAGGGTAATTAAGCTGATACCATATGTGATAGCAGAAAAAGGTTTTATGAACCCATCTAATTTTCTTAATTGTGTGATTGGATTAATTTAACTGAATTACTGCGTACATGCCCCGACCCTGCACTCCAGATAGCCACTTTCAAACTGAAAATTTCTGGCAGCAACTGGGATCACAATAACTTTTATTTATTTATTTTCATTCCGTCGCTGAAACGTGGACTTTTTCCTTTTCAGCTGACTAATCGTTAATGAGTTCTAATTGTGTGTATGTGCATGTCTGTGTCTTAGACATCTTAGCAAACAACAGTGCCTAACGAGCTAATAGCATTAAAGCATTGATGTAATTGAGAGGTTAACTGAGTTGCAGAGTGAGTAAACGTGGTCTCTTTTATAAAGACCACAAGGTTAAATGTAGGTCTTATGATCTTAACAGGGAACATTTTGAACAAAAAGAGAATTCTAGATAATTGATTTTACAAATAGAGTGTGGGACACTCACTATGTGTCTTGGTTTTTGTAATTTATTAATTATAATTTTATTTTATTTTATTACTTTTCCCAGTAAAACGCAAACTGAGTTAGATATTGCAATTTTGTAATGAGATAAGACAAACAGCACATTCTCTAACTAGAATGATAATCCTTGCTGTTTTCTCTGTATAAGCAAGGCCTTTTTAGTAGTGGTTTATGCTTAGCTGACCTAAATGTTTAATGCAAGTTAAAACAATAGGTGACTGTGAGCACCTGTGGCTACAGACCCATAACAGAATGAAGGCCTCCAATACATACCCATTAAATCCAATGTCTGCAGGTTTGCATTTAATCCATTTGAGAAAATCAGGTCCAGAAATTTAAAGTTATAGCAGCAAAAATGTAAATTTCTGAGATGTGTAATGAAATGCTTCTGGGGATCTGGGGACAAAAGCACATTCTGCTGTCCGATCTGTGAGTTAGCTATTAAATGATGACCTTGGTAACCCTTCCGGCCAGGATTGTTCAAATACAAAGGTTAAAATTTAATAAAAAGAGAGACTTAAGACTTATTCTTAGGAAGTTAGCACATTTATACATTGCTTGTATCAGTATTTTGCATCTGTATTTTTGTATCTGTGTACAAGGTTTTGTAGTAATGGAATGAGTGTGGAATTTGTAGTTTTAATTGAAAATGGTTTTTTTAAACACAATGCTGACCTCATATTTTCAGTATTTTCATGGTTGTCATAATTTTTTTCAGCAAATCTTTTCTTTCTTTTCTTTTCTTGTCGATGGTGAACTGATCAAATATATTGCTTATATAAAGTGATGTGATGATGAGTGATGTGACAAAGATAAAATAACTAGAAAAATACATTCCTACTATGCAAGAGTCCATTAGAGTCATTAGAGCCGTGTTTATCCTGTGGACTCTGTGAATAGCTCCCTGTCCTTTTATTGACAATAAGAATGTTTCCACTATGAGGACTTCTTGCAAATATTATACAGATTGTCTGACGAATAACCAAATTCTAACATGTTCGTGTGTTAAATGATAAACAAAGAAACGTATGAGCGAAATGTATTGATATTTTAATAGTGAGTGTGTTAACAAAGAACAAGTAACCATGACATTTCTCATCGGAGATCTCCCACAACTGATATGAATAAAAGAGATGCTTTCTCATCCTCAAACTTCTTCTGAAACCTACTCTCTTTAGCCAAAGTATCACAGGAGATTGTGAGGCTCCACACAGCTGTAGTTACTCAAAGTGTTGTGAAGGTCTGTTTGCTGTGCATGGAGGGAAAAAAAACGATATACATCTGTGTCCCAAACTGACACTCCTGGGGCTGGTGCTTGTTGGTGAGGTTTGGAGTCTGCCTCTGCGGTTTGGCTCGACTTTCGTCCTCTCCATTCACTCCCATCTGAGGTCAAGGAGTTGTGCTTGTTTGTGGGAAGCTCCTTATACTGTCTCGTAATGAATGCTCTAAGCAAAAAAAGTTTTTCCAGACTTCAGAGTTGGATGTGTCCACCTCTCTGATTTGTCCTCCGTTGACAATCTTAATGTCCTGAGAATGACTAAACACAGCTCCAGTAATGGATGCATTACAGAAATGTTGTGCAGTCACTGTTGCATTTCACACCCACACTGTATTTCACACATTTGCCTCAAAATGTGTTAGTGCAAGTTGTTTGTTCTGCTGCCATTTACTCCCCCCTCATACATTTTACACTTTTAAGGGTTTAATGTGGTTTCAGACCTAAAACAGTGTATTAATGTGGGAAAGCAGGAATGTGATAAATTCCTACAAAGCCGTTCAGACTTGAACATCCCTGGGACAGAAGGACATTAAGGACACTAAGATCTATTGTCTGAATGTGGTTTTGAACTTTGTCCTCTTTTGTATTTGGTCTGGTGAAACCACAAACAATACAATGCATAAAATGTTCTGTATGTAGTAAAAGTATCTTCTTTTTTCCTGCAGAGAGGAAAGATTTGTGTCAACAGATTATTAGCTTTGCTTACATCTCTTTCTTTGTTCTTGACTTAGACTGAGAGAAAAAGTATATCTTTTCACTTATAATGCTCACAAATTCTGAGGTGAAACCAGTGGTACCGATGAAAGCTTGGAATCTCAAAGCTTGACCTTTTAAAGCAGCTAAAGTGGAAATTAAGAAAACAAAGAAATGGGCTGTTAATAAATACAGTTTTAATACCTTTTTGGGCTTTATTTTTACTCTTCACTTGACTTTCAGTGTGAAAGATTGGAGTACAAAACAAAACTCAAGAGGTAACAGGAATCAAGACAGCAATGGAGAGAAGGTCACGGTTCAGTGATTCTCCAGCAATTGTTTGGAAATACAACAGCAGTTGAAAGCAGGTCAGATCACTGGGGAAGACAATGAAAGATGGCTCAAATCACCCAAATGTGCTGAGAGGAAAAGAGGAACCTCTTGATTACTTTTCTGCTTCAGTGGGATTGAACAGTGTCTACAAAAACATTTCTACAGGAGGATGTGTTTGAACTTCGTGGCTTATTGAGACATGAGAAAAGTAAGTGCAAAGGGTAAGGTGGAAAGTTGCTGATCACGCATGCTTTTCTTTACCCAGTGTCAGATCAGTGGTCACACAGTTGCGCTGCTTTCCATTTTGGAGCAGTGCAGCATAACTCCAGTCATTTAGTGCTGCCAGCTGGGCAGCTCAGATGGAACAGTTGTTTGGGATTAGATTTTTGGAATGCAAAAGGTTTGAGGAGTGGATTGACCGTGATTGACTGTAATTTAAAATGTCAGAAAGATTTAGCAATGGACAAAACCAGGAAACCTCTCCAATTCTTTTTTTTTTATCAGTCCTCTAATTCATGTCTTTTGTTCAGGTTAAAATAGTTAATAATAAAGTAAATTGATGGAATAAAAGAGACCAACAAAGCCATGGACGAGGGTAATCTTGTAAAGTTCATGTGATTTAAGAGGATTTATTCAAACCTACTTTAAGTGTTGAGTAAGATTTCAAGAGGTCAGTTTTCTTTTAGTATTGTAATGTGGGAAAATAGTGCTAACTGAATAGGTTTTAAACACATTCTGAATTCATCTTTATAACCTGTAAATGCTTGGCAATGCCCCCACAAAATGTAAATAAAATTAAATGAGAAAAAAAAAAGTTCTACAGGAAAGTGCTATGAAAATTTGAGGACATGAAATTAAAGTCACATAACTGTGATAAAAGCAAGGTCACCAGAAAAGCACATTTTTCTGGAGCTACTTGAAAATTGAATTAGAAATTAGATTTCCATCAAAATAAAATAAAGCAGAACATGATGTAGGGGTCGCATGATTTAAGTTATTCTTCTAGATATGGTACATCTTTCCATTTGACCTGTAACAGCAAAGATCTTTTCTTTTTACTCTTTTTTTTCCATTTTTCTGACTCACTAACTTTCTGAAATCTAACAAAATGTATTTCAGAACGGACATTTTTCTTGCTTATTTGGAATGTCACAGTGAATACTTTGTTTATGATGAAAACCATTGTAAAAATCTCTTTCTGTTTGTTTTGTTTGTTATTGCCTATTTTGTATGTGTTCATACCTCCCTCTTGTGTCCAATTCAGTTATTGCAATCTTGAACCAAAAGGTCTTAAATTGCAATATGATATAGAATAGGGCAGCAGGTTGGCGTGGTAGTTAGCCGAAGAAACATCTTGAATTTGGCATCGACCATCTGGCTGGTATCTTTATATGTGGAGTTTGCTGTTCTCTGGGTACTCCACCTTCCTCCCACAGCCCAAAAACATGCAGTTAGAGGGGTTAGGTTAACTTGTGAATCTAAATTACTCATAGGTGTGAATATGAATGCAAAGTGTTGACTGTCTCTCTGTGTTAGCCCTGCATCACATTGGTGACCTACCAGGGCTGCAGGGATAGACTCCAGGCCTCCTTTCAACTAGATAACTTGGAGAATGGATGAATGGATGCAGTAGAAGTCTTGACCAGAGATGGGCAGTAACGCGTTATCAGATTACTTTTTTCGAGTAAAGTAAGGGATTACTATTGCAAAAACGGTAATTAGATTACCCTTACTTTCCCGTAGGAACGCTGCGTTACTAAAACCGTGATTTTTTGCGAGAATGTCTCATGACAGTGACATAAGCAAGTGGCAACAGCTGTGTGCAGATCAACAATGGATAATATATCGAGTGCGGGAGAGAGTATGAGCGTGCAGCGTTTAAAGCGTGGAAGTACTGACCTTACTTTGAGTTTGATTCCATAAAAAGTGACAAAAACATTAGCGTCCGTTGTCCGTGGGAAGAAAACTTCTTTTTACAGCAAAAAACCCCCTAAATTTCCAAGCAAGCACCGAGTGCGCTATGACGTAATGGGAAATTCACAGAGAAACTCGCGGATTCTTCCACTGACCGCTGCGGCACACCTGCACCAGGGTAAACCTCCGCCTACGCCACTCCTGCTTTACAGGTGAAAATAGAGCAAAAGGACCGCTAGTCTTTGACTTTATTTATTTTCTGCTGTGTTTTACTTGCATCTATTTGAAAGAGTGAGTGTAAACACACACAAAAAAATTTATTTTATGTGCTGGAATGTGCAGAAAATAAGTTTAAATGTTAAACTAATTTCTTCCAGTCAGAGAATGTTGCATATAATAAAATTTTTGCTTGATGCATAAAGTTAAAAGATTAAAACTAATAAAACAAGTTTTACAAAGAGACTTTTCCATTTGATTACATTTTGTATGATGGATTATGCAGAAAAAGTAGAATTGGGCTGAAAGATCTATCGCTTTATCACCTATTCAGGTTGTAAATCGTTTTAAAAAGTAACTAAGTAACTAAGTAATTAATTACTTTTGAAAATAAGTAATCAGTAAAGTAACTGGATTACTTTTTGGGGGAAGTAATCAGTAATTAGTTACTGATTACTTTTTTCAAGTAACTTGACCAACACTGGTCTTGACCTATCACATATCTTGATAGGAACTTTGAAAGTGGGTGCACTGTTTTACTAAAATATGTGCATGGAAATTTAAACGTATGAAGTAGTGTATAAAGTGTATGGTGTATAGTGTATAGAGAGTTTGTAAGATTCTAATATGCCTGAAAGTAAATATTTGGTTTGACCACCTTTATTCTCCAACACAGCCTAAACTCTCTTAGGCAACTTTCAGTTATTATTCATCTATGTTAGATAGCTGTTAGGCCTGTCAGCAACTTCTTGTTGTGTCGTCCACCTGTCCAACTAACTGTTTTGAAGTTAGGTGTAAAAAGGTGTCCACTTTAAAAGCTGTGAAATGTTCAGATATATGGACTCAAAATAAACAACAAAGGAGCCAGTGTCTAAAGGAAAACTTTGAAAAACCTTCAGACAACCTGAAGAACGATTGCTCAACACCGCTTTAGAAATGACCAAAAAGAGAAAGCCTAGCTCTTTGGAAGGATAATAAAAACAAGGTAAAAGACTGTTACAGCATTACAGTCTTCAGCAAGGCATTTTCAAAGATCTTATAAGCTCATGAAATTTTTTTGTAGTGATACAAAACATTTTTTAAAATAAAAATCATTTTTACAAATGATTGCTTGACAAATTTGGCACCACTGTATATAAAATATAATAGAGTATTATAAATAATAATTAATGATTACTAATAAAAAGGTATGTGATCACTGTAAGTGTATTTATTTTAAACGACACACCTTACAGACCTTTACCATTTAAACATATAAACAGACGCAAACGTCAAATCAAAATTACAGTTTTTCTCAGTCGCTTTGGTGCGTTTCTCAGAACACCATTAACATTTGCACAGCAGTTAGTGCATTTCCCAAAACAATTAGTGCAAACTGCAAAACCTAGTGGATAGCCTGCAAAAGCACGTCACATGCACAGAATTGATTATCCATACCTCAAAAGCAAGTATCCATGTCAATGAAACTGTCAGTGCCATCAAAATGAAAAGTCTTGACACCATCTTTATGAACAAGATAGTCAAATGGCATTGTCATGTTTCCACTATGACAGTTTATAATTTCAGTGTTTCCCATTGCAAAAACAATTGGTGACACCTGAAAATGCTGACAACAGCACTATGGCCTACCTGTACAGCCATCTGAAATGTGCAGTAAAGTCACTGTAGATGTTATGGGAGTCTTGGGAGTAACTAAGACACTGAATACGTACGTTTCACATTTCCATTGTGTAGAAGTGTTTGTAATCCTACAGAATTGTGCAAAAGAAAAATATGCTACAGTCACTTGTTCACTGTAGAATACATGTAAACATAAAATCACCCATTTGGTAGAGCCTCCTCATGAGTGACAGCTGTAATTCACCTGAGATCAATTGTTCAATTTCGGAGACATTTCCAAGAACAATGATACAGAAAGGTACAGGATTTGCTTGACAGATGGCCAATATTTGGCATGTGATAACTAGTTCAACAATTTTGTGTGTGATGACTTAAGCAATGGATGTATGACTATTAGTTTTATTGGGAATGACTATTCAGCATCCATAGGTATGATTACTTTTGACTGACATGACATAAGCAAATGGAAATGTCAGAAAGCAGCAGGGAAATGTATGGAAGCAACTGATTCATGTCCAAAATCATTTGCAGTTTGTTCAGAGAGAGGAGAAATTGCTACTATGATGTGCACAAATGACTGAGTGTTGTGGAGGTTGAACTAATAGTTATGAGAATTTCAATTCTGATCTGAGAAACGCACCAAAGCGACTGAGAAAAACTGTAAAAACTGTCCCTTCTTTTAACATGTAGTACCATTTTATAACCAAAAGAGGGCAGTGCACTTCAAGTATCATACCTTCCATCCTACAAGCATCTCTCAACCTTTCCTCTTAAGTATCAGGAACTACTGACGACCTTTTTCAGCCAGTCCCTTCCAGTTAAATCAAGCTATATTTTAAACTTTCTTAAAAATAACTTGACAGCTGACACAAGTTAAATCATTTTCCCAGCCTCTTTCTTTAGTAAGTGTTGAGTGAAGACTACCAGAGTTGAGAAATCCACTGACACCCTAAAATACCCCCTATGTTTGGGTCTGGCACTAAACAATGAACCTAAGTTTCCATATTAAAGAAAAGGTCCTTCCTCACTAAGTCTTTTGGTTCTGATTTCCATTACACGTGTGTGTTTAACTGTTGTCAGATGCACATTTGTGATTTGTCTTTTCTCACAAAGCATCCTGGCTTGCCCTAAAACACAAAATACTTCTGTTATTTTGATTTAGAAGCCCTGCTTTTATTGATATCTGCTGCTGGTCAAACATGCCAAACTGTCAGTACTGACGTACAATTCTCTGGAATATTTTTGAATCAAATAGGACATTTTCTTTTTGTAGATTTCCAGAAACGGCCTCTCAGATCTTGAGCCACAGAGAGGGTATGTTCGGCTTTAGAAATGATCAAATCGGATTGCTGATGGGACATCTGCAGAGGCTGATCTTTAAAGTCATTAAAGTTACTGTAGTGTACTGTGCATTCAAGTTCAGATTAAAATTTATATCTCTGAGATGCCTTTCAAATGTTATCATTTTTAAGTTAAATTATAAGCATTTAGTTATATATTCACAACACCATTCAAATCAGTACACATTACACTGTAACCTTACAGTATTTTAGAGCAAAAACTCAATTCCCTTGAAGTATAACAGCTGAAATAGGCTCTAAAGGCATCGCTCAGTTACTTTATATGACAGCTTTTATTGACTATGGGTTATTCTGAGGAAGCTGCATAGTATCAAAATATATAAAAATAAGATATGAGGAGATAGATAGATAGATAGATAGATAGATAGATAGATAGATAGATAGATAGATAGATAGATAGATAGATAGATAGATAGATAGATAGATAGATAGATAGATAGATAGATAGATAGATAGATAGATAGATTTGGTGTGTTTTGAAATAACAGTATAAACTTTAACTTGTATGGATAACTTAGAAATACCACAAACAAGGAAGTTCATTCTTGGAAACAGTTTGACAAAATCATCAAACAGATGAGTCAGTTTATAAAAATAATTTATGATGATCACAAGAAAAAAAAGTAATGAGAAATTTCAAAATCCTGTAACTGAATCTTCTGATCTGAGATTATTTTAACTACAAATGCCATCAGAAAACAATAACAGATTTGATTTAGTTGCTCTCTAACAGTAATCTTTGTCATTGTTAGATTTTTTTTTTAAGGGTTGTTATAGTGATAGTACTATTTTGTTTACATTTGGTCAAAGCATTGTGCATTCAAGTCCAGCAGGGTGTTCCCTGTTGATGTGATGCACTTTCTGGGGTCTGGGTTAAAAGCCAAGCTAAAGTAATGAAATCATTTAGTGTTAAGAATCTTGGCAAATCAAGGGCACCCATATACTCCAAAGATTTACCATTCATTTCTCTTGGAAAACATGGGAGCGGGGAACAAGAGAACGAAAAAAGAGAGTGGGAGCTGAGGGAGAGCTCCGTCCAGTGGAGCCAGGGTAAGAATTTATGGTCAGGAAGAGCGATGAATGTGTAATTTACGGTGCATACTCTACCATTCCCCCTGCCCTCCCCTTTGGTAATGAGAAACGGCTGTTTGTTGTGGGGCCAGTGCATGGTATACCCCCTCCCTTCTGGCTATGACACACCATTAGTTTTTATTTCTGTCTCTGCTTTTACGACCCCTGCCCAGGCGCCAGCATTTGGCCAGTGATCGGGACCATCACACCATCTAAGCCCTTCCACCTCTCGAAATGGCTTCCTGTAGCCTGAGAAAAAACACGCCGTAGCTACAGAAATCTTTCAAATTGGAGATAGATAGCAACATACTAACAGCTCCAATCTACCAGGTTTATATTCAGCACAGCGAGGAGGAAATGGCTACTTAAGGTACAAAACTGTCCAAAATAGATCACATTGAACAGGACTGACCTTCCTTGTCACATATTTTGTTTCTCTCTGAAATGAATAAATAATTGCTATTTTCATTTTTGTTATGATTATAATAACAGTCCTAATTTTGGTTTGGCTATCATATCGATTGCTTATGTAACTGTATTCACCTAAAGTCACATTTCTCAAATTAAGGCAACACAGCTGCATTGAAAAGCTAGAAAAAGAGCCGCAAGAGCAGCCATCTAAAAGAACAGGATCTTAACATTGAAGTGAAGCAAATTATAGCAAATATGTGTTTTTGTTGATACTGATTTTAATTTATTCTGTATCTTAACTTGTTTTCATGGAATTCAAGTTTCTTATTTAGTTTTACTCTAATTTGTGTGCAGTGCTTTGTGACAACTTGCTTGTAAAACACACGTTATATATAAATGTTACCAACTTAACTGAATTATCTGCTGCTGGAATAAAAAAAAAAACCCACCCATGATGCAGATTACAAGTAGGATCATTTGTTTATGTGGCCATAATGACATTAAAAAGATCAAAGTTAAACCACAAAATCAGAGGCAAGTTGATATTTTGTTTATCCTGTTCCTTCTGAATAAGCTTGACTAAGCTTGAGATTTGTACATAAGTAGTACTTTAACTAAGTTAGGCTGACTGTGTTTCTTTCTGGAAGTGAAAAAAAGACTAAAAGAAAGGAAATAAGACCACCTTGCAAAAAGGAATGAATTCATTCAAGTATACGCATAGTACTTGTTTTTACTGTAAACCCCACAGCAGCAATTATTTGTCATTTATTGACAAAATAATAAAACAGCCAATCTAAAATCAAACAGACCAGGTGCAACATGAGCGTAGGAGTGATGCTCGTTAGCTTCATCTGAACTTTATTTAGGCTTTCACAGAATAAGCTATACATGATAGTACTAATACTTTTAAATTTGTTGATAAACACAGCTTGACATATTCAGTATCACAACTCATAGTATGAATGAATAATAGAGCGTGTAACTTTCCCCGAAACTAATACCTTGTTTAACAAACAGACCCATGGAAAACACTCCATCCGCAATGTCATAAAGCCAGTTTTTACAGTATACGTTTATAAAATGCTATTATCGTTCTGAAATATGAGCAGTAGGGAACATTATATTTGTGCAAAATCTTCAGACCCTGTTGCAAACATACTGATTAGTGATGATTTGATGGCTTATATAGTAATAATTGGCTTGTATTTACTGCGTATTCAGTATATCACTGTGCATTTACATTTTTTTGCTGTTTTCCACATCCTTTTCCTTCAATCTGTTAGATCAGTATTACCATATACTATATGTGCAAACATCAACAAACCTACAAACAACTAAGTTCTGTCATCAAACCACTTGAATTCGTGCAGGAATGCATATAAACAAACACCCAGACTTCAGTTACAAACAAACAGATGCACACGCATACACACACTTGCACACACATGTAATCGTTTGCCATGCAAATACTCATTTCTGTGCAGAGATATTTTCAGATACAAACATTTTTTTTTCAAAACAAACATTAAGCTATCGAATGACAAAAGTTTGTGACTAAAGACCAGAGGATATAAGATGTGCGCCCAGTAATCCTCCTCTGCATTTTCTTCAGCTTGTTTTGGAACAACGACTCAATTTTTGTACACAACACAGTGGGTTTTAAATCAAACAATAAAGATGCGACTGGGGTACAGACTTTCAGCGTTAATTCAAGACATTTGACAGAAAAAAATGTATTAACCGTTTAGGAGTTTAAGATGTTTTATACACAGTCCCCAATTTTCAGAGTATTGATTGACTAGCAGTTTTATGGCCAGGTGAGGCCTATTCTCTCAATATTACACAGCAAATTAAACAGATCAATGATCTGAATTTGAATCTAAGGGTTGTGTGTATATCTTCAAAACTCTCAATATGAAGTCCAAATGAAAGTAAAGGAGGCCATCATCAGGCTGAAAACCCAAAAAAACCTACTAGAGAGATAGTCTTAAAAAAGAATGAATGGACCAACCAGCAAGTAGTTTTATCATTGTCAAGGTCTACAATCAAGAGATGCCTCAAGACTAAATACACTCAAGAGTAAATACAGAGGGTTTACAACAAGGTGCAAATCACTGGTTACGCCCAAGAACCAGAAGGTCAGATTAGATCAGCCTTTGCTAGAAAACATCTAAAAGAGCCTGCCTCCTTAGCTAATTCTAAAGAGTACAGGGCTATAGTCTGCGCTCAGATCCAGCCGAAAGCTGCAAAACCGATCTGGTGCTTCACAGTCCAGATGGATTAGGATCCACAGCACTACTACAGAAGAAACCCAGTAATTTTTCAAGGTAAAGAAATGGGATATTCTTCAGTAGCCAGGTTAATCATGTGATCTTGAAGTCAATAAAGAATGAATTTCAGTTAATGGAGACAAAACTGAAGGCAGAGAGACTGACAAGCAAGGGCATATTGAAAGTGACTACAATCACTAAAGGACTAATGGAGAATCTAAAGGAAACACAACATTTGCTAATTCATTGACTGTAAAGGTTAAAAAAAAAAGCATGAAAAAGAATCTTTCATCTAAATTATGGCTGAATTTGAGCCTTTTAAAATGGGGGGACTATGTATAAAAAAATGGCTGTAATTCCAAAAAGTAAATGCAATACTTTTATGAAACCTCCTGAATCAGAGCTCAAAGATCATGTAGTTTTTACTTGATTTAAAATCTGCTGTTGTGGTCTACAGATGACATGCTACAAAAAATGTGTTTGCCCAACAAATTATGAGCCTAACTGTATAGAAGACTTCTGTCCTCAGCAACCACAAGTGATTTCCAGTGCCTTTCTTTCTGTTTCCTTTCACAATAGGAAATAAAGGTACCAATACATAATACTTTCTTTGTCTTTACATCACAGACAGTGACAGTTGAGAAAATCCATCTGCCACCTCTTACAAACATGAAAACAAATGGAGAACAGACGGTAATTAAAATCAGACTGGAACAAAATACATCATGGACCAGAGGAGATTTCGGCATCCCTTCATTCATAATCAGGCTTGAATGCTGCATTTAAAACACATGGTCTGGTCTTAGTTTAAGAGTGGTCAGTTCATCACACAAATCAAGTCCAACCATAGTCTTCATTTTGGCTTTGCTGTCCAACATTAGGACAGCATGTCTCTTCCAGATATGGTGAGCTATTCAAAAAGCTTCAGGGAATCTTTTGTGTTTCAGCAAACCTCCAGTTCTCTCTGCATCTTCTACAATGCAGCATAGCAGCATTAATCCCTTCCTTCAACATCAATCTGTGTCTGTGGCTGACACTGCTGGGCGAGGCATTGTCTCTGGTTTTCTCTCAGCCTCATCCAGCAGGCGTCAGCGCTTAGGTGACAGAGCTGGTTGTGATGCTGGGAGCAGTGGTCGTCCTGCTCTGGCCTTTTCTCCGCTTTCCTCCTCCTCCTCCTCCTCGACTATCTTGTCCTCGCCCACGTGCGTTCTCCCTTTCTCTCCTGTTTGTATCGTCTTGTCGGTCTCCTTTACTCTTCCTCTCTGAAAAAAAAAGAATGTATAAGGAAAAAAATTGGGGTTATACTACACATTACTGTATTTCTTATATAAAAGGCATCTGCCCCAACAAAATGTTGCACATAGAAATACTCCTGCTTGGCTAAAAACCTCCTGAGGGGTTGTGTTATGCATCAGAACTTTTAATACAGGCTACCAGACATAAACCATAGTCAAGAAATCCCAAACAACAAAAGCTAAAATAATGTTATGTTTAGCCATGGTGACAGTATATGTATAGCAGCAATTACCGCACAACATGCAGCCAGCAAAAAATAACACATCTAAACATTTGGAGCCAGTTTGTCCACGACTGGACTGAAATAACCCAACAGCTGTTGAATCAGTCTCATGTCTTCAGTTCACGGCCAGAGGAGGTAGAATGCAAATCCCTTTAGAGTCTCCCTGACTTCTGTGGCATCACCTTTCACCTTTGTTGTTTTCAGTAAAATATCTTCATAACTATCGCACCTGTTGCCTGGAAACTTGATACAGACACCTGTATTCCCATGCAGACGGGTTGTCACAGTGATACTCCCTTTACTTTTTTATCTCCAATGCAGTCGGGTCCCAATAAAAAACTGTGTAACACCAGCAGAAAATGGTAATCGTAATTAATATTGGATCTACTAACACCTGCATATTGATATTTTCATAGCATAGCGCCAAGCGCTGCAGTACCTAAGTACATTCTCACAAAGGTGTCATCCACACGCTAAGCTCTCAGTCTGTTTAATTTCTCTTTCAGCAACCCACTCCCTTGTCCCACTTGACATACACTCAAACCTCCCCGTTAGTACTCTTGCATTAAAATTCACAGCAGTCACACATTTTAAGAGTATAATTGCTCTCTAAATGCAAACATCCATCATTGTGTGGTTCATTTCCACACTAAACCTGTTCATAAAAGTGAAGGGCTTAGATCGGCTGGTGATTTTAAATTACAGCACACGTACTGACTGTAAGAGCGGAAGGGACAGACAAGTGACAATTTGCTGTCACATAAATCACATCTGGCTTAATGAGTTAAACATCGTCAAGGACCCAGTAATGGCCCACAATGATATGAAGAGCTGCCGGAAAGTGCAAATGGACACGAGGCTTGTGTCTAGTGTCAGGTTTCAGTTTAACTTTGTCAACTTTAACTTTGTCAACTATTGTTTAGGCAGCACTGAAAACTATTTGATTTTGTATATACGAGGGAGCATAGTTACGCTGGAGTGTGTTTGTTATAAAGTTGTGTGTTGAGACTCTCTGCACATCCGGAAAGCTGAGAGGACACGTGCCAAGGGCTGGACAGTGTTCACTGCACGGCTGACAAACTCAGAGCTTATGGCGCCACCATGTTTGTCTGCTGCTATGCAGTAGTAACTTTATGTCTGTGTTTATCTCCCTACCAGCACTTTTAAATTTGTCACCCATTCAATTATGTTCAAATTGAAAGAAAAGAAAAAAAAAACTCAAGCCATGATATTTCACAAACTTGAAAAAGAGCAGAATTCTACAGTGAAATTCAGTACATGGGCGTGACGTAATTTTGATGTGAATGTGAACAAACCTAACACAATAACATTTATCCACCACTGACCCATGCATGTCACAGTTACTTTAGTCTGAACTGTAAACGAGAAGGCTCAGTCCCACACAGTAGTGCACAAACAGGAATAACATGTCTTTTTTTGGAGCTATTAGTGCCAAAAGTGGTGGAAACTTCACTAAGATCTCATTTGTTTAGTTGACTTAAATTACATAAGATGAGTTTGTCCAGCTTGTTCATCATTTGTCTTGAATGAATAAACATATTTCTAGACTTTTATAGAAACTATTAAAATAAACACTTAATATTGAGAAGTAACAGATTCGCTTTAAATCACTGAGACACAATGAAAGAGAATGGCATTAAGTAAGGGTCTTCAATCACACACTGCAGCCTCTGAGATGATGTGCTTACTGTGTAAGGACTTAATTACTTCTCTAACAAATCACTAATGGAGCCAAGAAAGGCGGACTCCATCAGTTTATGACAGCTCTGATTGCAGCTCCTCTTCATCCAAGCTAAACAATTTTGCCTGACAAATGAAATAACACATCCAGAAAATTTTGTTTTCGCGTGAGACCTTTTTGTGGAGCTTCAGGAAAAGGGTGGAAAAAAAATCGCAGCCAAATCAACACAAAGCGTGAGATCTGCAGACCACTAAATCACTAATGTTATACAAGGTCTGCCCCCTGTGTTTTATATAGCCAGTTGCCAGCCAACTCCCACCCCACAGATAAATCCACAGCTGCGCTCTTTTTGCGGAGTTTACCCACATAAACTAGTTCATTGGAGTCGTGGTACCATCACGCATGAATGATCTCACAGAGGGAAACTCATCCCTGTACGTTTTAGCACCAATAAGCGTCTTCAGTTTATACACGTTTACCTATTTAACAGTAGCTTACTCAATGTGAACGATCACATCCACAAAGCTTCCACAACTCATCTCCTCAGATCAAACCTAACACACCCTTTGCTTAAAATTCGACAATCTACATAGCAGTTGTTTTTATAATATTTCACTATTCAGTATTATTCTGAACCAAAGGCTGAATTTTTGTTCCAGGATGCTGGCCCCACACAGAGCAAATCTGCCACTCGTTTGTCAAACTGCGCTGTAACAGCCTGTCCAGTGAAGCGGCCCCTCCTCACTGAGCAGTTACGAGCCATGCCAACCTCTCTCATTTCCCATTACCGCAGATCTATGGGAAAGTGTCAGATCATGTTCTGTTTTTTAGACTCAGACCCCTGGAGAAGAAGAGAATGATACCAGAGTATGTAAGCCTCCACCATGTTTACTCACATATATCAAGCCATGTCATCTGTTACGTGTTGCAACATCTGTACTGTGGCCAATTAATATTGTTATGCAATGCTGCTGCTGTGCCCGAAATCCCCAAAGCGTGCCACCGAAAAATAAAGACCTTAAATACTCCTCATTAACAGTTCTCTAAGTCTTGTAAATAAGTTTACAGTTGAAAATTGGCATATTATGCAAAGCAGATTAATATGGGGGTATTTAAAGACAAAGAAACTTTCTAACAACATTTCATTAGCAATAACTCCTTTGCACCTAAAGAGACCAGAGCCGATGATATGAATCAGGAACAGGGTTAAACCCATCCACTTATTTTCCTGTCGTTTGCAAGCTTTATCACCCCCAGAATTGCTGCTGATACTTATTTATTTGTTTGACTAAGAAGCAAAATATTTAAATGTAAAATAAGCCTTATTTCTGTTTTTGTTGCATTTTTGTATTTAGTATGCTCAGGATGCTTGACTCAACTGAACAGACCGGTCGTTTAATAGCCGTAGCAGCAAATAAGCCCAAGAGCACTTAATAAGATGTTATGAAAACTGATAATGACCACTAACTGGTGACAATGATAGTTCACCCACTGGAGAGCAAGCTGCTATGTGGATGAAAAGACCTCAAGCAAACATGTCATGGGCATGTAAACCTCGCGCTTCAGCAGTCCTCAGAACAAATAGCTCTTTCTAGCTCTGATCCTTATCCAGCTTTGCAGTGCGTAATGTCCGCCCTTCATCTGCTTGGCTCGCAGATGAAGTTTATTGTTTACATGCAGAAAAGTCAAGAAATTCTGTGTTCTGCTGTGGACTCTGCCAAACCAAACCCAATCAACACGCTGCGGGTCACAGACACACTGGCGAGAACGCAGGCCTTTGAATGTCGAGTACTGGTTCCATCAATCATCATACTGACTAAGAAGGAATTGCATAAAATACATGCAGTATAATACAAAATACATTGCCTCTTAACATGTTATCTAAGCCCATAAACATTTTAGTATTTGACATTTATTAAGGGTTTCATCTTCAATCCGTTTGTTCGGTGCGTGTGTATTTGGTTTTTACCCCTCACACACGGCGTTTTGGTCACGACACACTTCCTCCTCTCTGTCTCGGCAGCACAGGTCTGCGAGGGTACAAAAGCAGGGGAGGTATCCGGACTGTGAACCTGCGGAAGGGGCACACGAACCCGGGACTGCGTGCCTTTCCTAAATCCGCATGTTTTGTTTTTCTTCATACAGGAACCCCATTGGCTCCACTCACCCAGTTCACACTCTGAGGCACGTTGACCTGGAATGAAAAATAAATAAATAAATAAGTACATAAAAATGTGGAAACCACTAAGGTACTGAGTAAATGGTTCATAGCTCACATTTGTTTCACAGCCTCTCAGCAGTTTTAACTGAGGATAATGAGTTTAAGTAAATCTGAAAACAATTTTTGCTTGTTTGATCTCTGATGAGAGAAGGACAGATAGATGAAGCTGAAGGAACCTGAAAATGTAGCAAACTGTACAGCATAAAGTGCATGTAACAAAGTCTCGTTTTAGGGGCCCATTCAGTATATTCACTGTGGATGAGCAAGGCTAATTTAAAAGAACAAAAAGGCAGCTTAAGACTCCAGGTCTCTGGAAAACTGTGCCAAGATGTCTGGAGAGCTTTGAGTTTCCTTTGTGTTTTCTAACTTATGACAGAATCATTTTCACAAGAAATAAAACAACAAAAAGGGTCAGCCCAAGAGTTTGCTTTTTTTGTAAGAGTTCGCTTCGCTTTTCCAGACCCGAACATAGATGACTGATGAAATTAAGTGATAAGTAAAGTTTATAGATTCCAGCAAATCACTGTGAGTTGGTAAGCAGTAAATATAAAGAAAAAGACCACTCACCGACACACTCCATGGTCTCATTGACGGTGCGTTGGCCTGGAGGGCAGCTGACATAACATCTCCCACTGTGTGAATACAAGCCCTCCTTACATTTTGTGCAAAAATTGCGATTGAAACACGCTTCACAATTGTCTATTTTACATTCTGCAAAACACAGGGAGACAAAAAAAAAAGGAGTAAGTATTCTGTCAGTTTAAAGTCACGTTGAGACTGGAGACTGTGTTATTATTTTGCCTTCAAATTTTTGGTATTGGTCTGAAACCTTTCTGAGGTTAACGTAGAAATAATAATATGGAATATTCATTGTTCTCATTCATGGTTGTGAAGACTGAGGACAAGGGGAACTTAAATTTTATTCCCTCTGAGAGATTTATTAGTGATGGGGTATTTTAAGGGGGAGTAATCCCTCTAAAAACACATGCACCACAGTCCTTGTTTTTTGGAAACGGGGTGTGAATGAGTACAGCCAGAAGTCTATCCCTTCACTAACTTTTGGAAAAGTGGGTTTCTCCACACCTTAGTCTCATTAAATCTCTGACTCAAACAACCAACTTCTTGAAATTTGGATAATGAGAACCATAAAAGGATAAAAACCAGACATCGTAAAGGACTCCCAAAAGCTCAAGCTCCATCATGAAAGGCATTTCCTTATTCATTATATCTGAGAAAAACAGTGGAGGCAGGTGAAAATATCTCAGTATAGGAAATATATTTATAGCTATAGTTGATGTAATAGCATGTTAAGAATGTCTACTCTGCAGCTCTGGTCTGATACCAAGATCCAAAATGATAAAACGTCGAATCCCTCAGTGGGATTCTTCCGTCTCCCGATTACTATTTTCAAACTCTTGACAGCTAAATTTGACCGTCCTGACGTTTGTAGCCTTATAATGTAAGACATGTGTTTGTAACAAGACATTGTGGAATGGTATGTATAAAGTTAGATGATTGGATAATGACCCAGGTTAGTCACCGAGGGCCTCAGAAAAGAATTCAGCAGCCTTCTGCAGCAAACTGGGACGGTGAATGAATGCCGCATTGAGAAAAACAGTTATAAATGAGATTCCATTTGTTGCAATCTACTAAAAACACACAACTGTGTCATTAGCACTGATAAAACAAACTTTACATACATCTGAAATAACCAGTTGTGAAAAAGTTACATCTTTATAATCAGAATTATAGGCTTTATCTGCTTTTGGTTTATGAAATCATTATTTAGCCCTTGTTGACAGATACTAAGTGTTGTAAAAACGGGCAGTCAAGAACACTAAACTCAAAGCAATCACTGTCACTAAAGCAATGAATATCATTAAATGTGGTAATGACCAAACAACAAAGCAGCCCTCATTATATTTACCTTAAACAATCTTTCAAATGTTGCTGAGCAAAGAATAATCACAAGTGATTTAGTGCACACTCACATTCAAAGGAACCCTTTAACACAGTTACTTAGTAAACAGGCGTGTATGCAGACCGTACTGTGCGTGATACATTAAGGTTCTATCAGAATAACAAGTGTGTAAAAGGGAAACCGAGACTATCACGACTGTGGCCTGGCATGAACTCTGCACATGAAGGCTAAATAAAAAACACAGACATCCTCTTAAAAAACAGACAAACAACAATGCATTACGAATGTTTTGGTTGGGATTTTTTTCCAGTCTTGTTTTCTGCCCACACATAAGAGGAAACAGACAACAGGCGGAGTTGCTGAAACTGCCTCTTAAAAGTATGTAATGTCAGTTTGTTAAGTACTGTGAATGTGACCGTGCTTTTGTCCATATTCCAAATGAGCCAAACCTGTCTGTAACCATAATAAGAACTATTTCAATTAAAACTACTGACATTCATTCTGATTAGGAAATAATTTGCTTTAGTTCATATTTTTCGTGCCCTTTTCCCATGAAAACAAGAAGCAACAGATGATTTAATCACCAAGTGGCTACTTCTATTATTACTCTCGCCTTTTTTGTAACGTGCATTATGTAATGAGGCGCTATATGGTATTCGGTCACAAACAGGATCACATAAGACAACATCAAAATCACATAAACTGCAAAAATATGCAGAAATAGAGGGTGTCTATTATAGCAATAATAGTTTGACTTTGTTAGATTCACAAAGGGATTTAGAAAAAAGGTAAAACAATCAAATAAGATACACAAGACAAAACTTAAACAGGTGAAGATGAACCGAGGATAAACACTTCTGCATGCTTGTTCTGAAACCAGATGTGTGGAGTATCACAGAGTAAAGAGTTAGCTGGATCTTTTTACATATTTGCAAGATTCCATATGTGTATCTACAAAGTTAAAGCGCCTGCTGGCATCCTGTTGATATATCACTAACACTTGCATCATTCTGTGGTCAAGAGGGTACAACACAATTAGAACTCACGGGTGCATCGATTGTTGCCTTCGGGGTTCCTCATGCCAAAGTATCCCATGGGGCAGGAGGCAAGGCACACGCCTATCTGACGGATGTCATTGCGCTCCAGGAAGATGAAGAGCTTGGGCTTGCATTTAATGCAGCCGTTATACTCAGAACATCGGTCACAGCCTTTGGGGCAAGACGGGGGCCCCTCAGTGCTGACTGTGGAAACATAAGGTAAACAATGAGAAAGAAAAGGCCACACTGAGGTAGGTAACAGCATGGTCCACCGACGGGAAAAAAATAACATAAATTGTTTCCAGCCACATATGAATTTTAATGAGGAAATAAAAAAGGTCCAATAGTCAACAACCTGCCTAGTAGAAAAACATCAGGAATTGCAATATTTTTTTGGCGTCGTTACCAGTCATAAACATGCAAACATTTAATATTCCAACAAACAAGGGTTTAAGCTTAATTTAAGGGGGGTTTGGCCAGACATGAGTGGTTACTCAGTGTTTACTTCCAGAGGTGGGACCAAGTCATTGTTTTGCAAGTCTCAAGTAAGTCTCAAGTCTTTATCCTCAAGTCTCAAGTCAAGTCTCAAGTAATGTCAGGCAAGTCAGAGTCGAGTCTCAAGTCACTGGTGTAAAAGTCCGAGTCAAGTCACAAGTCTGAAACTTTGAATTTCAAGTCCTTTCGAGTCTTTAAAAAAAACAAATGAAAAAATAATGTTGCAGTTATATGCTAAATGTAAATATTAGACCATGTAATTTTAAAATCTGTGTTTTTCTCAACACATACAAAATAGTGAACTTAGAAAATATACACAAATTGTGAAATTGCACCTCTTTAAAATGCAGCTCAATTAAACTTAGCTCCAAGAATAATTTTCACCGACAGTTCTGAGATACGCTGCATGTTATTCTTGGATGCGGTTGTAGGACCGGCTTTAAAATCGCATGACAAAAATATCATACACATTAAAAAAAACTGTATCACCAACGTAGCCTGGAAAACATTTGCTAGTTAGATGAAGTCAGCTATCTCATCTTAGCATATTTATATGCATATTTATAATTATACGGTTCTTGGAGTGAGTGCATACACTCATGAAGTTTAGTAACTTCCGGTCACTGCAACAAGCCCAGGTACAGTTTACCGACGGATGGGTACAGGACCTTGAAATGCACCGTGTAGAACGAAAGACCATCGTACGTATCATAAGTTTACCAGTCTCACAAATCGTCTTCATAAATACACATTCGTTAACCGTTTATTAATATAACCTTTGAGCTCAACGGTAATTAATTAGTAGTGGAAATAATTTCTGGTAGCATCACAGAAATGTAGCAGTGACAATAATATTGTATGCTGTAATCGTACTGGGCAATTAGTGATACAAAAAACCTGTTTTATCCTGTGAATAAAAGTATGTGTTTTTGTCAGTGTACCATAATAACAGAAGCGAAACGCAATATTGTGTCAGGACAATTTACTATTTATGCACAACAAACAAAGGAGCGACAATTTCTGTTCAGCGCCAGACTTGCTTGTAACCTATATCACCAATTATGTTAAGAAAAATGACGCATTAACTACAACAGCAGACTGACCTTTGTGTAAATGCTTGGAGCAGACTAACCTGTGAGCTGGAGTGTTCTGGGACGTTATATTTGATCTTTGAATGGCTGCAATCCAGTCGCCTCTTTGTTACTTCGGAAACATGGCTCGAACAATTTCTCTTCAACGACGTAATCCGATAACAACCGATCTCTTTACCCGTCGGCTTCCCGTGGCTGTCATGCGACCGGCTATTGCAGTTAATAATACAACAGCTTCTTGACATTTTTGTGTTTCTTTTTATCGCTGTGTGACTGATTTTAATTGAAAGCCTGCGTGCGCTAGTACCGCTTGCCACGAGTTCCCAGAATCCTTTGCGGTTCTACCCGTGAATGACGTCACATTTTCAATCTTCATATAATATGCATGTTAAATTTTATATTTGGGGTAAAATATCAAGTCTTTTCAAGTAAACCGGTTCAAGTCCAATTCAAGTCCCAAGTCATTGGTGTAAAAGTCCAAGTCAAGTCACAAGTCTTAGAACATTTTTTCAAGTCAAGTCTAAAGTCATAAAATTAATGACTCGAGTCTGACTCGAGTCCAAGTCATGTGACTCGAGTCCACACCTCTGTTTACTTCCAACTGCTTGTCGGAGATGCTTAACAGATTTTAACTTGGAGAAAGCCAGGTAACTGCGGCTGACAGTCAGGACCAAGAGCCTCTCAGATTCAGCCAACTGTCACTGGGTCCGGGCAGAAATGCTACGGTGACCGACATGTCCAAAATATAGTTGGTGAATGTGTTGAACGAGTGAGGAATTTTAGCATTGCAATGCATTTACATTTCCTTTAATCTAATCCCAGACTTGGAGATGAGTCCAGTTGCCTCACTCTCCAAAAAGGCACAACCTGCAATCTAAATCAATTTTGGGTAAATTGTGTAAAAGTGCACATCATTTTTGAAGAACCATTCTAAGACAAAAACAACAGTCGCCTGAGTTGATTTACTGTCGTTTACTTTCAGCTAAAAATACACACAATCTTACACAGCCTGACCTCCCGCCTCCCTGACATAACTCGTCCGATAAAAGTATTAAACGTGTTTTTCTATGAACAGATTAGTCTATCATTATCCAGTTACCGCCAAGTCTTATTGTTACCACTAGTAACTATAAAAGTAGCTTGGGTGTCATCTTTAGCAACAGTAAATGATATAAGTTCAAGAACTTTTTTTGGTAAACAGTGTAGAGAGTTTGTGCTCTCGGTATGTTAAAATTGACCAGTCTGCTTTGATTAGTCAAGTCTGCACGATACTAAATCCTTTCAAAGAAGAAAAACAAACAGCCCTAAGGCAGCAGAACAAGTCGCTCTGTCCTTTGTTTATTATCATTTTCTTGTTGTGGGGGATGGATGAAAAAAAAATGAACATCATTAAATCAAATAACTAAAGAAGAAGCGCAAGTTGCAAACGTTTATTTAGTATCTAGAGGGAATAAGACTGTCGCAGTCTGCATGGCACTCGTGTATATGGCGAGTGACCTCAATCCTTCTGTCCAAATTAGATGAACTGCAACGACGTCACTGTCTACATATACATCAGCGGACTTAACACAAACTGACACAAACAATAGCTATTCCTTCCCAGTATGTGTGATTTTAATAATGCCACATCTGTTATTGTGGATAATCTTGGTATTATATGAATTCTGGTTCAGGAAGGTTGGGGTTAGCTTGGCATTGGCTGAAAGCTCCTTTTGTGTAAGGGAAGAATTATTTCAAAGCTGACAGTAATACCAGATCTGAGGCTCTGAAGCCAGAGATATACTGCGAGCCGACCTGAACACTGTCTTTGCGGTTGCGTGAGGTTAGAAAAATGCTTACAACAATATCGGCAGCATGGTCCAATTGAGAGCTAGAACTGTCAGGTACTCATTCCATTATGTGCCCACGGAGCCAGACACGAAGAGAGCGATGGCTTTGAGAGGGAATCCATCAAAAACCACTTTATAAACAACCCTAATACCCAGAAAAGCTTCACATAAACTGAGAGAGGCATAATCTTAAAAAGAGGAAGAAACACGAGCCATTCTGGGGAAGCACTGAACTGAACATAACCCACCTAGGAAAAACAAATAGGAATGATGAGAAAATAAACAAAACGTTATCTTTACTTTGCTTGTTAAATGTTTATAAGGCGTCCACCACAGTGACTCAGACCACAGAAACGAGAAGCAGCAGTGCTGCTACGAAAGAAAAAGGAAATCAAAACAAACTGACAAAGTGAGAACTCACCACGTCTATGCCGTCTCGCCTTGGAGAGCTTCAGAACATCACTGTGACCCATGGAGCTGAGAAAGACCATTGCCAGCGCCACCAGTCCCAGCTGCATAGTCTCTGTTGCCTTCCAGGCTATGCAGGGTCCCCCCCCTGCGACGAGATGGATCAGGTGGGGGGGCCACCTTCCTATGCGGGACAGGTGGATGCTTATCTTACTGGGATAGATGATCCCTCCTTTCTCTTGTAGTACTGCACTTCTTCTCTGTGTGTCTGTCCCTCCTCCCCAGTCTCTCTGTATCGTTCACTCTAGTGGCTGACACATCTAGAAGTCTGTGTAGTGGTGTGTGATGCCGCAGTTGCTTGTCCAAATGTCCCCGCGGCACAACAAGCCATCACACTGGTGTTGGTTGCACTGGCAAGGCAGTAAAAAGGGCACAGCTGTTGATGAGGGAGGCGAGGTCACGGGGTTGTGCAGAGACTGAAGAAGAGCAGAGTGATGGAGTTCAACAGGGTCATCACAGGAAGCTTGGGCTGAGCTTTCGATCTGTAACAGCGGATCTGCTGTTTAAGGCGGGTTTATGGTCAGTTACTGAACAACTAAATGGTTGCAGAGTGACAAAAGAAGACTGGCTGATTATGACTACAGCTGAATAAAGATTTGCTGGTATTAGAGCGTGCTGAAAAAAAAGAAGACAGAAACATGTTGAGGAACTGGACTGTTTCTAGATACAGATAGATACTAGTTGTTGAAGAAATGGTAAATCAATATTTTAACACTTTAACTCAAAACCCTTTTCATGTCTCTAAGATGAATATAAAGCTAAAGCCAGTGGTTTAATTGGCTCGATCAAAAGGTGAAAAGGTCACTCGTACAATGTCATGTCACTTAATCACTATAAATCTGCGGTATAAAAATGAGAAACTGCAGTCTTTTGCATCCAACCAGCTATCCTACCTCCCGTTTAACTTAACCTCTTAGGTTTTGCAAGTTGCCTATCTTAAGGGTTATAAAAGAACACTAGGAGTTTAAGTGCCTAGTCAGGAAATTGCCCCTACCCCACTTAACCGCTCATAAAACTGCAAATAACACTAAGTTAATATTCAATTTTTGCCTTTTTAT
The DNA here is from genome assembly GCF_963969265.1 of Rhamphochromis sp. 'chilingali'. NCBI lineage: Eukaryota > Metazoa > Chordata > Actinopteri > Cichliformes > Cichlidae > Rhamphochromis > Rhamphochromis sp. 'chilingali'. The sequence continues at coordinate 28,064,375 of NC_137938.1, read as the reverse complement.
CCACCCTTTATGCCAAGCTAAGACAGCCAGTTGGTGACTACATCTTCATTGCTCACATAGCAGAATAGCAGGAAAGCCAATATTTAAGTTTCATATTTTCCAAAATCTCACTTGCTTTATTATGTTTCCCAGCAATAAGAGAAAAGCTTGCAATCACTGCATTTATATGCACAAACCAGCAACATTGAACAACAAAGATGTTTTAGTTGGCCCAAACAGCATTCGCTGCAGTGTGATGCATACTTTTTCTCTTTAACATTAGTGGTTTCTGTAATTTGAGGAACTAAAGCCATAACTGGATAAATCAAATGATCAGTCGTACAAAAAGGAAACCAAATCCCACAAAACAAACATAGACTTGGATAACAAATTGAACATGTTTATCCTTTGGAAATACAGTGAAGTAAGTTTCTTCTGAGAAACGCACCACACAGTCAGACTGAAGGCCTTTGTCATATTTGGTGCTGAGATCTTTTTTCGATAGTGTCATGTGCTGCCTGTATTTACAGCTCTTGTGTGAAGAGGACACACAGAACATGTTAGCATCGGAACAATGGGAGGTCCTCCCTCGCAGCTCAATAAAGAAAAATAGGACCATATTTGGGTGTTGAGTCGGTTGTGGCTCTGAATCACACAAAGGACAACGCCATTTGGTGTGTTTAAACATTCCAGGAGGCAACATTGCACTCGTTGCTAAAATACAAATCAAAAGGGATGAAATAATTTCGTCCCTTTCGATAATTTCACAAGATTTATTTTAGGTGGCCGGAGACGAAAACATTTTGATCATGCACATCGAACTTACAGCTATAGTTTTACAGTTTCTAAATGTCATATCATTTTTTGTAGTTTGTTTCATTTCAAACTAATGAACACAAGCAACTGAAAATGTAGTACTGAAGTTATTTACACAACTATACGAAAGAAAGGAGAGTCACTAAGAACAAACTGAAACTACCACTACTAATTTACTGCTTAGTTTAATAGAGTTGCTGTTAGTTATCTCACAAAATTTGTCATTTCTAATAATTAGTATTGAAAAGAGGAAACTACTTTAGTAGACATTAAAATTTGATAGTATTATTTCAGGATAGGGCTGGGCCAATGGGGCTTCTGGGCACATGCCTAGGGCACTATGTACAGTTAGAGGCCCATCCAAGAGAGAAATGAGAAAAAAATTACCAGGAATGTTTTCTCTTAACGCTTACTCTCATAAAGACAACTTTTAATGGCCTCCCCTGTACCTTTAATGATGAGTTTTACCCCTCAGTATGTATCAATAAAGGTGTGGCTCTGTGACTATTCCGATAGTTTCTGGGGGTTTTCTCAAGTACAGCTGCACAGGCAAAAATAACCGAACAATGAACGTTCCGTCATTTGTCATTCCGTCAACGGCATAAGAAGGCCTGAAATATGACAAAACCCCTTCAGTTTAGAAAAGAGCTTCAAGGGTTACTGCTACAACTACACATGTTTCTTTTCTTAGCTATTTATTAATGAGTGACTTATGTATATATATATATGTATATATTGTACTATTCTTAGTTAGCGTATTGTCTGTCTTGTTAATGTTGGTTTATAATGGAGCACTGTAACAAAAAATAATTTCCCCCAGGGATCAATAAAGTATTCTGATTCTGATTTAAGAAAATGATAATTGGTAGATGTCCGTAGATTTTATCTGCATCTTTCTCCCCTATCCTTTAAGGCTAGCAGACTCTCCCAAACTCAGCTAGCTAGTGGATACAGCACTTCCAAACTAAATGAAATGGACATCAAAGCAAAAAAAATTTTAAAAATTCAATTTTTGTTCAGGCAATTCAACATGAAAACACTGCAGTTAACTTTAAAGTTGTTGAGACATTCAGTAAGATGCCCTGCAAGCTGGAAATTAGTCGTAGCAGTGTAGCTCATAATAAAACTTTGGTTGAAGGGGGCAGGCTGCCATCACCCGTGGAGGCCTAGCTGAACCTAACAACAAAATATCCAAATAACCAGTAAACAGTTCTATTTTGGGTTTTTTAACATGGAAACCAAAAAGTTTATTCCCTTTCTAAATTAACGCATCCCAAAAGTGCTTTTCCTGAGAAAAGCTTAGACTAATTCATTATTTTTTTCAATACTCATCCAGGAGCGGGGCTGTGGCGAGAGTCACCGAAAGGAGGGGGAGATAACAGACAGACAGGAAAACAGACAGACAGGGAGAGAGAGAATGAGAGATAAAGAAGATAGTAGCAGTTTTGTTCACGAAAACGTACATTAAATACAATATTATTGTTTTAAAAAACACAAAAAAAGCTCTGACTGCTTCATTTTTCGTTTAACTCAAGGTACTTCAAAGAAATGTATTTTGATGGTTACTTAAAGTACAGTAAGTACAGTACTATTAAGTGTACATGTATGTCCACACTCCTGCATGATAAACCTCATTACTGAAGAAAGAAAAAAAACACAAAACTGGTCATCAAAACAAGCTGGTTAGGGTCCACCAAACATTTGTGCCACGGAATCTGCAACTTGTTGATCTGGGCACGAGACATGGGTTTCCTAAATGGGGAAAATGTTGAAAGTCTCCCTAAGTTTATTTAATTCTTCATTCTTAATGACTCACTATCTCATTGACACATCTCAGCTAAAGCATTATTTCCAGGAAAGAGCCAAAATTGTGGCTTGCAGCCAGTCTTCCACAACACCTGTTTGTTGGGTTTGAGAGTGGTGACTGGAGGACATGCTAAGACTGGATCAACTCAAGACATGTGCCAGAGACTCTTTCACCCAGCACTCCCACAACTGTCAAAAGCCTAACTCATCCCACTCCATATGTGCTCTCACATGCTGCAGAGATAAGAGGAAACACTGGGCTACAGAGCACATCAATCAGGAAAAGGTCTTTGCTGCCACTTTTAACATGCCACATCACAATCAGTCATTTCTCTAGGAAAGTCTGGCACTTCAGCTTTAATAGTTCTCTGAAGCTGCTTCCTCGTCCATTTAACAGTCTGTCTTTACCCAACAATAGCCACAATCAAATGAGCACAATGGAACTAAGCCCAGCTCATCAAATAGTCAGGAGATTAAATTGCCTCCTAAGTTTGATCTATCAATTATTCAAATACTGAAAGGAAGCTCTCACACTGGGAATTTATTGAACTCGAGAAGGTGCCACAACTCTGAGCTCAGAGTTGCAAGTGCCTGTAACTCAACCTCAGAGCTGAACAATGATCATCTGTAGGTAAAATGTGTGCCAGAATTCCTCAATTACACAGAGACTTGCTGAAAGGGTTATAGAACAACGGCGATAGCGGAATTGTAAATCTAAAACATAGAAGGCGATAAACTAAAGAGGCAGCGATTACAGATTTTATTTAATCAGCTTTTTCCCTTCATGAAAATAGGAAAAAATGTTAGAGGCACATTTTACCATTTACAACTAATTTACAGTAATCTGAAAACCTTCGATTTCAAAATTACATAATTTTAACACAGCATCTGCCACACAGACAATAAAAAAAGCAATTAGTGGTGAATTCTGGACTATTTATTTACTTACGCCCCCAAAATGTGGTCGCTCATGAATGCAGGAAACAGTGCAACGGCAATTTGTGGGCGAGTTCAAGCAGTCATACTTCATATTCATTCTAAATTTATTTTGATATTTGTAAAATCCCTGACATGTATAGCCAAGACCTGAGCTTTGAGCTAACCAATTCACATTATCAAATTTGCAACACAAAGGGGAAAATAAGTGTTTACTGAAGCTGAGGCTCTAAAGAGAAACAGAACCAGACTCACAATCACATATACACTGATTAGGTTTTGATTAGGTTTGAATGTATGAATAATAAGTAACCTGTACTCATTCTATAGTATGGCATAACACCTGGCTGCACCAGCAGCACCCACAGAAGCCTCAGCTATTTTGGTAATCACTTCCTCTGTGGCTTAAGGAGTAAAGGGAGTGAGAAGTCAAATATGCAGCAGTTGTAACACACTCAACTCTTAGAGCAGAGCACTCAAAAGTATCTCTGGCATCTTCCCACAATGTAAGCACAAGCAAACTGTCTCTCTCTTTTTTCTTTTTTTTTTGAAGTTTTCATGTAGGACTCAAGACTGCACAGTTCCAGCAGTCTGAAGGTTTGATTCTGCACAGCTCATTTGGGCACGGTTCAGCTTTTCTGTTATATATTACTGTGATTAATGCTAGCTTTTATTTATTTTGCTGTCCAGCACTTTGTGGCTGCATGTCTGTAAAAGCAGATTTATAAATAAGCTTTACACACTTACTTTCTCTCTGGAGCACCACACATTCTAGTTAAAAGCTATTTGCTGTTCTTCAGCTAGAGTGGTGCTCAGCTGTCAAATCCATAAGTAGATATACAGATTAATACATTTGTGTAATGTAAAAATAGCGTGAGAAAAATAATAATAACCTTCATTATACTCCGGGGTAAATTTTAGTCTTTATATAAAAGTCTCATCATCTCAGTCCATACTGATGTGTCAAGATAGGCGGCATTCCCTCTATTCCATGTGCCACTGAGATAAGATGTATTATATTTAAACTATAATACATCTACACTGGCATTCACAATAGTTTGAAATAAAATAAAAAAAACTCTTAAGTTCTACAACTTCGAAACGTTTGTAAAATTAAATGCTGGCATATAAATGAACCTATATAACACTAATGTGTGATATATACAGGTGTGTATACCCACACGTGTGTCTCTCTGTGTGTGTATGTGTGTGTAATCCTACGACATCGGCAAGTACAAAACGTTGAAAATCAAACAGACTCACCTGCACACCGGAGCCCACGAAAATACTGTTTATGAACGCTCGGGTCTCCGTTTCCTTTTTTATAAGCGAAAATCTGTTAGTGGTTTGGTCACAAAAAACTCCTCCTCCATGAGACCCCCATGCAACTTTTCTGTCATCATTTAAAAAGACATGATTTTTATGATCCGTTAAATGCGATGCAACTGCCTTTAAGGCGGATTTACGCACACGGCAGAAAATGTGCAGAGGATTAAAATTCCATGCCTCCGACAAAAAGGATTTACATTAAAAAAAAAGTATACAGTAACACTGTATATATACATATATACTATATTCCGATTAAGTTAGCCACTCTGACTTTTCTAGTGCGCGTGTGTGCACTGGAGCTCCTGCGAGATGCGCGTTTTAAGTCACTTTGAAGCTCGAACTGCATCCAAGTCAGGCAAGTACTTGCAAAGCCGCGATATGTGCATCCAAACCCCAGCACTGCCAGCGGGCATTACAGGCCACACCCCTTACAATTTTACTGAGAAACAAAACCTGCGATAGTGTTGTGTAGGTTAAATGTAGCTGTTTAATGCAAGTTTCCATTTATTTCTGTATTCGATGTTACTGAGAAAGCCTTTTATTTATGACCTTTTATCTGAAATGTAAAATAAGTTCTGTCTTTGATATATATGGTTAAACATAAAATATAAGACAAAGAATATAAAGCATTTTGCTCAAGTTGCTGAATAAGGATGCTTTCAGATGATCTTCAGTACCTCCCACTTAGTTCCATGAAATGTGCCTTTTAGATGAGAATCAGATAACTGATTTCTGTCAGCTGAGTGGAGGAATAAAGTTGTTTTTGATAAGAAAATTATATATGTGTGTGTCTATATATAGAGACACACACACATATATGTTACTATCAACACAAAATCACTAAACCCATCTACAAATAACAAGTATTAGATATGAGCAGTCCTCGTTTTCTTGCTATCCAACAGGGGGCCATAAACAACAATTCTTGGAGATCAGAGACCAGAATTCCTTGTTTTGAGACTGCAGCGTTTATGAACACTTACTATGTGAACAACTACTAAACATCAGCCACATTCAGTTACCCTCATCTTGCTGAAGGATTTATCATGAGAATTAAGTTACAGTCCAGAGAGTTTGTTTTTTTCAAAGTCACCAAGAAATAAACCCAAACAATATGCGATCACGTCATCATGATGATGGCCAGTGATGTAGACAAAGATATAACATCTGAAACGGATGATACTGTAGGTTAGATATTAAAGCAGTTGATCATATTATTCTGCCAGCTGGTGTTTCGATAGATAGATAGATAGATAGATAGATAGATAGATAGATAGATAGATAGATAGATAGATAGATAGATAGATAGATAGATAGATAGATAGATAGATAGATAGATAGATAATGTAAACAAATCCAAAGAATAAAATGCATCTTATCATATAAACTGTCTAATGCTAGGTACTATTTTACAACAAGAAGATTAGTGACAAGCAGCACTTCTGAATTGGACAGTCAGACTTTATTCTTAAAGTTCTGTAGTGACTTTGACAGGCTGTAAAGTCATGAGGACATCCACTGACTGCCAAGTGATATCCCACAGGAGCACTAAAACAGAGCCAGACAGTCATTATTGTATCAGTTCTAAGATGCTTATGCATGCAAATATTACAAAGTCAACTTTATTAAGGTCATAATTTCTGTCGTAGCTGAAAAGCCAAGGGTAGTTTTGGACAATGCAATACCTCCAGGGTAGACTCCAGAGCAAGCAGTTTAAAGAGAGGGAATTATTAATGACTAATGATAGGTTTATGACTCCAACACTGTGACTGTGCAGAACACTGAGAATGCTGAAAAAGATATACAAGAAAAGTGTTACTATTGTCCCTAAAAATGTAAATCAAAGTGAGATGATGTTAAAACCATTCTGCAAAATGCAGTGATTTATAGGTAGATTATTAATGATCATACAAAAAACAAACAAAACACAGCCTGTTCGAAGTTTCCGGTGGTGTATTTATGTCAAGATACCCTCTATCTATTTATTGTCAGTGTTGTTTTCTTTGTTCAGGCAGTTTCAGGTCTTCAACCTCTATAAAAAGAGTACCTTGATTACATTGCTGTCGCTCAGTCTTTCTCCTCTGCTTTGTGCCTCTGAGTCTAAAGTCTCATTGAGTTTTGAGGCCTCAATTTCACATGTAATCAGTATTTAGTTTTAATGATTAGTAACAACCTAATCCAACTTCAATTGGATATTAATAATGAACCTGTGGAGCTGTGTTAGTTTTGGCAAACCCATCTGACAGTAATGTCTGGCAATTGGAGCAGTTTTAAGAAGACCAAGAAGTTGGGTGGTTGATAAAACCCTTGTCTTTCAGATTGACTGACATATTGTAGTATGTCATTCAAAAACCAAATGCAAAGTCACAGTTGACCAGTCATAAACAGAGTACTATAGGCTGTCAAAGACACACACATAGTGGGGGTGGCTTTCCAGACAAAAGCTAAGGTGATAGACAGATACCTAACTTTCCAAGTCCTACAGGACCCAAGCTCTGACACACTTTTTCATGCAAAAAAAAAGATCTTAGACTTTGACTGCTGGATGTGTCAAAAGTAAATAGACACATGTGCATGTGTGTGTGTGCACACCGTTCACAACTTTAAACTGTCTGAGACTCTTCAGGCCTGCACCAATGTCTGCCAGTCATCAGTGCAAAAACCGTCAGGACCCATGCCAATTCCAAAGTACATACAAACTTACCATATGTGCATTATTCAGCGCTCACATGAACTATTATCACATACTTTAGAACTTATGGACCAAAATGACAGTTACATATCACAGAAAGAGCTGAGCAATACTTCAGCTATCAAGAAAGAATAACAAGAAAAAGACGGATCAGCAGGAACTCTGAAATATGATGGAAATGCTGTATGAACTTCCAAAGCCAGACTTTTCATCACCAGTCCTTGTACTTGGAAGCTTAAAATCTAAATTAAATATGGTGTATTATTCCACAGAACATTCAGTACCCACTGTCACCAACTGCCTGAATTCATCAGCATGATGAGTCTTACACTTCTTACAGAGTTTTCTGTTGTTTTAAAAGTGACAACATTTTGGCTAAAATATTTACGGTTGTGTTAGTTGGCAAATGATCTGATTACTGTAAACAGATTGGCCTTTTCCCAACCTTTAACCATAAAGCTTGTTGCTCAACAAAATGTTCACAGAACAAAATCCAAATTTGCTTTTGCAGACACTCACACCATAGCCTAGAGTAAAGTCATCCCAAATATCTAATTTGGTCCTATCCAGTGGAGAACCACTGCACAAATGCTAAATTTGATCTCAGCATTTTTTTTACACATGAGACTAAATTGTGAAACGATGTGGCGCTGACTGAGATAAATGTGACTGAATTATTCATGGGCCAGTGATTGAGCAGATGTTGGTCACAGCTGTGCAAAAGACTGATTCAATGACCGTTTCGTTTCTCTTCTTTAAGCAAAAAATATAGGAGTTAAAATAGTATAAGTGACTAATTTCATTGACCCAGCAATTTATTTTCATCACCAAAGGGCCATTAAAAAGCCTGGGAGAACAATAAGGAAATTTAGAATGAAAACACAATTTATGGAAAGCAAAAAAGTGTTTTTGGCGTCAGTCTCTTTGTCTATGTCTCAAGGCTAATTTGACTCCTCTTTTGGACTGTTGTCATTTTTGTGTTTAACAAACAACATAAGACTGAAAAACTATGATTACGGAATTACAAAGTAAAAGGTTTAATTACGGCTGTGAAACCCTATCATAACTTAAGTAAACAAAGAAAGATATCCTGAACCATTGCCTGCTGTTTACTGTAACACTAGGCTTCTTGTCTACTTTGTCATGGTAAAGTGCAGACACAATAATCCCTCCTGGGAAAACACACACCATTTCTGCAGTGGTGCTGATAGATGAATGGTTAAATATTGTAACCAGAGATCGATGAACACTGCTGTGTTAACGTCATGTTTTTGTGAGGAAGACTGTTGTGTATGGAACAACTTCACGTCACTGCACAAAGAAAAAAAAACTGAAAAAAAGACAGCACTGTTTATCATATTCTGATTACAGCTTTCCACTAAAGAAATATATGGACATCCACGTGCCTCAGTTCCCTTTTACTCAAACAGGGAGAAAGAATTCATTTTTGCTCCTTTTTAAAGAGAGTAGACTCTTTCTTCAGAAAATCCTGGATCTTCCTGATTAAAAAAAAAAAAAACTTTTGTGATTTTACACTTTAGAGTTTTTTGTTGTCATTTGGTTTTATTGTACTCTGGTAGCTGTTTCAGCTACACCTGAGACAAACACAAAATCAGCATCTTGGATATCTATCTATCTATCTATCTATACAAATATATACAAACTAACAAATGAGTGTGTAAAATTAAAGAAAAATTCATAACTAATAATATGAAAATGAGGAAGAAAACAAACTTTCGCCATCTATTCTAGTGTTTCCATAATAGGGTGAGGGCTGTCCAGAGGCACAATATTTTCTTGGTCTTAGTTGTATTTTAAAGCCATCTAAATAACCGCATGTGATTTTTTTGTTTTAACTGCGTAGAACTTGTTGAACCTCAGCCTTTACTGCGACTACATTTCCGCTGAAACCCTAGCAAAGCTATGTTTACTAAAGAGGGGAACCGTTTCATTTTTGAACATACAATTCATTCATAACAATCTGAGAAGTCATAAACATCATGTGCACAATTTATCACATTAATTTATTCTACATCAACATTATGAGTATGTAAACTTAAATAAAACCCTTCTTGTCAAGTGAATAGAAGCTCATATGTTAATGGGAAGTGTTTTCTTTGACTCTAGTCCCAATACTTGAAAATAAAGATTAATGACATCTGAAACAATGTGCCCAGAAGGTTAGCATGTGTTTGCCAGATTGGTCAAGGCATTTTGAGAGGATGTGCAATACCAGTAAACATATTACAGCATGTCAGTCAATCTGAAAGACAAGACATACACACCATATTCCATCATTATAAACTTGCCTAAGTAATGCCAGATTGATAGTATGCACTCTTAGATAAGAATGGCATGGGTCACAGGTCTTTTGAATTATTTCCATGTCATTATTTAATCGCCAAACACAATTCCTGCATGCTAAGAAATGAAATGTTGTATTTACTTAATCCAGTTATCCAGCCAGCCTATTTTACTGGGAAACGTAATATACAGTTAAATGTAGTAATATGTTTTACATGGATTTAATTATATTGTTAATGAAATGCTAAAGCAAACAGTTACATTACATTAGCTTAACATCATTGCACTGGTTAAACTTAAAAAGGTTAAACTTGCTCGGATTTATAAAATTGCCCAGCAAGTTGTTCATTCTATATTACATTAAGTGGAATTTTTTTTTAAATTATTTTTAAACAAAACTATATGGCATATTACTTTTACCATGTGTACAAATACAAGTATTAAACAGGTATAAAATTACAAGTAGTTAAACTATTATCATAATCCAAATGAAGAAAAATAAAAACATTAGAATATATGAAAAATACTTAACACATTCTTTGTTAGTAAATTTTGTCTGACTTCACAGAAAGCTAATGGAGATCACTGGGCACTGGATTGGTCTGTAAAGTATTATCTAAATATTTTTATAGTGAAGAAATACAAATAGCTTCATATATACTTGGTCAACAACACAATTTTTATAATTCTAGCTTTGTATGCTGCAGTAGATTTGAAATTAAACAATGCAGATGTAAAAAAAAAAAAAAAAAAGGGGGGGGGGGAGCTGTTCTTAACCAGTCATAAATCAAGAATGATACCACAAAAAATAATGCAAAATATAAATAAGTAACATTAATCTTGAAATTAAATTCTAATCCTGTTTGGTTTAAGGAAAAACTTTGAAAGATTTGATGGGTACTATCAGTATTGACATTTAAGCGTGACAACACTACTCTGTCATTACTCAAAGACTTACGCAATTTTCAGGATAACCAATCCACAGACAGGTTTGTTTTGGGGCTGTGCTTTAAAAACAGTGTTGCAGCTTACCAAGTATTTGTTAAGAATGCAGTCAAAATCTTCATTTAAGTAGACACATACTACTTTTAGTATAGATTCCCATCCTACTTTGACACATGGACTGTTTAGGAGGCAGCAATCAAGCAAGTGAATAACAGCTATGACGTAAATGCATAGAACACACAGAATACTGTGTTTTGTTTTGTTTTTTAAAGTGTATTAATGAAAAAGTAATACTTTGATTCATCAATTTATCAATAATCCAACTTTTTCTTTCTTTTAACAACTCCAGTGAAATTTATGTACTCTTTCTTTGGGTGCACATTTGACAGAAATACATGCTTCACCTAAATTATTAACATAACTAAAGATTTAAACTATAAAGAAAGGAGTCAGTTTCAAATGTATGTTGCTGCTGTGACTATCCTCAGATTTTTTCTTCTTCGGTTTTCTATACGTTAATATTTTTGAGTTTGAAGTTATTGTAATCAACATAACAATGTATGAAATTTCATTTCATTTCATTTCATTTTCATTTCATTTATTTATTTATTTCACACTTGGTACAACAGATCAAACAAACCAACCACACTTTCTATCAATAAAGCACTACAACCATGTGTGAAAAGGAGCAGGAAGAAGAAAATATTCTTATTAAACCTTGCCCCCTATCTACAATCCAAATGTAAACAACATCAACATATTTCAGTTCTTAAAGTGTGTACGCAAAATCTGTGAATTCAATAGAGATTAATTATACAGGGCAGAGAAAATAAGACAGGAAGTATATTTCAAAAGTCATTTATTTTAAATTCCCCCCTTTTGGAGGCCTGAATGACACAAACATTTAGCGTTCTACTTAGACAATTTAAACCAGGTGAACTGCATGCTCTAAGATTTCAACTATGAGAAAAGTCTCAATCTAATTTACTAACTACAAAGCATTTGAAATATCCACCTGTAACCTGACCTTGGTCCATACGATTCGAATTAAAGTAAAGCTAAGTTTTATTTTCAGGGAATTAGCTAATGTGAAAGTCTAGGTCAAAGATGCGGTCCCATAACATGAAGATTTCAGGCATAGTATAACTGAGAAAGAGAGTCAGAGAGGCCTCAAAATGCATGAGGCAAATAGCAACAGATGTTTGAAGGATCCAGATGTGAAAGCGTAAGTACCAAAATGGCATTTTCTATACACTGTTGTGTGTACTTGGTGGGAAACAACTCTGTCCCTCTTTCTCTATCTGTCTTTCGCTACACATATATGTGTGTGTGTTCAGTGTTGGGGAGTAACGGAATACATGTACCGCTGTTACGTATTTAAAATACAAAATATGAGTAACTGTATTACAGTTACCGTTTAAAAAGGTGGTATTTAGAATACAGTTACTTTGTTGAAATAAATGGATTACACGGCGGTACTTTCCTGTTTCATATTGTCGCAGGTCAGGACTGTTTGGGTTTTGTTTGACAGCTACGTTCTGTTGTTCCAGGCGGCAGCACTACGGTTGCCATGGTTACAGGGTGACGCTCTCTCTCTGCGTGTTTCCTGGGTGAGAGAGCGCCTTTTTGTTGTTGTTGTTGCGCTAAGCTAATAGGCAGAATGCTACAGACATAGCCCTAAAGAACGTAGCCTCATGGACAGTATAGTCCGTGCTGCAGGGAGAATGGACTGCCATACCCGTTATGTGTCTGTGAGCAAGAGGAGGGAGAAAAAGGAAAAGTACGAGCTGTCATCGAGCAAAAACGGGAGCTGGAAGCATGTAAATATAATAATAACCACTGCAGCCAAGAAGAGTGCCTGACGAGCCCAGTTGTAAGTATGCTATCCGGTTGTTCAGTCTGACGTCACTAGCCGTGTCTGGGTCTAAACTCCGCTGCAGGTCCATATATCAAACGATCACTATGGCATTACTGAGAGTTGAAAAACTGTCTAAAGTCTTTCATCTTTAATAAAATGATCAGCGTTCTGCTCTACCAGGTGTAACAATTGAGTTTAACACCCAGGCATCCATGAAAACGGAATTTATGACATTTAACGGAGTTAGAAGTTAGCAGGGAGTTAGCTCGCTAGCTTCTATCTAAATACAATATAGCATGCCCTGACTGCAGGGTTTTGGAAACAAATTAAAACGTACAGCTCTGCTATCACTTCCAGCATAAATGAAGACAGAAAACTAAACAGCAGTGACGTTTGTAGGGTTACTGAAGTTGGGCTAGCTGGTATATAATGATGTGCTATGTGACCGCTAGCGACACAGCTATGTTATCATAATATAAACAAGCTAACTGTTTTTCCACTCGATAAAAGTTACCGTGAGTGTTCTCGGTGGTCAGGAACAAATGTAATCGCATGGCAGGATGCTGTAAAAGGACCAAACTTCAGCCAGGAGAACAACTGAGATAATCCATCCACAATACGAGGTTAGTCATTCATATACTGCTGCATGGGCTGGGCTGTAGTTACATCCTAAGGTTTTAAAAACTGAGCTTAAATAAATGATTAGCGGTAATAAAAGCCGAGGGAGGTCAACAGTGATCACTGACTGTTTTAGGAGCTTTTTGAGATCAAATAGAAGAAAATACATAACATTAAACATGTTAACAACACAAAAGCCATATTAAACGCAGACTACTTTAGACCCGGAAGTAGGATTCGTCGCATCATCACTGAACAACCGGATTAAGACTCGACTGTACACCGTGTTCGTGTTTTCCTCCGAAAACAATAAGTTCCGTTGGAGCAGCCTTTCAACGCCTCTCTCTGTCTCTCGCTAGCAAAGTTGACCCAGACAACAAAGTAAAGCTAGTTTTCAGCTACGAGCCCGACAGGGAACCCGATGTATTAGCCAGAGGTCCCTTTACTACGGTTCGGAGCCGCGGACCTTCAGTAATAGTAATAAATATCACAGCAATAGTATATTAACGTAGTTGTAAACAGCATGATAATATATTAAGTAATCCAAAGTATTCAGAATACGTTACTCTCATTGAGTAACGTAACGGAATACGTTACAGAATACATTTTGGGGCATGTATTCTGTAATCTGTAGTGGAATACATTTTAAAAGTAACCTTCCCAACACTGTGTGTGTTTGTGTGTTAACACAGAGAGGCAGACAACTACACATTCTCATAGCCACATTTACAGCCAATTTAGAATAACGAAACAGGCATGTTTTTGGACTGCCTGAGAAATTAGAGTACCTGGAATAGTGAGTGGCCAGCCAAGCGTTATGGAAAGACAGTTATTATTCCCCATGCTTGGTGGACACCCAAACAAAGCTAAAGGGAGAAATATTACTCCAAATTATTGCTAATATGTCTTTTGAATTCGCAAACAGGAAAAATTGTTGCTAGCAGCTATTAGAATGGCAAAGCAGATTTATCGTGGTCACAGTGTCTATTATTGCAGCTAAATACATTTTCCCACTAGACAAAACAAATTACTTTTAATGTAAGGATAGGTTGCTCTGAAACAGAAGTACAGAATGTGTACATGCAAACATTTTGTCAAAACTTTAATGTAAATTTCTGTTTTCTTTTATAACAGAGAAATACTAAAAAGAGTAGTATGAGAAACCCATACAAGGTGCACTTGTGTTTGGCTGACACATCCAAAGCCAAGGCAAAGGTATTTTAAGGTGAGCATGGTCGTAGCGGTTAGTGCCATAAACCTGCTGTTGTGCACTGGCAGGTGCGCAAGAAGATGATCTACATTAGCCAGTGGAACATAAAACAATAGCTCTCTGGGATTTTATGCAAAATTGATGAAGGTACAGCTAATGAACAGTGAACATTACTCCATTGATCATAAAAAGAAACACACGAATAGACAACTTGGCTGCTGGCTGAGATTCCACACAGTCTCATATCAGTAAATTTTGTTTCATTTTCATACCCTCCAGAAGCTAGTCTGAGGGAGTCCCCCGACGAACCCTTTAATGAATATATTTATTTTCTATTTTCCAAGTGCACTATAAGGTAAGTGTCTAATATATTGTTTCTAAAATGAAGAGATTGGTAATCATACAAACTCTTTATAGTCAACCTTTGGTCTCTAGTGATCCATTCTCACCCACTCATCTAAAATCAATTACAAAATTCAGTGCACTGTTCCTGAAGTAGCTACGACAGTTCTGTCTGATGTTTGCCTTAATATCGTCAAAATAACTGAATGTGTCCTGTAAGTAACTAAAAACTTGATATATACCATATAATCACTTTTATGTAACAACAAAACAAATCGTTAGCTTCATAGCATAATTGCCTAAGTCAATTATGCTATGAAGCTAACGAAATATAACAGAAGAAATATGGCTCTGTAAAAGTCATACTGAATGGGGTTTAAACAGTGTCAAAAATGCTAGTGCAGTGTTCATCCAAGTTTTTTACAAAGGATCAAACTGGGAATTTGACATCGGTTTGTTAGACTGAAAACTGATTTTCTTTTTGATTGCAGACATAGCCACAAATTGGTTTCAGTTTCAGCTGTTTAAAAACATAAGACAGTTTGATATATCAGATTCAAGGATAATGATGCATTTGGTGTTTTTGGATTTCAAGAATGTTATGCTTAAGTGGTCTTGCAAACTTGTTCCCATTGTTCTCTTTGTCATTGCAATCCCATGTGCCAGGGAAGTTAAATAGTTGCCCATGTCCCAGTTTGTGACAGTCTCATGTTATAACAAAATCTATTTTCAAACAGTGCTTTGTTTTATATCATGCTTTTTGACATACACAGCACTTTTAATGTCTGCATGCAGGTAAGTAAATCCCAAAAGGTTGATTCTGTTCATCTGGACGTAGCGTTTTCAGTGACAGAAACGTTTCGTCAGTCGTCCAAGTCCAACCTTAGAAACTGTACATTTGCACAATGACCTCACAGCCCATTGTTCATTGAATGGGCTTTTTCTGACAAGAGTATAACCCATACACTTTTATTTGTGTATTTTACAAATCTATACTGTCATTTTATCCTGTATTAAGATTAAGACCAATGCCAAATCATATACACAGATATACTGAGCTGTGAACCGATAAATAAGCTAGTAATTAAATAAATAACTGCGATATCCAGACAAAATTCCAAATCCCACTGTGTCTTGGCTGATTTCTCTCACACATGGATAAAATCAAGAGTGAATGATGGCCTCCGTGACTACAAGCCTTGCATTTCAGAATTTTTAATAAAAATTTTTTCTTTTAGAATAAGTATTCAGATGCCATCCAGGACAACCATCAGTGTTTTATTTAATCAAAATGTCTAACTTGCATTTTGATCTGATGTATTAAAAATGTTATTCCTATGGAGATACTAGAGAAAAAATAACAAGTTAATAGTTTTATATCCCAGTTTTGCTCTCCTTTTATTGAATTTTTACTTCTCTTTTTTCTGCTACTTCTTTCTATCTGCTGTCTTCCTTCGTCACTTTCACCGCGTGGTGCATGGATTACACATCTCCAGTCATGCTTTTTCTCTCTGACCGATATTGTTTATGTTTCACTCAACCGCGATTCGCCTCCCACAGATGTTCTGGAACTGTCCAGGGTGTTAATCACAAGTAACGTCCTCCGTGGTGTAAAGGAGCCTGGCGTGATTTCAACCCAAAACTCTTCTATAAGGGTGGTGTGTTTTTCTCATCCAAAGGCTAATGAGTTCATTACCACGTCAAACTCAAAGAGGCCTCTGAAAGGCACTAAACTTACTAGATAAAAGACTATGTATTGTATTACTATAAAACATTTTTATGCAAAACATTAATGGTGATGGGGGCAATTTTCCCCTGGTTGAGTCTCACAAGACAGACTGGTCCTAAATGAGGAGTGATACTAAGCAATATTTAAAAAACCTGTGTAAAGAAACAAGAATTGAGGAATACAGTTACTCAGCCAGACATAGGTCTTATTCCTAGTTTCTAAAACTGGGCATCAGGACTTGGGATGTTACCGCTTTGGAGGGGAAGGAGCACACAAGGTTGAAAGGTACTGAGTAGATATAATTGGACAAGTGGCTCTGGCAGGAGCTAACACAAGAACATTGGTGTGTGAGGATTTTTAATGAGGTCAAGGGTTTCTGTGAGAATTAAAAGCAATTCTGGCAAACTGTCAGAGGACTCGGGAGGGAAATGATGCTTCTTGTATACAGTGGGGATGAGTGCTACTGATTTCAGCTGAGGGTATTATGGGGTACTGGAAGTCATACTTCAAGGATCTCTTCAATCCTGCTGCCACGCCTTCCATAGTGGAAGCACAGTCTGGGGACAAAGGTGATGACTTGTCCATCACTTTGGGCAGCATGTGGATGTGAGTTTTTTAAGGCTCTGGATGCTGTGGGGCTGTCTTGGTTGACATGCCTCCGCAGCTTCACATTGAAGTTGGGTACAGTGCCTCTCGTCATTGAGGAGGGACTGAATAGAGCCAGTGTTTTTCCACATCAAAAGTAGCCAAACAAGGTGATTCAGACCTTTTACAATGCCCTCTGGGTGCCTCCTTAGCAGGATATTTAGGGCAGGATATTTAGGACATGTCCTACTGGGAGTGGGCCTGGAGGGACCCAGAACACCTTGGGAACGCCTTGGGAATGCCTTAGTGCCCACCCAGAAAAGCTGGATGATGTAGCCAAGGAGAAGGAGATCTGGGCATTTCTGCTTAGACTGCCGCCATGGATGGATGGATGGATGATTCCCACATAACATAATATAAAGAAATTGTGTAATTACAAGTAAAATAATGCAAATATTTCCTATGTCTATGTCAAGCTGTTATATAGTACTGCTAAGCCACTCCCCAAATGAACACATTTGGGCTGTAGTTGTAACATTCACCAAAAAAAAATCCAAATAAATAATCTTAATTTCAGTGTTTAGAGCTGGATAATTGGTTTATAGAGTTAGTAAACTGAAAAACATGAGCAACTGTGAGATTTTAGTAAAAGTGCAGTTTCACAATGCAACACACACAAACACACCAAAGACTGGACCGGGTTTCCTGAAAATCTCTATAGCACGGCTGGATGATGTCAGCATTAAGAAACTGAGTTGCCTTGCGTGACTTTACAAAATTGCCTTCAGATATGTAACCTCCACCCTCTGCCAGTTTGAAAAGCAACTAAAAGCCACAGGTCTGATGGTCACCAGGGTTCTGTTAGACATGTCTGTGAACTGCTCTCATTAGGGTTGATCAGAAATTCAGGGAACACTGAGGACTTGTCATGGCTGTGGTAAGTGTGGACAGACCACCACAAAATGTACAAGCAGCAGCAGCAGCAGCAGCAGGCTAAATGGATCTGTAGAGGCATGCAGTTTGAATGAAACTTCTGAAGAAATCAGTGGTTTTGATTGGAGTACTTTCGAGCGATGATATATATATATATATATATATATATATATATATATATATATATAAAGACTAACCCTCACATCAAAGCAGACATATTAATATGTTTACATATTTTTTCTTCACCAATTTTTTCTTCAATGCATATTAAAGATTTTTGCTCTGTATTTATATATTAACTAATCCGAATCAGGGCATACTTTCATAAGTCAAGTGAAAGTTTAATTATATAGTTCGTTTTAAATAACCTCCACTGACCAAAGTGCTGTACAAGTTATACTAGATATACACTATATAAAAGTCAACAATAATCAACAATAAATATAAACATTTATGTTGCAAAGAAAACAGCTATTGTGCTGTTGAACAGATTTTATTGCATCACTTATTTCACAAAAGACAAATCCATACACTATGAAAATGTTTGAAGTCAGTTATGGCACATGCTTTGCACATTTGCAGCCATTCTCAAAATAAATAAACCACTGACTCTCAACAACTCTTAAGGATAATATCCAGAAGTAGCAAACACAAATGCAGCTTTTCACATGCTTTGCATTTAGCCAATATCTTCTTGTTATCAGTTCCTATTAAGAGAGCCATCAGTTTACCTTACAATGCGTGTATTTTATTTTTTACATAAGACAATAGATGTTTGCTAACTCTGCCTTTTTCAATGGAATTCTAATTACCATGGACTTTCAAAGAAAAATCCTATTATATATGGGAATCCCTTATTTTGCTTTAACCCCACATAAAAAAGGAAATAGAAGAGCATCCTAATATTAATTCACATGTGTTAGTGGTCTTGAGCTCATTTAAGCTTTGGCAAGAGACACTGTATCGGTTATTGGGATGACCCTAATCATTCTGACTTCATCGTCTTTGTATTAGAAGATCATTACAGAATAATGGCTTTGCTTCTTTTAACTTCAGTGGAATCGATGAAAAAGTCTGTTTAAAACAGTTTCACAGGCCGTTTTTTTTTTTAACAGAAAAAAAGAAAGAAAGAAAAGAAAAACCCCACTATAAAGTCACTTAGAATGTCAACCAAAACATATTTTTAAAAAATGGGTCATTTCATCCTTTAAATTGTTTATTGAAGCTGACACGAGATCATTAGTAAGCAGGTGGCTTTTGCCAGATCTAAATATGTTCCATTCTTATTTGGTGTAATACAACACAAAGGACACATTTTGGTTAAATTCACAAGGTTTTTTTTTCCTTTTCTTCTTTCATTGTTAGTCTGCTTGTTGGTCAGTCCACCACTTTAGCAAAAACTAATGTTGTGCAATTATTGAATAAATTGCCATAATATTTTTTACAGATATATTTGAGCCTAGGAAAACAATTCCTACTAACTTTATTGATCCCATCCATCCACCCCATCAATTTTCTTCCACTTATACAATTCAGTATCTTGAGGAGGCTGGGCCCTCTTACAGCTACCACAGTATAAGAGGTGGGGTACTCCAAAGGCTGCCAGTCTGTCGCAGGGCTAACAAATAGAGACGGACGAAAACTGGCATTCACATCAAGTTACGTCTACTTGAGAATCACAAATTAACCTAAGGCGTGATCGATACTTCTGCAGGGACGCTTTGTAGAGCCTACCACCTTACCTACGGGCAGTTATGGGCAGTTATGCTTGTGTGGCATTGTGGTATTTATGCAGTGCCAGGGAATGGAAGCAAATACAATGCTGGGACCACTCTTTGTTGTGGTCAGTTTTTTTTAATGGGCAACAATATTTGTCCATCAAGTTTTTCCACTTATTTCTATAGTTTTCAGGCCAATTCTGTTTCAGAAATCCAGTCACTGTCCTCCAGTTGAAAAATTAGGTTAAAACTTCTGGTTTAAGTTAATGAATTCTTTCAAGTTCATCAAGTTAGTCGCTCAATTATAAAACAACTAAAGGCTAGTGTTTCTGTGAAGTCATTGCATCTTTTTGTCTCTCTCTAGGGAAGCATTTGCGTAAAGAGCATAACTTTCCCTTAAAACAGGTTTTGGACTGAAGGATAATAGCATAATGTTTATTTATCTCTGAACTCAGCTATTAATCATAGGAAACACTTCCCCTATTCACACTTTGTTGATAATGTAGTGATAAGGAATGAATAATAGTGATGTGGAAATGGTACTGCTCATGCAGAAAAAAGCTCTACACATTGATGAAGAAAGCTGTGACTCACTAATGCTTTTCTCTGACGGAAGACGTAAAGCTAAATTTGGATTAAATTGCTGGAAAATTGCTGAGTCATTCTACCTTTCCTGATAATCACCAATAACATCCTAATAACTGTTTAAACAGGCAGTTATTATTATTACCAAGCAGTAGAAATCTCCTGCAAAACAACCATAAAATGCTTTTTTGATGTACTTTTATTTGAGTTTTCAATCTGACCGAAAATGTGTAACCTGCTTGAAATTCTGATCACATCATTGAACAGGTCTAAAGCCAGCATTATCTATTTCCATACCTGCTATATACTTGACATCTTGTTAGGATTGGAGAGGTCACTGAAAATGCACTCCAAAATAAACACATTTTTGGAATTTCTTCTCTCTTTTGGGCCAGACAGATGTCCAATCTGGCAGATGAACCAAAAACATCTGAAACAACTCTTTTAACCTTAGTTCAACAAATATACTTTTCCACACTTTTAAAGGAACAACCCACATGCACGGCTTTTGCATTTCTGATGTCCTGTACATATATCCTTTAGAGTAAATATAGATGAGATTAAGAGATAGTTATTTAAATGACTAGGAATGGTGTCTATAGTACTGTATGTGACTCTTGGCAGCACAGCTTAACTTTAAAACGTGCATCTGACCAAACTACAAGACTTCTGGAAGACTTCTGCAACAGGACCTGGTCACCTTTGAGTCACTGATGGCCATGAAATCCTCCGTATGCCAAAATAATTCAGAGTCATATGTGAGAGCATCTCTCTGACTAAAGCTTGGCCATAAATAGAACAATGACTCCAAGCCCACCAATGTCAATAAATGAAGCAACCTTAGTCATACAGGCCATATAGGAAATTATACAGGAAGTGATACAAGAAATCAATACAAATAGTTTGTTTTTTGACACAGTGATTCTGCATTTTGGCTTAGTTTTTTGTTAAATATATAATTACACTGTGTAATCATGCACTGTTGTTCATCTGAAGTTGTATTTGCCTCATTTTAGAACCTTGTATCACCCAGACATTTTTTAATATGCTCTGATACATATAACCTTGTAAATTGAAAAACTTCTTCACAGCCCAGTGAGTGTTGCTGTAGAAGAGAGACCCCAAGGAGTATCAAATAACTGATTACTTGGGAAAAGAAATTGAGGATACCAGCGAAGCTCTGTTAAGGAACTAAAATATCAGCTTGTGTAACAAAAAAAAAACAACCCAAAACACGCTACCCAAATCTTTAAATGAATGTTTTGGGAAAGTGAGCAGGAATATTGCCATAATATAATTGTTGTTTATATAAGTATTGATTTGCATTTCTAGAATCAAGCTGTTATTTGACCGTTAGCATTGATACAATTTCCAGTGAATAATAATACCTTCAATGGAATCTGGTTTTGGTTTTAACAGTTGTTTGCAGACTGAACTCTGCAACATACTTTGCAAACGCAACAGTGGACACATTTTTGAAAGGGATTCATCTTTATCAAAGAGGGTTTCAAAACGAAATATTCCAGGAACAATCAAAAAAGAAAAATTAAAAAAAAATTTTAAAAAAAAGAGAGAGATCTGAATAATAGATGAAGTACATCTAAATACAGAGCTCCCACATGTATGTGAACTCACATCTCCTGGTTAAAAGTCTTGGGCCTACACCTCCAATTATGGACCATAGCTGTGAAATGTGGAAAGTTTTTGAGGAAGTGCCTCTTTTTATGTGTACTCAACATTTGTACTTTGAACTCAAAATCAAAATAATCAGAACCCCTCTTTTTTAGCTTCTACTTTAACAAAAGTAGTCACAAGATCAACCTTTGAATGGCATGGCTCTATAGTCTAGATCAGGAATGTCAAAGTCATTTTACATTGTGGGTCATCTACAGCTCACCCATACTACGAGAGGAACCGGACCAACGCAAATGAGCCAATGCAACACAAAAATAATATGATGTTTACTGGATATCAAAAGCAGACCATACAGCTTTTCAGCTTTTTAATGAAGCTGAAAGAGGATTACAAGAAAATTAAAGACAACAGCCAAAATAAATCTGAATTGATATGGGTTACTAGATGTGATCCTCTGCCACAGAGCAGCATGTCAATGAATAACTGATTCAACTTGAAGGAGTTTGAGGAGCTGGCATAAAAAAAGATTGATTTTCACACAGAGGACACCATGGAAATGGACAACCAGCTGAGTTTCTACAGATAAGTCAATACTTCTGTGCATTACATGTATAGTTGAATTGCTTCCAGAAATGGTAAATTCTCAAAAGAAGTTTTCAGCCTTGATCACTTATGCAAGGGATCCTTAAGTTAAGACTAATGCGAGACCTGCAAGCATTAATCATGCCTACTCCAGCCAGCCCGACTATTGTCATCTCTAGCCAGCTGTAGTTCTTGTGTCTCAGTGAGCTCAATGCCTAAAAAAGATTTTAAGCCAAACAGCTGCCAAATGGAAGACTAGGTAGTTAGGCTGAATGCTAGATGTTTATAGCATTCAGGCATTAGCCTTTTCTTTCTTGGCTCCAACCTGTTAGACTCAACCAATCACCTACACACCACTTCCTCACACCAACTTTTCATACAGTCTTTGGTCTGTTAGCATTTTACATTGCAGAAGTCTCTTTTCTGGGATACTTTTTACCTACAAATAAACCCTAACAAGAAAGTGTGGTTTCAGAAGATATTGTGGTTTCCTGTTCACAAGCTGCTTGTCTATCTTTCCCAGGAGCACTGAGTTTCTGTTGCTCAGAGCCATAATACTACTCAGTGCCCAAGCCAACATCCTGCCCGGGGTTAGCTAAAGACTCCTCAGGTCCACACTCTGTTCCGTAGTCTGCACTGACTGACATCTTCTGAGTTCTCTTTTATCTGAGAGTGACAGCTGTCCACTTCCTGATGAAGCTCTTTTCTTGAGCTTGCTGTCTCTTCTAGTCCTTCGTTAGTTGGATGAGTTAGATGAGTTAGCTGTCATCATATACTCAAATGTAAATGCGCCAACCTCGCAACACATTGGCCTGTTTCCAAGTCAACTCTTCTAGCTAACCTCCTGCCAGATCACGAGTCACCCAAGCATCTTAGCAGTCCTATTTCCTGACACTTACTAAGTATGCAGCTGCCCTGGTTTCCAGTCTCTTGCCACTCGCATCCTGGTATCAGAGTAGTGTGAGGGGCTGAGACCTTAACACACCTACTTTTTAAACTGCTACTTTTAAAGAGGGATTGTAAGAGTTTTCTGTCTTTATTGATGGTTTATTTTACTGCTGGTTCTACCTGTAAGGCCTGCACTAAAGCCAGCCTTCTGTTTTTCCCAGTATTTAGGCCATCCTCCTTAGCTGTACCCTTATCTGTTCAGGCTTTAGGCCATCCACCCACCTAGGTGGTTCAGTAAGTCTAGTCAGTGTTTGGGATGGCTGCACCACCTGTCTGTTCTGCCACTGAGCTGACATATTGAATGATTACACATATCTGCCTTCCGTTTAGGCTACTTTTGCAAAGTTTCTTGTCCCCCAATTCTAAATCTGTGTAGTTATCTATCTGATTTTCATTAGTTCTCTTACTCCCGAGCCAATCAAGCCATTTGGCAGAGATGTCCTAGTTATGTTTTCTGTTCACTGACTGCAGTAATATAAATTGTAAGCCAACCAGGGACTTGGAAAGCCTTAAAATAATGTGTGCATTAGAAAAGAACATTAAGAAGGACAAGCAGGGCAGAGAAAGGAGGCAAGGGATGACTTTTCCATGGGTTCTCCAGTTCCACATTCCTGTAGTGCGAGGAGGGTAGTTCACATATTTTGCCTGCTCAGTCTAAATTTGTTTCTGTTTTAAATAGTTCTTAATTTTTCACAGTTTCCAATACAGTTAGCTGATCTATTCCAGATGGTTTAAGCATAAGGTGAGTGAGCAAGCAAGGCATATACATACTTATATGCGCACAAACAAAAATGTGCTTTTCTATACTCAAACTACATAAAAATATCTTTCTTCCACCCTGTCTCCTGATTTTCATTCAAAAAGATTTGCAGTGAATTCAAAGGGTCGCACACAAACAAGGGCAAAGATATGAGCTTCATGTCCAGTGTTTTTCTAAAATTCTGTGGGAATCATGGATTAACTTGTTAAGAAAAAAAAAAACCAATACAATAAAAATCACAAAATTGAAAAATGATCCCCTCTGAAAATGACTAAATTCTACTGCTGGCCCAATCACTGTCAAGACAAATGCAGACATGCCACATCTTGATCAATCACAGAAAACTTCTTGGCCTTGTTGCTGCATGGTTCAAAAACATTTTGTTTCAATATGACCTGGAACCACTGACTATTGGCGTGATCAACTCCAAAGTACATAGAAGAGAGGAGCTCATGAGTACTTAGTAACAAACACAAATCGTAATGTTCTGACACACATGCAAAAGTTTTTGATGATTTTCACTACTAATAAGGTCTACTATAATATTTTTCAAAATGAATACCACTTAATGGACTAGCGTGTTAAGTGTACACCATTATTCTTAAACTTGCCAGTCACATTTTGAAATTATGCCAAATATTTGAGACTGACTTCCCTGCTTCAAAGTTTTTGCAACTGCACAAATTAAAACCAGAGTTTGTTTAGAGGGTTGGAATGAATCAAATAATATTATTTATTGGCTAATTAGTTTAAACAATTAATACAATGGAGTCTTGTTAATCTCCTTAGGGATATTTTCTAAATTCCAAGTTTGTACGCAGACATTTATTTAACCAGCAATCACTATAATAATCTCCCTCCTTTCAATAGAGCTCTCTCTCTCTCTGGCTTTCTCCCACAGTTCAAAAGGCATTCGTGTATGGGCAGAAATCTGTGCCATCAGAAACTGAATTTGAATAAGTTAAATTTGAATTTGAATTGCTCGGATTGAATCTGAATTGTAACTTGAATAAATGCTTTTAAAAACTGAATATGAATTAGCCTAGGGCTGTGCGATATGACCAAAATCTCATATCCCGATATAAGACATCTATCGTCCGATAACGATATAAATCACAAAAATTTTACATTTTCTGTAGTCGGGTGTTTTAACCGAAGCATGAAACTATACATTTTTAGATATAAGTTGTAACGGCCGCCGTTTTCCGCTATCTATTACACGGCGTGCTGCGGGGAAAAGCCTGTTCTAACGTTTGAGTCTAAGGTTTATTTTTTTAGCACCTGGCGGCTCTTTTTTGCTTCTCATCCGTAAGTACTCTGCATACTCTTTTACATGATTAAGTTTGTTTTGGAAAGTCTCAACAGGATCTTGAGCTTTATTGTGAAAGGTTTATGTGGAAGATAAACAAGAGGACACGCGATGGTTTTACCGTCATTGTTGCTAACGATAACGCATAAAAACTGTGGCTTGTCCGTCCATAGTGTGGTTAAATTAAATATAAGAGAAAGAGTGAACTTTAAGAAATTAATATAGCCTAGCCACTACAGTGACCATCAAAACGATGAAAAAATATTGCCGTAAACAGTTTATTTTGCGACACCACGAAACAAACGATAGCGTAAAATGAAACGATAGACATTTTTATATCGTTATCCGATATATATCGTTATATCGAACAGCCCTAAATTAGCCTAATTTGAAATTCAATTTATTGGTTTGAAAATGATCATCACTAAATTGAAATTGAATTTCATAGTTTGAAAATGAATCCATTTGCTTTGAAACCGTATTTTATCCTTTAAAAATTTAGCTCTCGAATAATTGTAGATTCACTTCTCACCATTCAGTTTCAGTTCTACAATTCAATTTCAGTTCCAAAATTCAGTTTTTTGGGACTTACATCCGGTTCAAGAGTAATCGAGCGCAGATTAATAGAACTACGTTTTAGTAGTGGACCGAAAGTGTTACTGACGGGAATCTACAGCGTCTTGAGCTGATTTAAGCTACCACCACTTCCCCTGCCAGTGGCGGACTCCCTCAGACATCGGGGCGTTGGTGGTTCTTTGTGTCCGGGGGTGGGCGTCCAGGTACACACCGGCTCACTCCTTGGCGGCCGCTTATCGGGGCCTGGAGCCTGGGGCTTGCTCGGGCCACTTCGGAGGTGGGGTGCCCCCGGCCTCTCGGCCTGGGGCTCGGTCACTCAGGCACGGCTGGCTGCCGGCGGAGCTCACGGGCGCGTCACTGCAACTCCCCCTGGCTTCTGCTCCGCGGCTGCTGAGTGAGCCCTCATCTGGGACTCTCCTCAGCTCTTTCTGGGACAGTGGCGCGGCTGCCCCTCTGTTGGTCTTCCTTGGTCTCTTGTGTTCTGGGGGCCTCTGGATGTCTGGAGTTTTGATCTCCTCCATACCTGCTTCATGCCCTGGAGGACGGGGCTGTGGCCCCCCCACACCCTCTAGCAGATCATTACATGAAGGAACCTTTTAAAAAACAAACGCGTCCATGCTCACAGGTGTACACACGGATCACACCCACAAACTACACCCTTTTTGGCTCCTACCTCAAAGGACACTGTGTTCTGTTGATCTTATGTGCTGCACAATAATGTTTAATATTTAGTATTTACTGTCATATTCCCATATATCATTGTGATGTTGTTTATTCTATTACTCTTGTTCTCTTCTGTTTGCTTTCTTTTTTCTTTCTCAGCAGGTGACCCAGGTGATTGATATATGCATTTTTTTTCTTTTTTTCTTCTTTTTTTTCTTTTTCTGCTCATTCTGTTGGTTTTTGCCCTTCTCCCCCGTCCCTCTTCTCAGCTGTTTCTCTTTCCCTCTTTCTTTCTCCCCTTCTTTCCCCCAGTCAAGTCTGTCCCGTATTCAGTAAGTGAAAATAAAATAAACAATAAAAGGTGAATCAAATGGACCATTATGGCAAGGCTGGGATGGTCAATTTGGTAAAGTAAATCCGTTGGGCATCTTTCTTTGCCTTTAGACAACAATTCTGATGGCAAAAGAGCCAAACGGGACAGGCAAAAGAAAAAAAAAAAAAAAAAAGACTTCAGAAGTCATTCGTCATGCCGAATGACCAGCAGATAAACTGTCAGGTTGGTAATAAATGTATTACATGTATAAGAACAAGCGTCATGTTAACAAATGATAGCCGTACAATAGCTTTTATGCTTATTGTAGCTGTTAGCTAAAAACGCTAATTTAGCGTAGTTTGTGTTGGATTCAGCTTTGACAAACAAATATGATCGACTGTTTCTAGTAGAATTCCAAAGTTGTCATCTTGTACCCTCTCAGTGCCCTGTATGCTTGCAGAGACCCCTACAGTAGGGAAACATGCAAAACAGTGTCCAAAACTTTGTAGTTTAGCTTTATTTATGTCTTACACAGCATCCCAACTCTTTAGCTAACTTAATAACTTTAGCTAAAGTGAATACTTAGTGTAATTCATTAGTGCATTACTGGATCACCTCTGTTTGAAGTGATATGTGACTATCACTGTGTTTAACTACCATAATAATTCTTAGGGTACTGAGTGCATGCTTAATTAGTTTTTTGTTTTTTTTTAACATACTGCTCAATTGCTATGTTTGACAGGCTGAAGTTGTCGGGTCACCTCCTAAATCAACCATCTTTTACAGGTGTTTTGCGCCAGAAATGGAGTGTCCACTGAAGACTGAAGATACTGAATCTCTACGCCTTGCTATTGATCCTTCTTGAGCCTTCATCTAGACAAGAGACATTAACTTAACCACTCTCACATGCTACTGTAGGGGTCTGTGATAGACTGGTGGGCTGCGCACGGTATACCTTGTTTTTTTCCCCTCCTGTAACTGCTGGGCTAGACCTTGAATTGGATAAGCAGAAGAAAATGAATGGATAGAGAAGAATTTGTCTCATAAATGGCACATATAGGCCTGAGATATGCCAAGTGTCAAAATTGCATCCAAGATTAGAAGACCTGGAAGAGTCATCCAAGGAATCTCACATCCATTTACACCAGATTTAATGGTGCACAAATGAAGGAATGTTTTTGAAAGTAGCTGAGGCATGAAAGGGCCCATAAATAGGCTACCAGGCTCAGGACTTTGGAAGGGTTCAATGCAACACTATTCCAGTGCAAAACAACATAGCAGCAAGCAATGTCTTCATCTCCCCTCATCCTCCAGATGTACTGAGTGAGCGGAAAGGCAAATTGACCTGAGTTACACCAAAATACGCCACAATATTTATGGGACCCTGCACAGTGAGACAGTCTGGATGATGCTAAATCTTCTGTTTTTCTTTGCCAGGATAAAAACACCATTTGCATCCGTCAATTCATCAAAAAACGGGAGTCTGAGTCATGTAATAAATGGACATGAATCTTCAAACAGCAAAAACTAATTTTCCCAGTTCAGTGGACCCAGGGAGTAAAGTCAAATACAAAGACGAGTGTGGAGAAGGAAGAGGGTGGGCTACAGGGCATAAGGACTACATAGGAACAAATAATCCCTTTACAATGGTCTACGAGACTGGTTTCTGATCTGCACCAGAGAATCTCTCTGTGGTCTGGAACATTCCTACAGACTCAGGTTTAGTTCCTCCTGGAGACTTTTATTCTAACTCCCCTGTCAAAGCCAGTATTTCAGGTCTCATATAGTACATGGCAGGGGGCCGACTTATCATTTCAGAGCAATTTTTGACCGCTGTTATAAGGACTTCTGCATGAAAAGGTCAATTAAAATTCAAGAAAAGCTTTATCCCCATGTATGAGTTAAAATAAATCTACACACCAGGGTATAAAAAGTTGTGTTTGGCCTCGTGTCAGAGGGCATTGGCTGTATGTCATTGTTTTTGAATATTTATGGACAGCACTCTGAGCTCCAGCCATGAATGTCAAGATGTTGTTTATGATCTTTTAGATTGCATATCAGCCATGGTTTATTCTCTTAAAAAACAGATGAGTTGTGGCATCTGACAATTATACCAAATAAAAAAGTTCAAAGAAGCCTGCAAATCTGATGCCACTTAACACTTATACACAAAATATCAAGGTTAGCAACATGTTACTAAAAACTTCCACCAATCTTTCTTTGGACTGTGTTCGTTCCTGGATATAGCCTTCAGTTTTCACACCCCTTTTCTATAGAACCAGCTCCCAGTTTGGATTTAGGAGACAGGCACCCTCTCTACTTTTAAGATTAGGCTTAAAACTTCCCTTTTTGATAAAGCTGTTAGGGCTGGATCAGGTGACCCTGAATCCTCCCTTAGTTATGCTGAAATAGGTCTAGGCTGCTGGGGCATTCCCACTGAGTGTTTCTTTTTCACAGACCTTATTCACTCACCATGTATTTATACTCAATTGCTGAGTATAAATGCATTTAATACCTACTACCTTGAGTACATGCACAATGTATACAGCTTAGAGAATGACACAGCATCTTTGTATCTTTTAGAATTTTTGTCTTGTTGAAATGTAGTCTTGGCTTGTAGTCAAGCTTGCCAGAAAGTGTATTTTATGAGAATACCTTTGCCAATGCTGGAGTGAAGATATATCCTTCTTAAATGAATCTTAATTATTTGATCAGCTGGAAGAAAAGAAGGGTCACTAGAGTGACATTTATGGAGAAAAGGAATTATGTTCCTTTTCTCCATAAATGGTATCCGGAGCCGACAGGTATCGACAGGCCAAGCAGAATTCAGCTCGGGCAGTGGCTGAAGCAAAAACTCGGGTGTGGGAGGAGTTTGGAGAGGCCATGGAAAAAGACTTTCGGACTGCCTCGAAGAGATTCTGGAAAACCGTCAGGCGTCTCAGGAGGGGAAAGCGGTGCTCTACCTGCACTGTGTATAGTGCTGGCGGAGCGCTGCTGACGTCGACTGAGAAAATTGTCAGGCGGTGGAAGGAATACTTCGAGGACCTCCTTAATCCCACTGACACGTCTTCCGAGGAGGAAGCAGAGTCTGGGGATGAGGGGAATGACCCGCCAATTTCCGGGGGCGAGGTCACTGAGGCAGTTAAACAACTCCTTGGTGGCAGAGCCCCTGGTGTTGATGAGGTCCGCCCCGAGTTCCTGAAGGCTCTGGACGTTGTAGGGCTGTCCTGGTTGACACGCCTCTGCAATGTTGCATGGAGATCAGGAGCAGTACCTGTGGACTGGCAGACCGGGGTGGTGGTCCCCATCTTTAAGAAGGGGGACCGGAGGGTGTGTTCCAACTACAGGGGGATCACACTCCTCAGCCTCCCTGGGAAAGTCTATGCCAGGGTGCTGGAAAGGAGAGTTCGTCCGCTAGTCGAACCTCGGATACAGGAGGTTTTCGTCCTGGTCGCGGAACACTGGACCAGCTCTTTATCCTCTCGAGGATACTTGAGGGTGCATGGGAGTTTGCCCAACCAGTCTACATGTGTTTTGCGGACTTGGAGAAGGCATTCGACCGTGTCCCTCGGGGTGTCCTGTGGGAGGTGTTGCGGGAGTATGGGGTGTCTGGCCCATTGCTACGGGCCATTCGATCCCTATACAACCGTTGTAAGAGCTTGGTTCGCATTGCCGGCAATAAGTCGGACTCGTTCCCGGTGGGTGATGGGCTCCGCCAGGGCTGCCCTTTGTCTCCGGTTCTGTTCATAATTTTTATGGACAGGATTTCTAGGCGCAGCCAAGTGGCGGAGGGCTTTCGCTTTGGTGGCCTCAGAATCTCATCTCTGATTTTTGCGGATGATGTGGTTCTGTTGGCTTCATCGGGTGAGGGCCTCCAGCTCGCACTGGAACGGTTCGCAGCCGAGTGTGAAGCAGCGGGAATGAGGATCAGCACCTCCAAATCTGAGGCCATGGTTCTCAGCCGGAAAAGGGTGGAGTGCCCACTCCGGGTCGGGGATGAGTTCCTGCCCCAAGTGGAGGAGTTCAAGTATCTCGGGGTCTTGTTCGCGAGTGATGGGAGAAGGGAGCCGGAGATCGACAGACGGATTGGGGCTGCAGCTGCAGTAATGCAGACGCTGCACCAGTCCGTCGTGGTGAAGAGGGAGCTGAGTGTAAAAGCGAAGCTCTCAATTTACCGGTCGATCTACGTCCCTACCCTCACCTATGGCTACGAGCTGTGGGTAGTGACCGAAAGAACGAGATCGCGGATACAAGCGGCAGAAATGAGCTTCCTCCGAAGGGTGGCTGGCCTCTCCCTTAGAGATAGGGTGAGAAGTTCGGCCATCCGGGAGGGGCTCAGAGTACAGCCGCTGCTGCTCCACATCGAAAGGAGCCAGCTGAGGTGGTTCGGGCATCTGACAAGGATGCCCCCTGGGCGCCTCCTGGGTGAGGTGTTCCAGGCATGTCCCACCGGGAGGAGGCCCCGGGGCAGACCCAGGACACGCTGGAGAGATTATATCTCTCGGCTGGCCTGGGAACGCCTTGGTGTTCCCCCGGATAAGCTAGAGGAGGTGGCTGGGGAGAGGGAGGTCTGGGCCTCTTTGCTTAGGCTGCTGCCCCCGCGACCCGGCCTCGGATAAAGCGGATGAAGATGGATGGATGGATGGAAAAATTGTTCCAGGCCTGAAAAATGACCCTGTTTCAACAACAAAAAGCTACACAAAACCATGACACAGCTTTCCTAAACATGGTTTAGAGCTTTATAACATGATCGAAACCTTCCTGTTTTATTTGTTCTGTTTTGTTGATGCATTTGTGTTGGAGATGTAGAACGAAAACGTAACCTAGTTCCGTCTAGGCTGATTTCTTTTTTAAAGGTAGGATTTGAACCACAGAAACACTGCAAAGGTCATATTTTTTGTGAAACAATTCCATCTCACAAAAACAGACAACGCAGATTTTAAAAATGCACGGTATGGTAGAAACTTTCATTCACTTTATTTTTTCCAATGGTAACTCATGAGGATATTAAGCATTTACTTACCACTGCTGTTCCGCGATACAAACCTAGTTCAATATCTACTACAGCATAAATTGATGAACTTGCCACAAGTATTTTAGAGAATGTTTAGCACGAATGTCAAGCCACAATACAATGTAGCCCACATATTATTGTCAGTCATATGACCTTAATAGACAACACAAAATGTTGTGAACATGTAAAGACTCTGTATACCATTTTCATATGAACAAATACTGCTAGTATGAATGTAGTATTAGTATATTACGTGCTGAAGTTACATTTACTTGTGTGTGTTATAATTGCAATTTTTTTGAATGAATATGATTTTATATGCTCTTATTATGTTTTCCATTAATGTTAAATCTCATAAAATTCAAGTCATAAAATTCTTATTTTTTTAAACTTTTTATTTTAAATGTATATTCAGTTGCCATATGTTCTGTAGTTATTTTATTTTATCTTAATAATTATATTATATATTTGCTAACCCACTGTTTGATATGCATTAGTTACCATGTACTTGTTTAACTAATACAATCTAATAGAATATCAATTCTAAGCCTGTTAAAACCAGTTAGGCCATAAACAAAAGCATACTTCTATCTGTAATTTGTCAATAGTTAGAAAACTGGACTTTAATTTAACACAAAAACCAGGTGAGACAAAGAACTTACTTCTTTGAAATGTTATATAACACAGCACTGAAGTACATACTGCTGGACTTCTAATGCCAACCAAAATCCTTGAGGTATCTTTATGTCAAAAATCAGCTTAGGATTTTGTGATTTTAATATCCATTGTGAAGATACTATGCTGTGGCAAAAGGATTTGAAATTAGTAAAATATCTCATAGTGAAGTAGTAAAGCATGACTTGGCCTGCTCAGTCTTTAATGTTTTCTTTGAAAATTTGTTGCCTTTGAAAGTTTGTTGCAGCTCAAAGACCAGCTGGACAACAGCTGTAGTCCCTCAAAGGTATCCTTGAACTTGGAAGAGTACTCTAAGGGACAAAGTAAGTGTGCAGCAGTCTAAATAACACAGCAGTAGCTTACACCCATAGTTATCTGACTCTTGTAAGACCAAAGGACAATCCTAATGTCCTCTGGTTTGTAACAGGCATTTGTTTGTGGGATGTACAATATTCTGTGAGTTCTTTGTGTGTGAAAGGATCTCACAGTGGATCCTTGAATGTGAAAAAAGTGGATCCTTGAATGTGAAGATAGTAAAATGTCATAACTATGTATTAGAGGTTTCAGCTGTGCACCAAATGAAAACTATGATGGCATCAAGACTCTAGCTAGAGTCAACTAGCAAGTGAATGGTAGAGTAAGGTGTTCTATAAACTATATATCAGGCTTAGAATATTATTCATAATTAAACCAATTTCTGTTAAAATAGCTTTTAACTCTCTAGAAATTCACAGAAAAATATAAAACATGTAATATACAAGAGCCCAGTATAGAACCACTACATAGAACCACTATATAGCACCTAAAGCAAACTAGAAGCCTTTCTAGATGGACTTCAAGACCTGTCACCAGGGTAAATATGAAATCTTATATAAGAAAGAAACACAAGAAATAACAAGTTATACTAAATACCAACGGTAAAACTGACTATAAGTAAAGTCACTGTATTTTTATTTTAATGAACTTGTTTTTGTTTTAAACTGTTACAGATCCGCCAGTGTTACTGTGTGTAACTTCTGGAAGATGTAGGTTCGGTCATGTAATAAGTAAACAATTTCCTTTGGTGAGAATGTGAGAAATAATGTTACCAACACATAGCCTCTAATACTATTTACTATTCAACAAAATGAAAGGAAAGCCAGGTCTTTAAGATGTCTCACTAGCTCCATATCATGGCATTTTTGGCTAGCATGGCGCTAATGCAGCCCTTTTCTCTCCAAAACACCTTTCCAGAGGGCGGAGCTTCTGGAGAAAGCATAATGACTTTCTTTCAGTTCGACATGATTAACTCTAAAAGACTTAACATGCTTCAAGAATATGTGAAAAGCACAAGACTAAATTGTATTTAGATGAGTAATTTAAATGTTGCAACTGCCTGATTGCCTTTTTCTTTCTTTTAGTGTGGGATAAATATTTAATTTTTTCTTCTTTTCTTTTTAACTGGTTTGTAAAGAGTTTGTGCCATTTAGACCCACCCTACAACTCAGCACCAAATGTGTCTTGCAGGACACATGCATATGTTTGTCATGGGTAGAAAGAGGGGTAATGTGTTGGCCAAACCACATTACTGGCCCACAGATAGGAATTTAGGAGTTAATTG
This sequence comes from Rhamphochromis sp. 'chilingali', assembly GCF_963969265.1. NCBI lineage: Eukaryota > Metazoa > Chordata > Actinopteri > Cichliformes > Cichlidae > Rhamphochromis > Rhamphochromis sp. 'chilingali'. Next base: position 28,029,915 of record NC_137938.1, on the reverse strand, counting down.
TTCCAGCATTTTACTTACTCTTGTTACATCCCTCTGTGATGTTCCATATTTCTTATTTTACAGAGAATTAAATGAACTTTAGGGAAACTGCAATATACAACAGTTAAGAAATGAAGACAGATTAAGAAACCACCATATATGTAATAGGTACAGAATTATTGCTGCATAACATATACTTTTTTTTTTAATTCAGTGAGTGCAGAGCATGGATATAACATATAACATTTAGCTATGCATTTTCTTTAAATTCCCAGTGGCCTTTCTATGCCTTTCTAACAGTTTCATTCAGCTTTCATGGTGAAGGAAGACTTACCACAATGCCAAGGCCAAAGAGATCAACTGCTTAATTGTGGTGGCCCACCTAATTTATTACTAGTCTACTTAGGTTGTGCAAGAGTAAGGCAGTGAATTAGTGAAGCAAGGATTTACATGCTGAGTTCTCCGATTTATCTTTGAACTGAGGCCTCTTTTCCCCAATCACTCATCTTCATAGATTTAAATGTGACACTGAAAGCTTAGAGAAAACACATTGGAAGTAAGGGAGGATCCTTACTCAAAGAGCCAGTGTTCTCACGAAGATCAGGATGGGAATGAGAGGCACAGTGCTTCTGCTCCTTTTCCCAGAGCGTCTCCTTCCCCTACAAACCAGGTCTACTGCCAAAAGAAGTTCAAGGTGGTCTGCAGCCTGCCTTTGATCTTCACCATCCAGGGTCCTTTGGACAGATCAGTCAGCGTAATCACTTGTGTTTCAAAGTGCTTAGGGGAAACAGTAGTGCTCCATTTTCCTTTCATAGCATGACCTCAGCAGTGGCAACCATATCCATGTGGTGACACAGACCTCAGTCCAAATAGCCTCCTCTGTTGTCCCTATCTAACTGAAAAGGCAGCAGATAAACGCAAGAGACAAGCTGCTGGGTAAACCACACACAAACAATCAGTGAAAAGAGAGAGGCTTGGTGGTGCCCACCTCCAGTGAACACTATTTCAATTCAAGTGGGGAAGACTGTTGGCAAGTAGCATTATGGCATAGGACCCATGCAAACCTTGCCAAGCAACATGTATTTTGAACTGACCCTTCAAGTTTATATCATAGAAAACCCCTGGTTTCACTGCTGAAACTGTGTAGTAAACGTAAAACCCGCGTTTGCATGAATAATCAAGTTTCTGCTAATCGGATGTAAAGTCTTAGTGCTTCATGACGGCTCTTCTTTGCTCTTTGGAGTGAGAAATTCATGTTTGACTTGGAAAAACTTGTGATGGATTTATAGCCAGCTTCTATGAACAAGTGCTGAGGCAACAACCAGAGAGATTTGGTTCATCAGGATTGCAGGACGGGAAGCATTCTTGCCTTTACTTAAGATTAGCGTTACATTTCTGAGAAACTCTCGACACAGTTTTTTCTTATCACAAGGTAACAATTTTATTGTTCCGTTAAACAGCATGGGATAACTTGCATTCTTAGCTTTTTTGGCACACTTTATGTGTCATGCAAGACTGTATTTAGCCACCAGGGAAGACAGATAGGCTTGATTTATCTTTTCTTTCTTAAGACTGTTTCAAGAGCTCCTCTCTAATCCTCAGTTTCCATGTAATATGTTAAGACACAATCCTGTCTCTGTTAGATCAGTCATGTGATATGGTTTACCCTTAGTTTTGTTCCATTAAAATCCTTTCAAATTGTGGTTATTTAGACCTCTTAGGCCATTTTCCCTGTAATAGTTGCCACATGTGTTGCAAGAGATATCAATCTCATAGGGCAAAATGCTAACCAAAAGTGATTAAGAAGCAGTTTTAAATAACAAAATTACTTCTTGTAAAACTTCATTTTTCCATAAACCACATTCAGTTACTAACTTCACCTGGAGGCCTGGCAGTAAAGTAGTCAAGGTCTTTTTCCTTTTTCACAGGCATCAGAAATGATTCAGGGTTGAGTGTCAATGATGAAGTGATTATGTATGAACTGCCAGTTAAAACCTGTAAATGTTTTCTAATTATGTGGATTTTCTTCAACATAAAAAAACTAAACTTGTAGCAAACAAAAAAGAAAAATTTCCTTGTATTTATACTATAACTCAAACTGAAGGTCAGACTGACAGCGTACAGCCTGCGTGGAATACACTGAAAAAATGTATTCACCTTATTGTGGCTTATCTCTAGCAAAAATGGTAGTTTACATGCCACAGATTAGCACTCATAAACACTATTCATTAGAGGGCTCCGCAAGAGACTCCCAAAGACTTTTGCCAACAGATTATGCGATGATTTATTTGGTGTGAAACAACTGTGAAAATGTGGCCATGACAAGCTGTTAACAAAATAAGTGGAAGATTTAGATTTGGTGCAAATAAACAGAGAGAGATTATTATGCATTAGTGAAGCATATTCTTTTATAAAGCAGCATATTCCATCACTTCATCACCAGCTGGGATTTTCCAACACTAGCTTTTCATTTGTCTTTTAATTCATGGTTCTCACGTTTCGTTTCTGATAGAAATCTTTTTAAACTGGCGACTTTGTAAGTCTTCAGTAGTATTATCTAAAAACAAAAGTAAATTGCTGATAAGAGTCAGAAATGGTTACCTGAATCTCAAAATTTCAAAATGTCTTATCTACCCTATTTTGATAGAGATTAATATTCGGGAAATTATTCTGGAATAACATCAACTAAATGGTCCTGTGTTCAATACACAAGCAAACTTTAGTAATAGATATGGTAGCTTTCTATACCAAACACTCTCAACGTCAAAACTATAAGAAGAAGTGCCCTTTAGGCCTTCCCTTTTCACTTTTTTGTTTAGTTAGGCCCACTAAAGTCTGTACTCTGTCATCTAACTGCTGTTCCAAATTTTGACTCAGAGCAGGGACTCAGAAAGTGAGCCAGGCTGAAATATTATCCACAAATGCATGCATTCACATGAACAGTTATGGAGCGCTTCAGTGCACTGCTGCTGATTTGTGAAACAGCATCTGTCACACTAACACTATTTTACTGATTCCTGTCTTACTGTGTAGATTTTTACTTTAAAAAAAAGAGTAACCTGAGTGACTTTCTCCACTATGAATCTTGTACATCTGGTGTTTCTCAGCAAGTGGTGTGGGGATGCAAAGGGATTTAAAGGAAATTACCGCACATTACAGCCTCAGTGAGAAACACTGAAGAAATAATAGCTTAATTGTACTGTTTATGATAAAACAACCTGGTAGTTTTTGGGTGGCACTGATTTACGAGTACCTGTAAATTTGTTACTGTTGTGAGCTTGTTAGTTTTTCACAGTTTTCCAACAAAAACATCGCTTTAAAACAAAGTTTACTGCTTACTGAGGGGTGTTTTTTGCATTTTATTCTCTGCTCCCGATTCTTATGTAACTTTTTTCACTAGTATGCTTTTATTTAAACTGCACATGATCAACGCAACATATTTTTAGGAGTAATGTGTGTGCCCTCTTAATATGTGTGCCCTCTTAAGGAAGATCATTTGATAAATCAAAAAAGATTCAGGCAGCTGTTACTCAGGTCTATTCTCTGTTTTGGACTTAAATCATCTCCTCTTCTTTTGATGCTTTTTGCACAATTAATCACTTTGAAAGGATAGGTCATTTTTGTCAGTGGACATCTCATCATTTACTTTGATGAAAATATCAAATCTGTAAAACACATGCTGGGACTGAGATATCATTCTGTGCAAAGTTTGGTGCTAACCTTATTAAACACAGGTGCTCTAATGCTATCCGCTGATGCCCATCTCCCCACGACTCCATTGTTCTTGGTTATAAACTACAGAGATGGATGAGCTGATTAAATATCTGCCTTAAAGACAAATGCTGTTACTTTAACGGTTGGCTCTCAATATCTTTACAATGTAATAGGCAAACCGTCTCTGCCACGAAACACAGCAAGAAGATCAACAAGTTGCGTCACATAAGAGAAATTTTCAAATCATGTGTCAAGTGTTCTCACTCCAGATACTCACGTCATCATTTCAACATTTCTTATTTTTTATGGGTCTATAAAAATGTGTGTGTGCTGTAATATAAACATCTCTCTGAATCAGAATCCCTTAAGTAAAACGTTTAGAGCTACTTTTATGTATTTTGTGCCTGCATGAGAAAAGAACAAAGGAAGTAACTGTTAACGTAACAAACATAGGTGGTAAAGAAGTAATAAGTGGTTGATATAACGTTAATAAAATTACTGGATGTTCTACTTTCTGGTAAGCAATTTTTTTTTCTGTTTTAAGCTGCACATGTATCCTGTCAGGGAGTTTATTGGTTTAAAATTGCTTGTAAGCCTTCCAAGCCTGTGGATTTTCCTGCTGCTCATAAATTGTGGTCCATCTATCATATATGGTAAATGGATGATCAGTGCTTTTCTGGTTGAATGCAAAGTCTGAATAATGTTTTTCCAATCAATTCTTTGTGCTGGTTGTGTCTGACCAAAACTTTTCATGCAAATAACACAAAGAAGTTAGCAAGTTCAGCTTAGTTTAGCAGCAATAAAATGTAGCAATAAAGTTTTCAGCCACTGTAGACAAATGTGAGGACATACTGAATATATCCTACAGTCATTCTGAGGACAGAAAGACAGAATATATCCCACAATCATTGAAAAGGAGCACAAGGTGCAGAGAAAGGCAAAGAGACTGTTGCCATACATCCAGAAATGGTCTTATATTTTAACACAGTGCCTTTCAAGGCACAGCAAATGTTAATACCACTTTAATGCTTTGAAAGGTTTGCAAAATAAAAAGGTTATATTTAGTCAAAAGACCAAAATGTTTAAGACATCTGTAGTTACAGACAAAATATCTGTCTGTAACTGCAACAGCTGGAATTTAAATTAAATGAAGAGTTTAGCTATATCTGTTCTTCCCAGTTTGAAGAAACTATGTAAAACGGAGAAGATTATTTTGTCCTTCGATTTTTGGCTTAGATTTTAAACTTAAAGAAGAAAGAAAATTCCAATTTCCAAAAATCATTTATAGCATTCAGTCAGTTCCAATTTCATGTGTATGAAAATGAACAGAGAACATTCCTCAGTCTCCCGGCTGTATAAACTGAATACTGAATGGCGCCTCTCCAGACCAAAGTCTCTATGAAATACCCTACCTTGGAACTGAGCTACACTTGTGTAATGTACCATAAACACTGTGAAGGCACCATCATCACAACCACGTAAAACTTGCCCTTCATACATGCTAGTATCAAATAGTTCTTGCGAAAGCTGGCATCAGTTCTGTTTGCTGCTGGTAAAAAAAAGTCCAGCGTTGTGGTATTTTTTTTTTCTTATGCACATTGCTTTCAGATCTATTTGAAATTGATATAGAACATTATTAAAATTTGTGTGGTGTGTGAGTGTGCATGTGTGTGTATTTGAAATCTGACTATATTTGCACTTAACAAGTAGGTCCACAGCCACCACTGAGATAAGTTTCTCTGGTCACAAAGTATGAAAACTTTAGCCTACTAGAATCGAATTTCTTGAAGTGTAAAGAAAGCTTTGAATCAACATTTTGATCTTTATGAAAAAAAATTCAGAAAATACCTGATTTCACGTTTAATTGAACTAATAAGATATGGATGTAATAAAAATTAAAAACAAAAAGACTTGTGTAAAGTTGGACCAGACTACTGATACATGGTTTGAGCTTTATTAGTCATTTTATGTTGCAGACAGTAGTCACTTAAAGGGCTAGTTGGCATGTGGCCATAGATAGGGCAGGTGACAATGTCCTAATGCAAATTGCATTGCACCCTCTTCTGGATTAAATCGGGTATAGCAACATAGCATTAACACGAATA